>NC_091978.1:295630883-295979106 GCF_044704955.1 Pristiophorus japonicus
GACAGAAGAAGAATATTGTTTCCTGACATGGGGAGACCTGGCAGACAGGCAGTACATAATGCATGGAGGGAGATTGCAGGGAGGAGTCAGGCACCTCCATATATGTGAGGATGCACCCTTCCAGGAAGGTGCTAGCCAGTCTCGGAGCTGTCATTGACAGACCACAACTTCGGGCTTCCATGCACCAAATACCGAAGTTGCGGTCAGTGTCAAAGGCAGTATCACTGCGTACTCTGAGCATACGCCATCATACCATCTGCAAATTCAGGGCCAATATATTTTGAAAATGACTTGGCCAAGTTCTTTGTGCTTTAAAGGGGGGGTTACAGTCACTTGCGTTTGAATCATCTGAGATGTGAGATATTTATGGGGAATGCAATAGTTTGAGTCTCCCACCCATGGCTATTTATAAGCTGTCTGTAACAGCTCAGCAGTTTGTCATCTGATCACAGAATCCAGGCCACTTTTCACCTGCAGACAAGCTTCTTTAGGCATCTTAATTGTTGAGGAAACTCACTCACGAGACAGAAGACTGCCAGGGACCGAAATTTACCGTCCCCGAAGGGATGGCTACCGCGCAGTTTGGGCGGGCGACCGATAAAATCGATTGACTGCCACGGTCAGATGATTTTCCCTCCCCGAGCCATATTCAGCTCAGGGGGGAATTTGAGCGGTGTGCGCTTCCGTTGGACACGGCGCGGTGAAGCCGCCATAAAGGAAACTTTCCAGCAGAGAGCTCTGCAGCGTGTGGGCCGCTGAAAAGCCACCAGGACTGGGATTCTCAAATGAAAAAAGATAAGCCTTTTCCCAGCAGTGCCCCTGCAAGGTATTCGAGTCGGTGCACGAACGCAACACCCCTGGAGTGTAGCCGCGATCGGGGTCCTTTGGTAGGGAAATAGTTTTATTAATTTTGGTATTTTTATTTAAGATTACAGCATCCACGGTATTTATCTTTTAATAGTTTATTAATTATTTTGGCTCCTTTCAACCTGCTGAGTGCTGCTCAGAGGTTTGCACATAATTTTGCACAACTTTCAGGTCTGATTCTTTAGTGGAGTCCTGTGGGCTGCAGAGACCTGCTTGGCAGGGTTCACCCTGAGGATGGGAGGACACCTGGTACACCTGGTCAGAAGCAGGAGAAGGCATAGTCATCAGCATCATGCAGAGAGGCAGCGGGCAAGGGAGGCAGCAGCCATGATTCGTTCATTCTGCGCCAGACCAGCGTGCCCGCTGTCTTCACCGGCCTGAATCAGGATTGCGGTTGGCTGCTTGAGGACAAGGGATATCCTCTGTCCATTTGGCTGCTCATTCCTCTGCAGAACCCCAGGACAGCTCCAGAGCATGCATACAATGCCAGTCATTGCACCACCAGGTGTATCATCGAGCAGTGCATAGGCATCCTTAAGCAAAGGTTCCGATGCCTGGCCTGCTCTGGTGGCAACTTGCAGTACTCTCCTCAATGGGTCTCCATCATCGTCGTGCTATGCTGCATGCTGCACAACCTGGCCATCATGAGGGGACAGCCGCTGGAGGTCAAGCCAGCAGTACCACCTGAGGAGGAGGAGGAGGTGCAGGAGTTGATTTTTTCACCCACTGGGTTTTGGCGGTCTGGAACACACTGCCTGAAAGGATGATGGAGGCAGAAACACTCATCACATTTAAAAAGTACTTGTTTGTGCAAGTGTCGTAACCTACAAGGCGATGGACCAAGAGATGGAAAGTGGGATTAGGCTGGATAGCTCTTTTTCGGTTGGCACAAAAAGGCCTCCTTCCATGTTGTAAACTTCTATGATTGTATAACTCCCAGTGTGGATTCCTCAGTAGATTTTTTTAGAGACTCTCACCAGGAATTTCCACCACAGTTCTCCTGATGGTCTGCCATAAACTCAGCAAAAACTCTGTGGAAATAGACTTCCGTTTCAATCGGAAAAACCCTGCGGAAACCCTACCCCTCTCTGTGCACGTTAAATACTGGCTGACATATAGAAAAAGTGTCTTCTGAACCTGGGGTCTGTCAGAAGAAACAGTCAAAACTAGAAAATGTTCTCAGTCAAAGGTTACTTAGATAAAATACATTTTCTAATGCAATATCCCAAAGTGGCATATTTGTCAGTTAGGGCATGCTAACACTGAAATATCTCTTCCTAATAGCCAGTAACAATGATACATGCTGTGCTAACACGTTATTGCTGCAGTATAATATTTGCTGTGTTGCAGGTTACTTGTAAATTATTTTGTAAAGAACTTAAGGGATAGAGTTTCTGCGAGGATGCGCTGGTTTTTCCAGCGCAATTTGTCTGAAATCAGCCAAACCAACGCAAAAGATCAAAGCATTTCAAGCACAAGTTATGCCCAGTGCAAATTCCTAGTGTGCTAGTTTAAAAAACATCGCACTGGTAGCCAACCCAGCCCATAAAAATGTCCACGCCGCCCGATCAAATTAACCACCATGGCGAGTTTTTATAAGGCGCAAGCATATAGGCACATTTTAAAAGCTGTTAAATATTTTAAAATATTAATTTACTAAGAAACTGACTAGTCTACACCAATGAAACTAATAAATGGATCGATATAGTTTATAAAGTCATTTTGAGTTATTTAAAATGAGGTTATTCACAGGTGCTGAGCCAGACATAGTTACTAAAATGTTTATTTTTTTGTGATAAATGAGTTTTGTGATAAACTCATTTTCACCTGTATTAATAATACTGCACCAGGTTACCACGTTTAAATATATCAAGGAATATTTTTAATGCAAGAACAAATAAAATAAACAATTACATTCTACAATGCTGCCTGATTGCACTGGTTCATGAAAGATTTTACGTTTGTGATTATACAAATTAGTTTGAGCAGAAACTTGAACCATAATTTCACTTAAGAAAATTAGAGCAACTTTGAGCACAATTTGCGCCCGGATTGCCGATTGTGCCCCAAGCAGAAACTCTACCCCTTAGTATCTGTGGATTTCTTCGGAGTTGCTGCTGTAACTTTGCTGGAAGTGCAGTATAATAAGCAGGGTTTCTGTCCGTGTTTTTAGCAAATTCTTGGGTAATGTGGAGTATGACAAACACACTCAACACAGGCATGTTGTGGAGAAAATAGTTGTTTAATTGCTTGATCAAGGGAGTTCCTCAACTGAGTGGGTTACTAACTGTTCTCGTATGAACACATTCGGAGCTGCTTCTTTATACAAGATTTTTGCAAAGTCATCATTTACATTATCATTGGTCAGTCTTTCTAACGCGTGCCAATTTTTTTTTCGCTTTGTCACAGATTGTTTAATTTTAACTTTGTTAATTGTTCCAGCATCCTCCTTGTGCATAGATTGTGTATACGCCTATGATCCGCGCAGAAACCTCCCCACTATACCCGTAAGACTTGGTTGGGACACACGATACCCCTTCACACTATGCGGTGGTCTTAAAGATGTATGGGCTGGGATAATGCTCACCAGTTACCCCTCTGGTTTACTCACTGTTTCTCCTAATGAGCGAGGCTCTCTTTGCTCGTAGATGGTGGAGTGCCCTGTCTTTGAGTGCATTGAACGAAGCAAGCAAGCATAGAAGAGGAGAGAGAGAGAGAGATGGCTGAAAACTGCCGTCTCTTATACCTGAAAAATGCTTCTGAATTCTCGCGCCAAAAACCAGTCCTTTGCCTGAGGCAGTCCAACTAAAAGCAATGAATCACATCTTCACCTGTGCCTTTGTTACTGGGCTGTTCCTGGGGATAAAGGCTCCAACGAGTCTGGGTGGCCAAATAGTGTCCTTTGTCCTGAGGTTCCCGCACTCCGGGGCTCTCAGTCATTTCAATGGCTTGAGCACTGACCAGTTTATCTGATCTCTCACTGATGCGTTCCCATTACATGACAAACGGTACTCCATCTCACTTCAGCCACCCCAGACTATCCTTGCCCACCTGATGTGTATTCCTGTGGAACATGCCTGGGCCTGTCCCAGTCATGCTGTCAGCTCGTTTGAAATATGAAAAAGCAATGTCCAAAACTTAAAGTCCAAAATGTTGAAATCGATGCTGTCGATGTTTACGCCGATTCTTACACATTGAACTGTACACCAGCCCATTGAACTATTCACCAGTCCATTGAACTATACACTCGACACCAGCAAGAGTCAAAACTTTAAATAGCTGAGGTGATAACTTTGGAGAAAATAAATATAGGCTGCTAAAGTTTGATGTAAACATTTGTAGGTGGCAAACTGACATTGTTTTAGATAATATTGCTTTTCAGGTATTACAATATTATCTGCAAAATATCATTTTTACCATGGTACATCTTTGATTTTTTAATTTGTGATCCCAGCTGGCCCATTAGTAGGGTTGTAATGATCTTTCCACGTGAGGGACAGACTGATGATGCAATATATCAAAACCACATTAATCCAGCACAGAGTTTGTTGTAACATTCTCAATGACTGCCAGCAGGCAGGATTAAAATCAAATTGTATTAGCATTACTGCAATGTCATATTTGAGCTAATTCCTGCAACTTGGGTATTAACCATGTATTAAGCCCCACTTCGCCAATCTGAATATTCCTTTAAAATAATGTCACTATTAATTGGGAATGGCTTCATATAGCTCCCTCTATTACGTCTTTATTTTGAGTATCTTGGGAAATCAAATCTTCATTGGAATAGAGGAGGTTGAGAGGAGACCTCCTTGAGGTGTACAAAATATTGAACGGCCTGGATATAGTGGATAGCAAGGGCCTATTTCCTTTGGTGAAAGGGTCTATTACGAGGGGGCATAGTTTTAAGGTGGTTGGTGGAAGGTTCAGAGGGGATTTGAGGGAGGCTTCTTCATGCAGAGGGTTGTGGGGATCTGGAACTCTGCCTGGAAGAGTGGTGGATGCAGAAACCCTCACCACATTTAAAAGATGCTTGGATGGGCACTTAAAGTACTGTAACCTGCAGGGTTACAGACCTAGAGCTGGGAATTGGGATTAGACTGGGTAACCTCTTGCTGGCCGGTGCAGATATGATGGTAAGCTCCTGTCGTCGAGCTACAGTATGTGGATGATGCGGACAACATGGACCATTTCCCATACCTCGGGAGCCTCTTATCAACAAGAGCAGACATTGGCGACGAGATTCAACACGACTTCAATGCGCCAGTGCAACCTTCGGCCGCCTGAGGAAAGAGTATTCGAAGACCAGACCCTCAAATCTGCCACCAAGCTCATGGTCTACAGGGCTGTAGTAATACCCGCCCACCTGTATGGCTCAGAGACATGGACCATGTACAGTAGACACTTCAAGTCGCTGGAGAAATACCACCAATGATGTCTCCGCAAGATCCTGCAAATCCTCGGGGAGGTCAGATGCACCAACGTTATGGTCCTCGACCAGGCCAATATCCCCAGCATTGAAGCACTGACCACATTCGATCAGCTCCGCTGGGCAGGCCACATTGTTCGCATGCCAGACACGAGACTCCCAAAGCAAGCGCTCTACTCGGAACTCCTCACAGCAAACGAGCCAAAGGTGGGCAGAGGAAACGTTTAAAGGATACCCTCAAAGCCTCCTGGATAAAGTGCAACAGCCCCACCGACACCTGGGAGTCCCTTTCCAAAGACTGCCCTAAGTGGATGAAGTGTATCCGGGAGGGCGCTGAGCACCTCGAGTTTCATCGGCGAGAGCATGCAGAAACCAAGCGCAGGCAGCGGAAAGAACATGCGGCAAACCGGTCCCACCCACCCTTTCCCTCAACAACCGTCTGTCCCACCTGTGACAGGGACTGTGGTTCTCGTGTTGGACTGTTCAGTCACAGACTCATTTTTAGAGTGGAAGCAAGTCTTCCTCAATGCCAAGGGACTGCCTATGATGATGATGATGGTAAGTACTGCAGGGAATCGAATATGGCCAGGGTGATCTCCTGGATTAGTTTCGATCACCTGGATGGGTCAGAGAGGAATTTCCCAGATTTTTTCTCCAAATTGGCCTGGGTTTTTACCTGGTTTTTGCCTCTCCCAGGAGATCACATGGCTCTGGATGGGGTGGAGTGTAGAATGTTTTAGTGTAAGGAGTGTCGCAGTTGTGTAGGGCGGGCTGGGTGCTCTTTACCTTTCCGCCATTGTTCATTATTCATAGGTTTATATGTAACCTTCAGGGCTGCTGACCGAAGGCCGTACAGCTCTTCGACGGCCGGCGCAGACACGATGGGCCGGAATGACCTCCTTCTGCGCTGTAAATTTCAATGTTTCATCCACTTGGGAGAATTGTGTAGTAGGCTATTTTGGCCACTTTGAGTGGTTGGGGGTCATATTTTGATTTTTGATATAACTTTGATACAATAGTCATCCATTCAAACAAAACGCAAATGAAATTAACCACCTAATCCTGTGAAATGTTAAAAATCAAGTCCTCAGGTATGGCAGACTAACCAAAGCCCAAGAAATCCGTGCAAACTCATTTTGTGTTGAAAATGCAGAACGTTACTGAGGGGCAGCTCAGGGTTGCAATTGAAGCAAGCAGGTAGCACTTTGGGAGTAGATTTCAGCACAAAACTGCAATAATTCAATGGTCTTATCTCGGAGACATCTCAGTTGTGTAAAAGGACGAGAACGAAAACTGACTAGTCCAATTATCTGTTCTCACCCCCAACACAGTAGAGTACAGAACAAATACCCTGGTGCTGGTTTTTCACACTAAAGGAATGCTTGTATTAATTAAGGGCTTAAAAGCATTGCTAAAGAGACTTGTGTCCCTTTACCTGTGCAGCTAGCTCTTCAGAATTGTCCTCCCATAAGGAAGGTTGATTTCTCGAAGCACAGAGCTTCATGTGAGGGCTCAGCGAGAATGTGGGCATGGAGGTCAGCAGGCCCCATTACATTTTCTTTGCCCATTGTAAGGGGGGGGCGTGTCGAAATCTCGACCTCAGAAAAGAATGACTCCGACACTTACAGCTCCGATGGAAGTTTCCCTTTTAATTTACTTGCTCGCAAGGGGTAAGTTTCACTCAGTCAAGGGCCAAATGAAACCTCCGCAATGGTACAGCTTCACAAGATATTTATACAGTAAAACCCAAGTTCTGGCCTCTCCCTGTGTATTGCTCTGTCTCACAGTCAGTGAATACAGATAAAGAGTTAATTACTATATCCTGGTACTGAAATGGTGTCAAGATATTCCCTTTTGTCAGGGTTATCAGAAAGCCAAACGGCCATTACTCCATGAGTCATAGGTAATGGGCTATCACCTGTCTTGTATTGTATCAGGATTATCCAATTTCCTGGTCAGTTTACCTGTTTGCTTCAAATGGATGAGGTCTCGGAAAGAGATAATGGCTAGAAGATAAGGGTGGGGTGACATGGAACTCCTGTAGTGTAGACAATAGGAGAGCACCATGGGGGGTTACTTGTCTCAGCATGACTTGTCTCCTAGCTGTCTGATAACCATCAGCCATCTAACAGCAGGTTTAGCTGTTCATAATAAGCTGGCTGCTAAAATGCAGAAAGTTCTGGAAGGGGCCAGGACTCCATTTTAATCAAAAGGCACACAAATACCGTATGGTATCAGCTTAGATAAAAATACATTTCCACATTCCCCCATTTTGTCCTTCACAAGGACAACTCCATCCATTCTGATCTTGTACAGTCTCTCCATTTCCATTTCTTTTAGTTTCATTACTCACTAGGCATATTATACCTTCAGGATTTCTTATTCTGGGAGTAATGCTTAGGAAGGGAGGCTGATGGTTATTATCATAATTGGGCTGGTACCATCCCTGGAAGGCTGTAAGTTTATACCCTGCCGACCTCCATTCTGTTTGCTCCTTCGTTTCTGGCCCCTTAGTTAGTTTTGTCCTATTTTGCACTGTCAACCATTCTACCATTTCTGATTCGTTAAAGGGGACAGATCTCAGGGGAATACGCCCCTGGAGTGGACAGGTACATGGGAACATATCCAACAACTCGACAAGTTTCTTTCTTGAGCATACCTATGACTCAGTGCCATAAATACGTTTACGTGCAATTCCCTTCGGTGGTGGGTCTGTACCCCTGGTGTAATCAATAATGCGAAGTAAAACCCTGTCAAGCCCAGCACCATCAGTCCCCATAGTCCAATACAGTTCCTTATTCAGTCTTCCTTTTTCTGTTCCTCTGATTCCTTCGTCCCTTCCTCCTGGTCGGGTGCCCGTTTGCAATGGGATGCGTGGATCCATGTTGGTCTTTCCTTTACCTTGATTGCAGTATTGGTCGCCAGCAAGACCTGGTATGGTCCTTCGAATCTTGGCTGTAGACTGCTTTTCCTTTTAAAATTCTTGATGTAAACGAATTCCCCTGGCTCCAGGTTATGACACTTCCCTTCCGCTGGCTTGACTTGGGCTTCCTTTACCTGTGAATGAAAGCTGGAAATACATTTGGTTAGTGCAATACAATAATTCAACATATTTTCCTCCATTTTGTGGATGTCCATCTGTTTTGCAGTAAATGGTGCTGTAAAAGGTAGTCGCTGGGGACGTCCCATAACTATCTCATGCGGTGACAAGCCTGTTGTTCTGTTGGTTGCAGATCGCATTACCATCAAAGCTAAGGGCAGCAGTTCTGTCCATTTCAGTCCAGTGTCATTGCATAGTTTTGCCAGCTTATTTTTAAGCATTCCATTATCTCTTTCAACAAGTCCAGCTGATTGTGGATGATAACTGCAATGAAAACGTTGATTAATCTGTAAAGCTTTACACATTTCTCTTATGACAGTTCCCGTGAAATGTGACCCGTTATCACTGGAAAGCTTAGCAGGGATTCCGAAGCGCGGTACAATTTCTTTTAACAAACATTTAGCAACAGTAGTGGCATCGGCCTTTTAACATGGAAAGGCTTCAATCCATCTAGAGAACACATCTACAATAACTAATACATACTTGAATCCCATACACATAGGTAATTCAATAAAATCCATTTGTAAATGTACAAAAGGCCCGACTGGATTTGGGTGGGAGGCAGATTCTACTTTTTCCGTCTTACCCGGATTCATTGTCTGACAGGTAACACAATTTTCACAGATTTGTTTTGCAATTGCCGAAATACCTGGTGCATACCAAGTTGCCAAAATATAATCTGCCAATCCCCCTTTGCCTGCATGTGTGAATGTATGAACACATCGGGCAATCCATGGAAGTAAGGATCTAGGGGCCACCACGCGGCCGTCATGGTGAACCCATATTCCTTCTGGATTTTTATAACATTGATCCTTCGTCCAGGTCACCACCTCCTCCGTACTGGCCTGTGTCTGAAAGGCCAGCACGTCATTAATAGTGGGTGGTGGGTCTGAGCAATTATTTTTCCTTAGTGGGAACAATGACACCTGCATCCCCCCTTTCGACAGAGCTGCTGACTTAGCTGCATTATCAGCTCTGGCATTCCCAAGTGCCACCTCATTCGACTGGCCTGTATGTGCCTGGCATTTGATAATGGCAAGTTTTAAGGGGCATTAAATGGCTCGCAGGAGATTTTCCACTTGTTCTGCATTTTTTGATTGTCTGAGCCTGTTGCATAGCATAATAAGCTGCTGCCAACGAAGGAAGACATCCCGATAGTCCGCGTGCCACTGGGTCTAGTTGGGTACTGAAATGCCTGTCCCCATGTAACTGAGTCAAAACAGATTGTGCAAAACCCGACTTGTGATGCACAAATAAGTTGAATAGCTTAGTGTAATCTGGTAATCCCAAGGCTGGTGCTGAAGTGAGGGACTGCTTAAGGTTCTGGAAAGCATTCCGGGATACTTCATTCCACATCCTTTAAGCATTGTGAGAATATTTGTGTGGGCTTCTGAACTGGACAAATCTGTGTGTTACACGGACTTCTCATTTATGCTTATGGTGATTCACAGATCACAGAATGTAAAGTACTTGTTTTCTAATCTTATTAAAAGGCTTCCAAACCCAAGATTTTTCCAATACACTCAAAATGTTGATCAAGGAGATCACCTGAAATCTCTCAAAATCCCAATTCAATTATTGTACTGCCACTCTTTATCCAAAAAAATTTCCCCCTACTGAGTTAGAAGCTTTTGTACCAAGATTTTACACCAAGGACAATGAGAGTGTACTCCCCCAGCCTGCACCTCGAGAGACCCACAAAGGCTTTTTAAAGAAAAAAGCATTACAACTTTTAACCACCGGGACCATGTCTCAACAAACCGATCCTTTGTGCATTTCCTAGCTCCGTAACCTCTCATCCGAATAAATCCACACCTGCGCTTCTAACTTAAAATGTCTTAAACTTCCCACATACAGGACAACACTATGAAGGGTTAAAAAACTTCACTTTGTTTGAAAAAGTGGGCGGAGCTAAAACAAACAGGCAGCTCCACAACTTTTCCAAACAGGTTTCCAGACACAAGGAAAAAAGTCAGAAGCACTCTCATTCAAAGACAAGACATTCACGCACTCTCATTCAAAGACAAGACATTCACAAGTCTCTCTCCATTCAATAAAGCTTTTTCTTTTACTAGCTTCATTTTTTTTTCATAAGTCACTATCAGGTTCTCTTTTTTTTTTCATTTGATTTACTTCCTCTGTCAATTTTACATGGGCTTGAAGAATCGGAACCCAGGCCTTTTCTATTACTTTCCTTTTTTTTCCTGGATCTCTGTTTATAAGACACTCCTGGAGACAAGTTGTTCTCTCTAAATTAAATGAACCATCGGGTGGAAATGGCCTGTTTTCACCCTTAGTCCACTTTACTGGTTTTTGTTTCTTTGGTCAATTGAAGACTGACCACAATTTTGGAGCATGACATAGGCTGGTGTGCCTTTTGTGGTGTTTTAACTTGCTCCGGCACCCATTCTGGATGATTAAGATTTTCCCACAGTTTCTGATCTCACAATCCTTTCGGCCAACCGAGTTCTCTACGCCCACTTCTCCTGGCCGTTACGTGGCCTGAAAAGGCTCTTAATTCGGGCTCAGTCTGGGTGTGTGAGATATGTTGGCACGAACCAACCGTAGTTGATAAATCAGTTACTGTTTCTTTTCTTAATCAATCCTTGTGGTTTTTTTTTTTCCGAATCACAATTTTCCCTAGTGACTCTTCCCGTTTCTCTAATGGCAATGACTCACAAAGGTATTGCAACCAACAGTAATACAAGGACAACAAACAATATTCCCGTGAGTACACAAATCATAACCTCTAAACAAATTCTCAGTCTGCGTTGTACGCCACTACAGACCGAGTCCTTAACTTATCCTAATAACAGCTGATAAAACTTAAGGTTCCGTACCCAAACTCTTTGATCGATTGCGCTCTTTTTTTTTTAATAGTCTTATCACAAAAGAACCCCTTCCGAATTAAAAACAATAAAAATCTTATCACATAAGAACCTTCGATCGATTATTAGCGCTTTCTTTTTTTTCTTTTCTTTTAATAGTCTTATCACATAAGAACCCCTTCCGAATTAAAAACAATAAAAATCTTATCACATAAGAACCTGGAACCCTTTTCGATCGACTAGCGCTTCCTTACCTACTGAAACCTTCCCCGGGCTGTCTCGAGATTTTTTCCAGAACCTGTTCTCTTCTGCTGGCGAGCTGAGAAAGAAATGGTTATAAAAAAAATACCTTTAACTTTTAAATGCCGAGTCTTGTAGATGCAGTACCTCAGCTGTGGACAACAGATTACATCTGCGATTCAACAGTGAAGAAAACCTCTTGTGAGCAAAGGCTCACCTTGTTTGGCCACTGAAGCCTTTCACTGGAGAGGCACTATGCCTGTATCCGTTTTACTCACAGAACAGAGAGTATGCATCTCGGTGGAACCTCCAATAACTGTCGAAATCTCGACCTCAGAAAAGAATGACTCCGACACTTACAGCTCCGATGGAAGTTTCCCTTTTAATTTACTTGCTCGCAAGGGGTAAGTTTCACTCAGTCAAGGGCCAAATGAAACCTCCGCAATGGTACAGCTTCACAAGATATTTATACAGTAAAACCCAAGTTCTGGCCTCTCCCTGTGTATTGCTCTGTCTCACAGTCAGTGAATACAGATAAAGAGTTAATTACTATATCCTGGTACTGAAATGGTGTCAAGATATTCCCTTTTGTCAGGGTTATCAGAAAGCCAAACGGCCATTACTCCATGAGTCATAGGTAATGGGCTATCACCTGTCTTGTATTGTATCAGGATTATCCAATTTCCTGGTCAGTTTACCTGTTTGCTTCAAATGGATGAGGTCTCGGAAAGAGATAATGGCTAGAAGATAAGGGTGGGGTGACATGGAACTCCTGTAGTGTAGACAATAGGAGAGCACCATGGGGGGTTACTTGTCTCAGCATGACTTGTCTCCTAGCTGTCTGATAACCATCAGCCATCTAACAGCAGGTTTAGCTGTTCATAATAAGCTGGCTGCTAAAATGCAGAAAGTTCTGGAAGGGGCCAGGACTCCATTTTAATCAAAAGGCACACAAATACCGTATGGTATCAGCTTAGATAAAAATACATTTCCACAGGCGCGGTGAAGTTGTGGGTCTCTATGAGGGGGGTCAGGTTCCCTTCTGACCAACTTGAGCGGTTTCGAAACGCTCCCCCTCCCTTGGGTTCTGTACTCTGGATTTATTTGGGGGGTGTGACAAAAGTGCAGAGGACACTGGTTTGATGCAAAGAACTTTGTTTTTACTGCAGTCAAGGTAAAACCGGTTTATTACTCTAGTAAGAAAATACACAGCCAAACTTACAATCACTCTAATAAAGAACAATACAAGGAAAGGTACAAGGTCAACTTAAAATCACTCTAATAAAGAACCGTACAAGGAAAGGTACAAGGTCAAACTTATAATTACTCTAATAAAGTACCATACACTATACATTCAAAGAGGGTTGCAGTAAAATTATACCTCCCACCTCCCAATACCTAATTCTAGCTAGGATAGACTCCAGGGCAGGGACTTATGCTTACCAATCCTTTTGATAGTTAATGGTAGATGGTGATGTTCTTCCTTCCTTCAGGACTTCAAGACTTCGAGACTGGAGAAGTCTCTCCCCCCTCTCTTCTCTCTCTCCTCTCTCTCTTCTCTCTTCTCTCTCTCTCTGTCACCTCTGCTGAAAACAGGGCCAGTTATACGATTTCAGTGTTCTAATCTTGCCGCCCAATCTGCTCACAATCCTTTGTATAATTTTGGCGGGCTTGGTTCTTCTTTGTAATATTTTGTCGGGCTCGTTAAAGTTGAAATGTCTTGGGTGGGTTGATGTTCGAAAAACTGTTTCCTGATGGAAATATTAGTTTGGTAATTGCAATGCCCTTTTGTGCTTAGTCTTTCGCATACAGGCTGGATTGGGCCTCTTTGTGATGTATATGCTGAAATGGTTTGTCCAGACCCATGTTAATGTGGAGCTATCTCTGGCAGATACTGTGATGGTAATGTCTCTTGTGGAGGAAGATTTCCAAATACTCATTCTTCCAGACAGTTTAACTCAGTCCTCACACCCAGACAGTTCCAATAATCAAGTGGGCTACTTTTGTTCCCGAGATTCGCCCACAGGCTTGAGTTTGTCTTGTAAACGTTCATAATTCTATTAAAGTTCGTAATTTCTTCCATAAGTACTTTAGAGTTCCAAACTTTTCGGTAGATAGTCCCAAATTAAATTTCCTTTTGAAATAGCCCAAACACGGGGGTTCTGGTATATTTTGCACTCTGCAGTCCCCACTGTTGACACTCTACACTCCTTGAGATAAGCAAAATTCCTGCTCCCAAGAGTCAACCTTCCCTGCATTTATACTACCTAACATTACCCTGCATCCCCCATTGAAATGTAATGCAATATACAGGCGAATAGAGTCATTACAGTTCGGTTATAGCATAGAGGGGATATGATGTCCCTCTTTTACACAGTTTTCACAGTAAAATGACGGCATACAGTCATACACAACTTCAAGTAAAGTAAAATAAAAACACATAGTAACACATTCTCAAATCGCATTAAAAGGTCCATAGTCAAACACGTTCTAAGTTCAGTAAAATAAAGGTATGTAGTCAAAACATTTAAGTAACACTCTTACAACACTCGCGATGTTGCGGTTTACAGCAGGTAAAATCAAACACAAATTAAACATGGTAGTATGGTGTCACCCCTCCCTGCGCGATTCCCAAGTTCGGCCAAGGAGCATATAGCACCCTTTGGTGCCTGACCTGACGGCTTCTGCGTTTCACTCGGCAAGTGAGACACCATAAGTAAAGTATAATCGCGAGTTGACAAATAACTAAAGTGTGGGAAGCGATTCGGATCCAGACTGGGACTCCTATATTTTTGAAAAGGTCCCACCAAGGCGGAATGGTGATCGAGAATCTTTTTCCCTATCTCAATGGTTTTCTGTTCTAGAGTATCGAAGTATTTTTTTGAGTTAATTACGGCTTTTAGCAGAGCAGTAAGATGTTCAGATCGAGGGGGAATTGCATAGCCAAAATGTACAACATAATCCTGCAGGTTTGTAATGTTTTCCTTCACAGTGAGGTGGACAGTGGAGGGTTCAGGAATGGGGACAATCGGTTCCTGGGCCACTTGAACTAATGCCTCAGGTTTGAAGCAAAACCTGCTGTCACTTACCGGACACCAGAAGTGTCCATGTTGGTAGTGGGGCGCACTGGTGGTGACACAATATGTCCCACCCCCTATGTATGTTACCTGTGGAGGGACATGGTCGTGTGCCGTTACTTCCATGGTGCAGTTAATAGGCTGTGCACCAGCAGCTTTAAACCCACACTGTGACTTTGAATTACGTGTGCACCCCGGCTCCGGCACCCGGAGAGGTCAGTACACGTTACAGCGTGCTCCCACTTTATGATATAGGGTGGGACCACTGCGAAACGAATGTGTGCACCTCCCTGAATAACTCCAATGTTCTCCACCCGGTATACCGGTGCGGGTCGGGCTGTCCCACCCATGACCGGCATCCTTAATACTATTCCCCTAATAGTGTGGTTAGATTTCCCACAGACTACTGGGACAGGGTAGGCTTCAGAGGTTAGGTGGAGCTGGCACGGGCTTAGTGAATTACTGTACGGGTGGAGGGCTGCGAGGTGCTTGTTCCTGATCCAAGAGGGGACGACACCTTGTTTTAAATCCTCCAGGTTGTTGCGGCCCTCGCCCAACAACCATGCCCCATATAGTACGCACACCTCGTTCTGTGCAGCCTGGTCAGAAGCGTTTCTATCCTCCCGTATGAGTGCATTCACTGTCTGTGCTTGTTTTTCCAGCTCAGCCACTATTTCTTTTAAATGGACAGTCATAGCCTGGTCCTTGTCTAGTTCTGATCATACTACGGTATTCTCCTGTTTTCGGATTTTTCTCAATTTGGTCTTTAAACTGTTTATCTGTGTTTGTAGTTCTATGTCATCTAGGCTATTTATTACAGAGAATGCTGTATTGTAGATAGTGAAAACGTCGTTTATGATTCCCCTTCTAGGTCTCCCTGAGCCCATTGTGTCCCTAGCATTTAGGGTGTATAGGTCTGCTTTGTCTACATTTCCAAAGTCTAACTCATAAAATTTCTTAAACATGCCTCTAAGTAGGGCCTGGTATAGCAGCTCTGTTTACTTCGGGCACCATGCAGGTAGGTGTACCTCGGTAAATTACTGAAGCTACTGCATAATGTATCCCCTGATATAACACCTTTTCGGTCGCTATCAATACTAATCCGTTCCCAGGTCCCTTGGTGGTGGTAGGACACCTTTCTATTACTGTGCGTATTGGTGGGGTTGTGGGCAGGGGTTTCTTAATGTGTGCTCTGAGTTCGGTGGCGTTAATTGGGAGTGGGGAGTGTGGGACCGCGTACCTGTGTAGGCTAGAATCCCACCCCATCCCTTCCCCTTCTTCTTGCCATTGCCTGGCGAAGGTGATCGATATGCCTGCGGGATAAACACTCTCTGACCCCACATGCAAACATAAATTCCTTGTTCGGATTCCCACCATTTGTCCCAACACACTTTTACTCCTCCCCGTGTCCCCGTGATGGTGCGATACGTATCATTACTGAGTCTTTCCCAGTCTGATTCCTGGTCCCATGCTTCCTTGTGGGGTTTTCTGAGCCACCACAAGGGGAATGATTCCTTTGCAAGTCAAACATACACATTTTCCCTCTGTAACACTGACTCGGGCAGCGATGATCCATATCCGGGGGCATGGAACTGAGGCCTCCCCATAGGTAAAACCCTCCTGGCTGGAATAGTGGGTAGCGTTAGATCCCAGCCACCCTGGCCATCTTCCCTCGTGGGCGTAAACGGCGAGTTCTTCCACGCCTGGGGTGCCACCCCCGGCGGTTACGATCGGTGCTCTTCCTCCTGAACACCCACAGATGAGGGATTCTTCCACGTCTCCTCGGTCGCTGCTGCTCATCCTTATCAGGGCGAGCAGGAACAGGATCCTTCTCATGCTGTCCTCTTTCCTGTAGGGGCACATAAAACAGATTGTCTAGCCCTGAGAAAGCTCTCTGACTTGACAAAGGTGACTGAGTTCCAAGTTGGTGTCATGTATGTAACCACAATGTAACACCACTGTATTACTGTATACACTCAACCTTGACCACAATGGGTGAACTTGTGGGAGACACTCCTTACCTGATCACACAGGTATAAAAAGGGAGGTCCCACACAGGGTCATGGTCTTTGGAGTCCTGTGAATAAAGAGTTCAGGTCACAGAGTGACCTTGTCCCCAGAATGTGCCTCATGTGGTTTCATATTGTAGAGTAAGGACTTTACATTGGCAACGAGAAACGGGAATTCACGACCCACGAGAATGGCCACCGGTAGCACAGAGGAACGGTACTGTGTTGGGGAAAACTGGGACGATTTTGTTGAGAGGCTTCAGCAAAGCTTCGTTACGAAAGAATGGCTGGGGGATGCAGCGGCCGACAAGCGAAGGGCTCATCTCTTGACCAGCTGCGGACCAAAGACTTACGCGCTCATGAAGGACTTACGAGCACCTGAAAAGCCGGCGGACAAAACCTTTGAAGAACTTGGCAAATTACGAGCACCTCAAACCGGCGAGTAGCATACATATGGCCTGACACAGATTCTACATGCACCGACGTCATGAAGGACAGAGTAGCGGTCCTCCGGCGTTTGTCCAGCCTCTGTAAGTTCACAGACGCCTGCAGGGGGTAGATGCTAAGAGACTTCTTTATCGAGGGCATCGGTCATGCGGGAATTTTCTGCAAATTAATTGAGACCAAGGATTTGATCTTGGAACCGGCGGCGTTGATGGCTCAAACTTTCATGGCGGGGGAGGAAGAGATGAAAATAATATACGCGCGATTCTGCCTCTAACGCGGCGATGGATCAGGGAGTCAACATCATCAATGTGACTCAGAGCCCCGCAGGCAGGCAGGGGCAGTCCGAAGCAATAGACCTCAGAGCAGGACGTCAACAGAGACAATGGCAGGCTGAACGGACATTCACGCCATCACAGTGGATAATGCGGCCCGGGATGGGGCCATTAACACCCACTAATAGGGTACTTAAGAGCAGTCAAAGGGACAGTCAGCGCAGAATGCCTGGCCATAGACCTTTTGTTCCCAACAATGGAAACTTTAACTTATGTTGGAGGTGTGGGGGAAAACACTCAGCTAGATCTTGCAGATTTCAGCAGTTTTTCTGCAGGAACTGCAATCTCAGTGGCCACTTAGCTCGAATGTGCAGGAATCCTGCAACCAGACTAATATATGAGGCGGATGGACCAGAAGAGGGTTCTTTGTGGCAGGATGACCTTTGGGGCAAATTGATGGACGCCGAGGTGCAGAGGGTCCATGTGGCGAATATTCACAGTTCATACACCAAAACGCCACCAATGATGATGAGGGTTTTATTAAACGGTATCCCTGTACACATGGACACTGGGGCCAGCCAGTCACTCATGAGCGTTCAGCAATTTGAGAAGCTATGGCCACTTAAAGCCAGTAGACCCAAATTAGCACGTATTGAGACACAATTACGGACTTACACGAAATAAATCATTCCGGTGCTAGGCAGTGCAATGTTGGCTGTCACACACAATGGGTTAATGAATCGGCTGCCGCTTTGGATTGACCCGGGCAATGGTCCCGCACTGTTGGGGAGGAGTTGGTTAGCCGAGATGAACCGGAAATGGGGGATGTTCACGCAATGTCATTCGTGGAGCGAAGTTCGTGCTCACAAGTCCTACAACAATTCGATTCACTATTCCAACCTGGCGTCGGGACTTTCAAAGGCACTAAAGTAGTGATACACATCACCCCGGATGCCAGGCCAGTGCACCACAAAGCCAGAGCGGTGCCGTAAGTGATGCGGGAAAAGATCGAGAGCGAACTGGACCGGCTGTTGAGAGAGGGCATCATCTCGCCTGTTGAATTCAGCGACTTCGCGAGTCCCATCATTCCCGTACTAAAAGCGGATGGCTCTGTCAGGATCTGTGGCGACTACAAGGTCACCATCAATCGGGTGTCCCTACAAGATCAATACCCGCTCCCGAGAGCGGAGGACCTTTTCGCCACACTGGCAGGCGGCAAGCTGTTCACCAAGTTGAACCTCACTTCAGCCTACATGACCCAGGAACTGGCCAATGAATCTAAACTACTGACCACCATCACCACGCACAAGGGACTGTTTGTTTGTAACAGGTGCCTGTTTGGCATTCGATCAGCGGCCACGATTTTTCAATGAAACATGGAAAGCCTGCTTAAATCCATTCCTGGAATTATCGCATTCCAGGACGACATCCTCATCACGGGTCGAGACACCGAGGAACACCTCCACAACCTGGAGGAGGTGCCACGCCGACTGGACCGGGTTGGCCTGTGACTCAAGAAGTCTACATGTGTGTTCTTAGCTCCTGAGGTTGAGTTTCTGGGCAGGAGGGTTGCTGCAGATGGGATTCGGCCCACCGAATCCAAAACAGAGGCGATTTGACGAGCACCCAGGCCCTGCAACACATCGGAGTTGCGTTCATTCCTGGGACTGTTGAACTATTTCGGGAACTTTCTGCCGAACTTGAACACGTTGTTGGAGCCGCTACACGTGCTCCTGTGTAAGGGTTGCGATTGGTTTTGGGGGGACTGTCAAGAACGGGCTTTTGATCGGGCGTGAAACCTACTTTGTTCAAACAAGTTGTTGACCCTGTATGACCCCTGTAAAAAATTGGTTCTGACATGTGATGCATCGTCCTATGGGGTTGGGTGCGTGTTGCAGCAGGGCAATGCTGAGGGTCAACTACAACCTGTGGTTTATGCCTCCAGGTCGCTCTCTCAAGCAGAACGGGGATATGGGATGGTCGAGAAGGAAGTGCTTGCATGTGTCTACAGAGTAAAAAAAATGCATCAGTACCTATTTGGTAGGAAGTTTGAATTAGAGATGGACCACAAGCCATTAACATCCCTGTTGTCAGACAGTAAGGCTATCAATGCCAACGCATCAGCTCGCATACAGCGATGGGCTCTCACGCTGGCTACTTATGACTACTCCATCCGGCACCGGCCCTTCACTGAAAATTGCGCTGACGCGTTGAGCAGGCTTCCCCTGGCCACCACTGAGGGGGCAGTGGAGCAAAGCGCTGAGGTGGTCATGGCCATTGATGCCTTTGACAGCGCAGGCTCCCCCATCACAGCCCGCCAGAACAAAATCTGGACAAACAGAGATCCCCTCCTATCCCTGATTAAGAAATGTGTCCTGACTGAGGATTGGTCAGACCGTTCCACAGACCGATGGATGAGCTCTCCATCCAAGCCGACTGCCTACTATGGGGCAGCCGGGTAATTATGCCCCGGAAGGGCAAGGAGGCATTCATCAGGGAACTCCACAGCGAGCACCCAGGCATTGTCCTGATGAAGGCCATTGCCCGGTCACACGTTTGGTGGCCTGGAATTGATTCAGACCTGGAACACTGTGTTTGCAGGTGCACGACATGTGCCCAGCTGGGTCATGCCCCAGGGAGGCCCCGCTCAGTCCCTGGCCCTGGCCCACCAGACCATGGTCACGCATTCATGTTGACTACGCAGGCCCGTTCATGGGTAAGATGTTCCTTATTGTGGTAGATGCGTACTCGAAATGGATCGAGTGCATCATTCTGAATTCATGCACGTCATCCACCACCGTGGAAAGCCTACGTGTGATCTTTGCAACCCATGGCTTGCCGGACATCCTGGTTAGTGATAATGGTCCATGTTTCACAAGCTACGAATTCCGAGAGTTTATGTCGGGCAATGGCATCAACCACATCAGGACTGCGCCGTTCAAGCCGGCCTCCAATGGCCAGGCAGAACGTGCGGTCCAAATCATTATGCTCAGGATTCAAGGGCCCTCCCTACAATGCCGCCTATCGTGCCTCCTGCTGGGCTATAGATCCCGACCGCACTCGCTCATGGGGTCCTGCCCACAGAGCTACTAATGAAACAGACACTCAAAACTGGGTTGTCCCTCATTCACCCAGTCCTGACTGACATAGTTTAGGGCAAGTGCAAGTCACAAAATGAGTACCATGACCGTAATGCAAGGGGAAGATGTATAGACATAAATGATCCTGTATTCGTCCTCAATCACGCCATGGGGCCCAAATGGCTTGAGGGCACTGTAATTGACAAAGAGGGGAATAGGTTTATCGTGGTAAAACTCAACAATGGTCAGCTATGCCATAAGCATCTGGACCAAGTAAACAAAAGGTTCAGCATTGACACGGAGGAACCTGAAGAAGACCATGAGATGGAGCTCACAACACCGCCAGTGAACGAGCAACAAGAGCAATCAGAAGAATGCACAGTCCCAGCGGTCAGCCCAGACAGACCGGAATCACCACAGGTGACAGACACTCACGTCAGTGTCCAACAACCAGAGCCCCAACTGCGGCGCTCCACGAGGGAGCGTAGACCACCTGAAAGACTAAACCTATGATTCCAATAAGACTTTATGGGGGGAGGTGATGTCATGTATGTAACCACAATGTAACACCACTGTATTACTGTATACACTCAACCTAGGTGCACACCTTGACCACAAGATCCTTACCTGATCACTCAGGTATAAAAGGGGAGGTCCCACGCAGGGTCATGGTCTTTGGAGTCCTGTGAATAAAGAGTTCAGGTCACAGAGTGACCTTGTCCCCAGAATGTGCCTCATGTGGTTTCATACTGTAGAGTAAGGACTTTACAGTTGGGCTCATAGTCTTAAATTGACTGGTTGTCTTATTCAGTTCCTTGTGGACTGATTGCTTTTAACTTTATCTCAGTCATTCTGCTTGTTATCTCACCGGTGCTTCCTTCATAGCCATACTGGGATATTCATCTTACTCCCGGGGATTACCCAGCCTGTGCTTCTTGTAACAGCTGCACAGGTAGATCCTTTTCCTTACCCCAGTTAACTAATACATATATACTTAATCATTACACAAATAATCTTGCACTATTCTAAGCTTTATCACTAAACATATTTAAATTCACATCGCTATATATGTACATCTGCCACCCGTCTCCGGTGGCCAGGTTAATTCCTGCCTTCTCTCTTTCTTCTCGCGCTGGGTGTCAGCGAGGTAGGTGATAGGTCGGTCTGCACCGTCTAACTGTAAGTACCCTGACCGGACGTGGGTTTGAGTCCCATACTATCGGGGGAATGTCCCCTCTAGTGCTGCAGCACACCGCTCCTCTGTGGGTGGCTGCCTGGTTCATTTCTTCCCCTGGGGGTTCTGCCTGGCTGAGGGCTACGGGCTGGGGACTCTCACTTGGTGGCTGTTCCACTGCTATCTCTTCTGGGGATCCCTTGTTGCCCGAGGCTACCGGCTGGGTGTCCCTGCTCGCGGGCTGGTCTCTGACCTTGGGTGCCCTTTTGCGGCTGGTCCCTTTCCCGGGGCTGAACCATTCAAATTGGGTCGCTGGTGACCAAGGTGTATTTGGCCGTGGTGTGCGGGGAGTCCTTCTTAAGGCTCCGGATGCTGGGGGTGCATCCGAGTCCAAAATGATTGGGGGGACAGCTCCTCCAGTAACACAGTCCACCGCCCCTCTAGGTACAGTCTGTGGGTCTGCCACGTCCTCTGCGGGATTTCCACAGTCGGGGGCTGTTGGCAGGGACTCTGTCTTTAGTGCAGTTTACAGGTTTTGGCTGTCCCTTGCGTTTAGCTGTTGCCCCTGGGTTGAAAGGTTTGCACTGACTTATGTGGAACCACTTTGTTCGGTGGGACAATTTTATGGCATAGATCGTGGGGCTTGCCTTGTCGACAATGTGGTACGGTCCCATGTACAGTGCCTCAAAGACCCCGACCCTAGCGTAGTTTCTCGCCATAACCTGGTCCCCTATCTCCCACTCGTGGTGCTTGCGGGGTTCTAGCAGCAGTCGGTTGCTCCGATGCTGTTTTCCCATGTTGTTAGCAGCCTGCCAGTGAATCTGTTTAAGGTGTTCAAACAGGTTCCTGAAAAAGCTTTCCCGGTTCGCTTCCCTAAGCTGACCTTCCGTGAGTACCAGGGCTAACACATGGGTGGGGGTTCACATGGCTCTGCCAGTCATGAGCTTGTATGGGGAGTACCCCATGCTCTTTGACTGGCTAGCCCGGATCCCCATGAGGACCAGTGGTAGGACCTCTACCCACCCTTTGGGTGAGTCCCCTGTCTCTTTGCGCAGCCTTTCTTTGATGGTGCGGTTTAAACGCTCCACAAGCCTGGATGACTGCAGGTTGTGGGCGACATGCCATTTCCCTTTGATGCCGAGTATCTTAAGGATCTCCTGCATCACCTGCCCAGTGAAGTGACTCACTTGGTCGGACTCCACGTATTGTGGTAGTCCCCATCGAGAGAACACTTCTCTGACCAGGATCCTAGCTGTCCCCAGGGCAGTGGCTGTTCAGCATGGGAAGGCTTCCACCCATTTGGTGAATACATCCACCAATACTAGGCAGTACTTGTAACCCCCTGGGCAATGGGTAGGGGCCCGCTGTAATCGATTTGGATCGACTGCCAGGGTCGCTCTACCCTCCTGATATGTCCCATAGACACCTTTCTTTTCTGGGGGTCGGGGTTGTTGGCCGCACACACCAGACAGCTAGCACAGAACTCGCAGACATCTTCCCTGAGTCCTGGCCACCACCCTGCCTGTTCCACTCATTGCCAAGTGGTCTCAGGTCCGGGGTGTCCTGCTCCTGGACCCTCGTGGGCCAGCTGGAGGAATTATCTCTGGTGTTGTAATGGTTCTACCCATTGCTCCCCCCTGAACAACATGCCTTCTTTAATTGCAATTGCTGCGGTGCCGTACGGGCTGTCTACCCTTTCCCCTTTAGCTAGCTTGTTCAGGACAGTTTTGAGGACGGGGTCTTGGGTCTGGACCGTTTTTAGGTCTGAGTGCAAAGCTATCCCTGCCTTCCCTGCAGTACCCATCCTGCCCCTGACTGCTGCTATGGGTCCTGAGTTGTACGGAGCCCAGAGCTTGCCTGTGCGGGCTCACTACTTAGCTGACATGTCAGCCTGCTGGTTTCCGTCGCTATCGGCTTCTGTGGTGGAATGTGCCTTCACCTTATGTATGTCGATGTTCCGTTCCTCCCCTATGGCTTTCATGATCTTTTCCGTAGGGGCTTAATTGCCAGGTGTCTCCCGTCTGCGGGTGTGTATCCGCGGCAGGACCAAATAGCCAGGTACTCCGTACACGAGTTGCATGTGAACATACTGTCCGAGCAAATTGTGTATAGGATAGGGAATTTTTTGGGGTGTGTGACTACATACACCACCGCAGACAGTTCAGCATGCTGGGCACTCATAGTACTGGGGAGTTTAATTGCCAGGGTAATGCCTGCCTCGGGGTCATAAACTCCGCAGCCTGTGAGTCGTTCACCTGCAGATACCGTGCTTGAACCGTCCACATAGATCTCTCAGCCTGTGGGGTGTAACCCAGCCCGAAAGCCTATGTCAATTTCCCATACCCCTCCTATGGAACACCGGTGGGCTGTCCCTGGATAAATCATGTTGGCTGCGAGTCTCGGCTCGCAGAGACACTTTACCCGTAGGTCCATTTGAGAGAGGAGCAGGGTCCAGCGAGCAATGCGGGCACTGCTCACTGTCCCGTCCTTGATTCTCCCGTCCAGGAGCATTCGGGTGAGCGTATGGTGGGTAAGGAGTGTGATAGGGGACCCCCGCTGTGAAGATCAGTGATCTTTTCACAGCCCAGTGAGATGCTAGGAGGTGCCGCTCACAGTTTGAGCTCACAGTTCTCCACGTCCGGGAGTATCCTGGAGGAGTAGACCACTGGTCTCAGCCGGCTATGCCGCTCCTGGAGCAGTACTGCACTCAGGCTGTCCCCACTGGCTGCTACCTCCAGGAAAAACTCTTTACCCCCATCGATAGCCCCTAGAGCTGGCGCGGTCTGCAGGTCTTTCTTGAGTTGGATAAATGCTGCCACGCAACCTTTGTCCCATTCCCACTCCACTCCCTTGTGTAGGAGTCGGAGCAGAGGGGCTGCGGTGGCTGCATAATCCTCAATGAAATCTCTGCAGTACCCGGTTAGCCCTAGAAAAGATCTTACTCCTGTCACTGTGTTGGGGGCTGGTAACTTCTGCACTGCTTCCCTTCTAGCTTTGTCAATGGCCCTTTCCCCAGCGCGCACAGCCAGTCCCAGGAATTTCACTTCCTTCAGGTTGATCTGTGCCTTCTTGGGGTTTACTTTAAACCCTTCTTTCAGCAGCTCCAGAGCTCAGCCAGCAGTGGGCCATGCTCCTCCCCCTCATCGGTGAACAGGAGCAGATCGTTTACATACTGTACTAATTGTTGGGCTTTGCTGAAACTCTATAAACAATTGGTCATAAACTGATGGAAAATACTGGGGCTGTTGTGGAAGCCCTGAGGGAGACAGTTCCAAACTGTCCTTTAAAGGTAAAAGCAAACTTGTGCTGATCTTCCCTTCTTAAAGGTATGGACCAGAACCCGTTGGAAATATCCAGCACTGTGAAGGTGATCGCGGAGGCTGGGATACTTCCAATGAGGTCGGCGACAGCAGCAACAGTGGGTGCACAGGTGGGGATGTTACGGTTGAGTACTCGATAGTCCACCGTGGCTCTCCAGGAGTTGTCCGGTTTCTTAACCGGCCGCAATGAAGAGTTCACATGGGTAGCTATTGGTCTCAATACCCACTGTTTAACCAGAGAACCCAAGGCTGTTTCCATGTCTGCCTCCGCCTCCCTGGGGAAGTTATACTGTTTCTGTGGTCGGGTCATGGGGTCCCCATCTATGCTAACCTCGACCCCGTTTATCCTCCAACAGTCGTGTTTGTGAGTGGCAAAAGCTGCAAGGTTTTTCCTCACATATTCTTGGTACTCTATTGGAGTGTTACTGACCAGTGATTCAAGGTCGTAACCCTCCTTTGGTTTCATGGTGCACACCGTCCCTTTTCCCTGTTTTCCCGGGATAACCATCACCTCACTCTCTTGTCCCGTACAGACTGACCTCCAAAGACAGTGGTTTCTTAAATCCACCAGGATCCCTTTTCCTAGGATGAAGTCATCCCCCAGGATCCCTTTCCCTTCTTGCTCCTACTTCATCAGGACACAAGTCCACTTAGTGTGGAGTGTACCTAAAATGAATGGAGAGCAGAACGGAGAATGAGCAGGTCTGTTCAGTGCCTGTGAAACCTACCAAGCTGTAGGGGACCCCGTTGGACAGAGGTGAGGAGGCGGGGTTAGCTGCATAGACAAGGGTGCTTGACGCACTGGTATCCAGCAGGTAAGTCCCTTTCACCTTTTCCACTTCCATCTGGATGGTCGGTCTCCCCCACGCATCGTACTCAAGGGCACACAGGTGGAGAGGCTGTGCCTGTCCTAGTCACGGTTTTGGTTGGGAGGGGGCAGATGGGATTTTGGTACTGGTGGCGGTGGCTATCCTTCCAGGGCCATCTAACATGGCTCGGAGCGCAGTTAAAAAGGTAACAAATGAGTGGGGAGGGACTGGCGTATCTGTCTCGGTCTTTTGGGCAGGGGCTGGAGAATTCTTTCCTGCGCTATTCTTCCAGGGATTTCTACAATCCCTTCTCCAGTGCCCACTCTTTCCGCACCCGAAGCAGGTATGTTTTGTATCGGAGGAGTTGCCCCCCTCATGGCGCCATTCCCTCTTGTCTTGGTTAGATCGGATTTCGTGAACCCTTCCCTTTTGTGGGTGCTCTTCTGTCCCTCTGCCGTTTCTTAAGCTAGGGTCAGTTGCCTAAGTACTCCCTGTTCTGTGGCTTGGGGATCTCTGGGGTCGAACCAGGCCTCAGCCTTGGTTCTTATTCGGGGTAAACTGTTAGCTACTAGGCTTCGGAGCCAGTGTGCTAATTCATCCGGATTTAAGTTATCCCTGTCTATGTCCCCACTACAGGCGCTTTTGTACACAGGCCACAGTCAGTCTGCGAAAGCCTGTGGGGTTTCCCCTGTGAGCTGCACCGTTTTCTCTATTCTAGAGAAGGGATTCCCGTCATTGCAGCCCATAGCTTCTAAAATGTCTTTCTGGATGGGAGCAAGTGTTTTCTGTCCTCTTTTGCTCTCAGTAAAGAGGCATTGGTACAGTTTACTGTCTAGGGATAGGAGAAGCACCTTTTGCCATTTCTGCATCATCGCACCCATTAATATCCCCTGCCTGTTCCACTTCCACAAAGTGAACCGAGGGGTCTCCCTTTGGAGTTAGCTTTCCCAGGTGGCTTATCATAGCCCTAAGCTGGTGGGGAGTGTGGGGGACTACAAACTGTCTTTCCAGGGGCCCTGGACCCCCATTAAGGGTGGGCGGGCCAAACTTCTGTTGCCGGACCGGGCACATTGGCCCTGGTTCTGGCTCTCCCTGTTCTGGCTCACCTCCCTCTCCTCCCTGCGGCCAAGCCGAGCTGAAACTCGGTGGTACAGGTGGTGGTGGTTCACTATCCCTGTCCGCCCCGCAACTGGTTTGTCCCTCCTGCTACTGAACCGGTATAGTCACCGGTGCCACAGGTAGTGGCCGGGTAGTTTCTTCCTTCTCTTCCAGGTTTACCTGGGGCGTATCCCGGCTTATTAGGCATACTATGCCTTTTGCCTTGGACAGAGCAAGGTTTAAACTTTTAATTTGTTGCTGGCAGGGACCCTGGTCTCCCGATTCAAACCCATTAGTGCAAGCTACTTTATACACTGCTTGCACATCTTTTAATCTTTCCTGGAGCTCTTTTACTTGTAGGGTGAGGCGAGTGCTTTCCTCCCTCAGTGACTTTTCATTACTTTTGGCTTCGGTAACCTGAATTGAAAATAGTCCTGACTGTTTTTAAACCTTGCCATTATTTGGATACTTTCCTGATTTAGTTTGCGGAGTTCTCCCCATAATCTTTCTTCTGACATCACCCTTTCCTGGTAGCTCTCTGCACATTCCCATAACTCTGCCTGTAATGTTTCATTCATTCTGTCTAGCAGTTGGACATGTCGCTGTAGACAGACCAACCAAATTGCCTTCTCTACTGCTTCTTTGTGATCTTTACTTGCTGTCCATTGGGCTGCAGCGTCAGCCGGACGCTCTGCATGCAATAGATTAAGCACCCATTCCTTAGTTACATTCACTTCCTTATACACATAGGAGGCAATCCTCTCTTCCATTTTGGTTCTTTGCGCCAAACCAGCACTCTCTACATCACACTCAGTGTACCAGAGTTATGCTACGGTCGCCATTTTGTAAGGGGGGGTGGAGTTATGGGTCTCTATGAGGGGGGTCAGGTTCCCTTCTGACCAACTTGAGCGGTTTCGAATCGCTCCCCCTCCCTTGGGTTCTGTACTCTGGATTTATTTGGGGGTGGGGGGTGACAAAAGTGCAAAGGACACTGGTTTAATGCAAAGAACTTTGGTTTTATTACAGTCAAAGTAATACCGGTTTATTACTCTAGTAAGAAAATACACGGCCAAACTTACAATCACTCAAATAAAGAACAATACAAGGAAAGGTACAAGGTCAAACTTATAATCATTCCAATACAGTACCATACACTACACATTCAAAGGGGGTTACAGTAAAATTATACCTCCCACCTCCCAATACCTAATTCTAGCTAGGTTAGACTCCAGGGCAGGCAGGGACTTATGCTTACCAATCCTTTTGATAGTTAATGGTAGATGGTGATGTTCTTCCTTCCTTCAGGACTTCAAGACTTTGAGGCTGGAGAAGTCTCTCCCCTCTCTCTCCTCTCTCTCTTCTCTCTTCTCTCCTCTCTCTCTCTCTCTCACCTCTGTTGAAAACAGTGGCCGGTTATACGATTTCAGTGTTTTAATCTTGCCGCCCAATCTGCTCACAATCCTTTGTATAATTTTGGCGGGCTTGGTTCTTCTTTATAATATTTTGTCGGGCTCGTTAAAGTTGAAATGTCTTGGGTGGGTTGATGTTCGAAAAACTGTTTTCTGATGGAAATATTAGTTTGGTAATTGCAATGTCCTTTTGTGCTTAGTCTTTCGCATACAGGCTGGATTGGGCCTCTTTGTGATGTATATACTGAAATGGTTTGTCCAGACCCATGTTGATGGGGAGCCCCCTCGAGGTGATTTGTGATGGTAATGTCTCTTGTGGAGGAAGATTTCCAAATACTCATTCTTCCAGACAGGTTAACTCAGTCTTCACACCCAGATAGTTCCAATAATCAAGTGGGCTACTTTTGTTCCCTAGGTTCGCCCACAGGCTTGAATTTGTCTTGTAAAAGTTCATAATTCTATTAAAGTTCGTAGTTTCTTCCATAAGCACTTTAGAGTTCCAAGCTTTTCGGTAGGTAGTCCCAAATTAAATTTCCTTTCGAATGAGCCCAAACACAGGGAGGGGGGTAGGTTCTGGTGAATTTTGCACTCTGCACCATTAAAACTAACTGTCAGAAAATCATTGCCAGAAACACAAATTTATAAAATTTACCATTATACTTTAACACTTGTTATACTTGTAGAACACCCTTGACTACTTAGAACATGCACAGGGACTTTGGGCCATTTCCCACGTTCGTTCTCTTCCTTTTACACACATTTATTGGTCCAAGCTTTATTTTTGTAACAGTACAAAAGAAAAGTTGGTGAGCTGGAAATATAAATTGATCTATAGTGTAGTCCCATTCAGTAGCCCTGTGTTGGGGTAAAAAGGAGACTTCTCTCCTTCTAAGGTAGACTAACTGATATAGTTAATCGACACCTGCCCGTCTGTTGGGGTAAAAGGAAGGCTTCTCTTCCCTGGGGTGGATTAACTGATACAGATAATCAACACCTCGCCCAGCTCCCACTGTATAATGATCACGGAAGTAAACAAACATAACCTCAGGTTTACCAGTTTTATTACAAGCAATGCACGGGAAGGTTCAGCCTAAAACCTCGGAAATACAAAAGGTTCAAGTACAATGTATACAGGGTTTGGAGAGGAGCAACCTCCTACAAAATCCTCGATAGGTCTAATTCTATCAGCGAAGTTACATTGATTTGTTGACTCTTATCAAACTGTCTCTGAGTGGTATATACAATTGCCCATCTTCTATGGTGTTGTTCCATGACTTGCACTTTGCCACAGAATAATAGATGCCAAAACTGGCTTCCTTATCTCTTCCTCAGAGACTTCTGATCAACAACTGCTGATTTTGCTGTTTAAGTATTACAGAGGTTACGGATTCAGTTTAATTTGTGCTATACCTACATAAGCAAGTGTTACATACATAGGCAATTAAACAGGCCCTCCTAATACTGATAAGTTCATTACCTTTAGCATAATTCTGACCACCTATTTGCAACTCTTACAATTTACCCCTTACACCCTGTTTATTTTTGTGCCTCTAATGTAAAGTCTGTCACAGTGCTGCCATGCACTTTTCAGCTGATCTCATGTTGAAGCCACTACCTTTTCAGCTGAATTTACTTAAGAATGCCTTAATTTATTTTTGTTCTCTCCTGAAAATGCTTGAGTAGAGTTCCATGAGCACTGGTGGCCATCCAGTACCTTATCTTCACAATCTTCATGTTTGAGCCTGGGCATGAGTGGTGTTAGGTTATTTGACCATGGGGGCAGGGGTAAACGGAGGCGGAGGGTCACAGTTGAACCTCGGGCTGATCCTGTTCTCATCAAACATCAAGAATTCGAACTCTGGCTTTGTGTTTACTTTTCCTATTCCTCCCTAGCCTGGGGATAACTAAAGACAATTGTTGCCTCCCCAGCATTACCAATGGCTGAGTCAGCTCACTCTAACACAGACCATGGTTTAAATCTGTGATCTTCTGTGGTTCAATCATGATTTTCTTATCCAACTGTGGGAGGGAGAATCACGGTTGAAGTATTTTCGATCGAAGACTATGCTGCATTGATTCGATCAGTCGTCATTTTACAGTAGTCTGTCTTAGCGAAACAAAAAGCAATGCTGCAGAGTATTGAAGTCAACACATTCCACAGGATCTTGCGTTCGTCAGTTTTAATGGAAAGTCTTGTAGGGCAAGCTGCGCTCCACGCTTGAATTCCTGATATATACTCTCAGCATGTGAAGTTCTACACTGGATGAACAAATTCTATAGGTCTTAATTAGTACATGTAGACCAGTAACATGTAAGAGTGCATTTCTGTAACAGAGCCTGTATTTTCTACGGTAGCATGTAAGAAAAGTGATGACAGTGACTCGCAAGATATCATTATGGATTAAATGATGCTTAGTTCCGGTTGGGCTAGAATTATGATCTATTTCGGAGGATGAAATACATTTAAAACATTGTTAAATCATAATGCTTGAAAAATTTATTTTTGTTCGTGCTTGTCTGAAGCCTTATTTCTGGTGCACTTAATTCTTCGTAAACATGCCACTGTAAGTGGTGCAGATTAATTTGCTTTGATTTTAATTCCATGGGTCTGTCAACTCAATGTTAGATTTAACTAATCTTAAATTGGGGGCTTTGCATCGAGCTGCTGGAAACTGTCTTATCCAGAACATGAGAAACTGGAGTTTGGAATAAGACCTTAGAAATTATTGTTTGTGATGTTGATGGAAGAACACTTATGTGTTTGTGTAACATCGAGCTGTGAGGAGGATGCTAGGAGGCTGCAGGGGGGATTTGGACAGGTGAGGTGAATGGTCAAATGCATGGCAGATGCAGTATAATGTGGATAAGTGTGCGGTTATCCACTTTGATGGCAAAAACAGGAAGGCAGATTATTATCTGAATGGTGCCAGATTAGTAAAAGGGGAGGTGCAAAGAGACCTGGGTGTCATGGTGCATCAGTCATTGAAGGTAGACATGCAGGTACAGCAGGCAGTAAAGAAGGCAAATGGCATGCTGGCCTTTATAGCGAGGGGATTTGAGTATAGGAGCAGGGAGGTTTTACTGCAGTTTTACAGGGCCTTGGTGAGACCACACTTGAGTATTGTGTGCAGTTTTGGTCTCCTAATCTGAGGAAGGACATTCTTGCTATTGAGGGAGTGCAGCGAAGGTTCACCAGACTGATTCCCGGGATGACAGGACTGACATATGAAGAAAGATTGGATCGACTAGGCTTATATTCACTGGAATTTAGAAGAATGAGAGGGGATTTCATAGAAGCATATAAAATTCTGACGGGATAGGACAGGTTAGATGCAGGAAGAATGTTCCCGATGTTGGGGAAGTCTAGAACCAGGGGTCACAGTCTAAGGATAAGGGGTAAGCCATTTAGGACTGAGATGTGGAGAAACTTCTTCACTCAGAGAATTGTGAAGCTGTGGAATTCGCTACCACAGAAAGTTGTTGAGGCCAGTTTGTTAGATATATTCAAAAGAGAGTTAGATGTGGCCCTTACTGCTAAAGCGATCAGGGGGTATGGAAAGAAAGCAGGAATGGGGTACTGAAGTTGCATGATCAGCCATGATCATATTGAATGGTGGTGCAGGCTCAAAGGGCTGAATGTCCAACTCCTGCACCTACTTTCTATGTTTCTATGTCTGCTATCTCAACTGAGGCTTTAACCTGCTTATTTTAAATTGGTTAACTTTTCCACTAAAATAACAGACAAAGAAATGACACATGCACATTTTAGTATTTTAATATTGCCAGCATTAATTTCTAGGAAAAGAGAAGGCCATTTGGCCCCTTGAGTCTGCTTACTAGCATCATAACAAACTTTTTCCAGATTAATTGCTCCTCATAAAAGCACACGGATAATTTCCAAAAAGAGAAAATTCCCTGATATTTCTCCTGGATCTCTAAAAGTAATAGAGTGAGAGCTCTTGGATGTCAGACGAACATTGCAACCGGCATCACTCAACACTCACCAATTCTATTCCAGAGATGACAGTCCCACGATCCCAGCAGGATTGGCAACAAATTGTTCCATCGAGAATGTGATGATCTATGTTTACGGTTATCTTTAAGCACTTCAAATTCTTTCATACCCAGACATTCCGCCAGCTCCTTTTTAAAGAAGTTAATCAACATAGCATTAGCATTAGTTGCTTTTGATAGGAATCTGTTCCTCGTATCCATTACTCTGCATGAAAAGCATGTTTATTTTAATGTTCAATTTCACTTGACACTTGCTAATTTTGTGCTTCTGTCTTCTAATCTTGCGATGACAGTTTAATTTAAAGCCACAAATCAAAGATGTAGCACATGTGCTGGGTTGTTGTTTTAGCCTTTTGAGAGCCCCCAACCAGGTTGGTTATGGGCACGTCTTCCCAGCCTCTCCCTTTTCATTCTGCTGCTCGGCTTTATATTGTCCCACCCAACACCCAAACATACACAACATTTTACAACACAGTACTTTTCGTTCAGTTTTATCAGAAATGGAATTAAGGCACGCTCACTGACACTCATGATAACAGCAAATTTCTGACTTGATACATGTGCTTATTTTGCTGTAATCTTTGCAGGACCATCATCTGTACTAAAACAAATTAGGACATCCTGAGGTCGTGAAAGGCGCCAAATAAATATGTTGTGGTCCACGTAGGAACCAATTGTTCAATAGCGCTGGGACCAATATCCTCGCGGGGAGTTTTGCACTTTTGGAGTGTAGTCATTGTTGTAATGTAGGAAACGCAGCAGCCAATTTCCGCACAAGCAAGCTCCCACAAACAGCAATGTGATAATGACCAGATAATCTGCTTTTTTGTTATTTTGATTGAGGGATATTGGCCAGGACACCAGGTGTAACTCCCCTGTTCTTCATCGAAATAGTGCTATGGGATCTTTTACGTCCACTTGAGAGAGCAGACGGGGCCTCGGTTTAATGTCTCATCCACAAAAGATGGCACCTCCAACAGTGCAGTGCTCCCTCAGCACTGCACTGGAGTGTCAGCCTAGATTTTTTGTGCACAAGTACCTGGAGTGAAACTTGAATCCACAACCTTCTGACTCAGAGGTGAGAGTGCTACCCACTGAGCTGCAGCTGACACTAAAGGACATGGAGTGAAGTTACCACTTTTTTTCCGCAAGTTTTGCGCACAGATTCTAGTGCAATCTGGGAGGAATCGGCCAAAGCAGCACAAAAGCTGTAAAGCATTTTGAGATGTCCAGTGGTCGTGAAAGATATAAATCCAAGTCTTTCTTTTTTTTTCAAGAACTAAACTAAAGGGATGCCACCTTCATGAAAAAAATGTATTTGCCAAACTTTTTATTTCTTTTTACAAATACAGGATGAAATGGTAAAAATCACATTACATAATTTGCACATGATGTCGTTGTGATGTAAAATGCACAGTGGTTTGCCAAATATTCTTCGATGGAGCTGTTACCATGTTAATTTGCATATATCAAAACTAAGGTAAAAATAATAAAATTATAGTATTACACATGATAGGTACATCAGCAATCCTGCCAATTTAAATAACTGGTAAAGTGCCTTATAACGCTTAATCTCATCCTTGGTGTCCGAGAACACTTGACGATCAATGAGATAGTCACTTTTGTTATGTAAGTAAACACTATAAGACATTTCATCATTAGGTATTCTTCCGGCTACAAGGCACAGTACCGTAGTGATGCCTATCTCTAAAATGGATTTCAACTCTAATTAAGTACAAATATTTTGTGACTGATTTAGTGATGAGCAGTTTTTAAGTGTTACTTTATTCATAATCACATATTTAAAGAATGTACATTCCAGTATATTTCAATACTATCCTATGCTTTCTGGTCCTGCTTACTGCAATCTCAGGTTTTTTTGTATTCCAAACTAACTCTCTGATGTTAGCTCGTACAAGAGAGAGAATAATTATTCTTGATCATTGAAATAATGAGTTCATCACTCAGCCCTGTCTTTTGACTGTTAGATTGCTCACAGCTAAAGATGTTGTTTGATGATCCTACTGCACCCTAGAAGGATGATAGATATTGGGGCCAATTTTAACCCTACCCACCCAATGGAAACTGTGCGGGTTAGCAGTTTAAAATGAGCAAGTTACTTACCCATTTGCAACCCATTTCCAATTTTAACCTGCCGGGTTCTGCAAGCAGGTGAGGTGCCCATCTAGTGCAGGCAGGAGTCTCAGGAATTTATACAAATAGGGGTCCTGTAGCGTCAATAGGATGCCGATTACAGTTTAACTGGGGCCCAAACAGGGAGGTCGCCATGGCTTTACCACCAGGCTGGAGCAGGCTTGCAGCTGGTGGGAAGGATGAAGAGGCCCACTAGGTAAGTGAATACATTTCCTTTATGGTGCTAGGAAGAGCAGCAGTGCTCCTCGTACCCCACAAGGAAAGTTGCGGCTTCCCTTGCCCTGGACTCCCCTCCTTCCCTCTAACAGAAGAAACTTGAAGGATATAGGCAAGAGTTCCACAGTTTTGAGTTCACGGAAAAGAAGAAGTCTGAGTAAGAGGCTTGAGAGCTGAAAGGTGAGACTCTCCACTGCAGTCCCTCTCTCTCCATGAAATAGCTCCTGACCTCTGTAATCTCCTCCAGCCCTACAACCTCTGGGATAACTGCACTCCTCTAATTCTGCCCTTGAGGTGTCATAGAAACATAGAAACATAGAAAATAGGTGCAGGAGTAGGCCATTCAGCCCTTCGAGCCTGCACCACCATTTAATATGATCATGGTTGATCATGCAACTTCAGTACCCCATTCCTGCTTTCTCTCCATACCCTTTAATCCCTTTAGCCGTAAGGGCCACATCTAACTCCCTCTTGAATATATCTACTGTACATAGTCCACACCTCTGAGTCATACAGGAGGGCGGGTATTACTACAGCCCTGTAAACCATGAGCTTGGTGTAGATTTGAGGGCCTGGTCTTCGAATACTCTTTTCCTCAGGCGGCCGAAGGCTGCACTGGCGCACTGGAGGCGATGTTGGATCTCCGCATCAATGTCTGCCTTTGTTGACAAGAGACTCCCGAGGTATGGGAAGTGGTCCACGTTGTCGAGGGCCGCGCTGTGGATCTTGAGGACTGGGGGGGAAGTGCTGTGCGGTGAGGACAGGCAAGTCGCTGGAGATATATCACCAACGATGTGTCCGCAAGATCCTACAAATCCCCTAAGAGGACAGGCGCACCAACATCAGCATCCTCGTCCAGGCTAACATCCCCAGCATTAAAGCACTGACCACATTCGATCAGTTCCGCTGGGCAGACCACATAGTTCGCATGCCAGACACGAGACTCCCAAAGCAAGTGCTTTATGCGGAGCTTCTTCATGGCAAACGAGCCAAAGTTGAGCAGCGGAAATGTTACAAGGACACCCCCAAAGCCTCCCTGCTAAAGTGCGACATCCCCACCGACACCTGGGAGTCCCTGGTCAAAGACTGCCCTAAGTGGAGAAAGTGCATCCAGGAGGGTGCTGAGCACTTCGAGTCTCAATGCCAAGAGCATGCAGAAATCAAGCGCAGGCAGCGGAAAGAGCATGCGGCAAACCTGTCCCACCCACCCTTTCCCTCACGACTATCTGTCCCACCTGTGACAGAGTCTGTGGCTCTTGTATTGGACTGTTCAGCCACCAAAGAACTCACTTCAGGAGTGAAAGCAAGTCTTTCTCGATTCCGAGGGACTGCCTATGGTGATGAATTCTGCCCTCTTGAGCATCACTGATTTTAATCACTCAACAAGTGCCTAGACCCTAAGTTCTGGAATTCCCTGCCTAAACCTTTCCGCCTCTCTACCTCTTTCCTCCTTTAAGACGCTCCTTAAAACCTACCTCTTTGACCAAGCTTTTGGTCACCTGCCCTAATTTCTCCTTGTGTGGCTGGTGTCAATTTTTTTTTGTCTTATAACATTCCTGTGAAGCGCCTTTTGACATTTTACTACATTAAAGACACTAGGGGCCAATTTTCATCAAGGCCTCCGCCTGCCCAAAGTGCCGCCGATGGCCGGTGAGGGACCAGATGGTATTTTGGGCGGGATATTCATGGCCGAGGTCCCTCGAAGGTCGATGGGTGGCAAATTGATGACATACGCCACCAATCTGGGTGGCAACGGGTGGGAGCTCTCATTCTCAGTGACAGAGGTGCTTGCCAACCAAGTGCCACCAAGGACGGAGTCGGGCCCATGGAGGCTGGAAGAGCTGGAAAAAAAATCACCAGTAAAAAAATTTTTAAAACTATCGGAAGGCCTCTAGGGGACCGCATCCAGGTAAGTCGCTGTTGAAAACTATTTTTTAAATGTTCACTTACCTTTTTTCAGATTCTTCCTACTTACCGTCGGGGACAGACCAGCCTCCACGCAGTGGTCCACCTCCACTCTACCGTCGAGTCCCGCTCACAGGAATCTGGGTGCTCGGCGGGCGGGAGCTCAGTTGCGCCGCTCGGCCGCCCGCTGACGTCAGTGGGCAGTTCCCAGCGGCTCTTCTCTCCCTCCCGCTCCAGGCCACCTCCAAAGTGGCATTGGGCGGATCAAGAAGAGCAATGTCGGCGGCAGTGGGCTGTAGTCGACGGCAATGGGCAGTGAGTGATGAATTTCAGCCCCTATATAAATACAAGTTGTTGTTGTTGGCCTTTGCTCAACACCTCCCTACAACAGCGCATAGCGGGGGTCATTTTAATTTTGATGGCTGGGCAAAAAACGGATGGTAGCAAGTCAACAGTCTGATTTACAGCCCATCTTCTTCACAATCCTGGCTAAAATTAGCAAATGCAGCACAGATCAGGAACTGAACTTGGGGCTATCCTAATCTGCGTGGCTCAGGATCATATCAGTTGGCGTACTTATCCACTGAGTCCAAGAAATGCCTATTTAAAAACAACTCCTAATTTCATACTGACTTTTGAGCTCCTACAGACCGGGCAGTAACTTTTACATCAGTGTCTTTGCCACATCTGTAATATAGTTGTAGAAAGCATTTTATTCACTAAACAGAAAGTGGAGTAAGTAAACAGAATTTTACTAAACCCAATGTTGTGATAATGAAAGTTTGTGTGTGTATGCTGTGTGTGTTAATGAGTGTGTGTATTTATGTGCTAATATTTAGCCTTTAATTGCATTCACCTTTAATAACTGACCTTTTTGGGTACTGTAGAATGATATGTAATGAGGTAGTTTTGTTTTCAGTAAAGAGCGACAGGACCATGGCATGTGTATGTTGTAGGATTTGATTCTGGTTTACTTACAGCCTGCCTTCAGTCAGCACTTGATATTAACCGGAGTAACTGCCCATTCGTGCTGCTGTTGTCTGATGCTGGCCTTGGGCTAATGGACTGCAATTTGGAATTTCAGCCTCAATCCATTGCACAATCTTGTGTTCCCTGCAAGTCCTTGACTGGCATGCCTTGTGGAGCATTTCACAGCAGAGCAGCCCACATCTTATTGTGGGGGGGAGGGGGTGGGGGAAGGAAGAAAAAATGGTCAGAACAACTCTGGTGCCAAAGAAGCATCATCGCTTGCCATGGAGCAGTGCTAACAGCAACCGTGGAGAAGCCTTTGGCCCAGACTATCAGATTCTTTCAGTTAAAGCAGTGAGTACGGGGAATACCAAGGTGGACCCAAAAGAGGTGAGATAATTTAAATGAGGAAATCGAGAAGAATTGAGGTGGACTGTAATGCTTATCTGCCAAAAATTAATCACTTACAATCACTGTAAATAGTATTTTAGTTATTAATCCTTGATGGATAAGAAAGAAAGAAAGAAATAAGAAAAAACAAACTAGCTTGCATTGCCTTTTCAAATCTCAGGACATTCCAAAGCTCTTTACAACCAATGAAGTACTTTTGAAGTGTAGTCATTTTTGCAATGTAGGAAACGCGGCAGCTAATTTGTGCACAGCAAGGTCCCACAAACCACAATCCCAGACAGACCTGCTACTGTAATGGCAGGATCAGAAATGAATGCTAGAATTCTAGGTACAACATTCAGCATGATTGTCATTTACCTTCTCCCAGTATTCTGGTGCACAATCGTGCTTATTTGACGTGGCTCTCTTGAAAGTGTTTCCGGCTGTGGATATATGTAAGAAAGAAAGACTTGCATTTACATAGTGCCTTTCATGGTCTCAGGATGCCCAAGGCACTTTCCAATCAATTTTAAAGTGTAGTCAATGTTGTAATGTAGGAAACGTGGCAGTCAATTTGTGTACAACAAACTCCTATAAACAGCAATGAAATAAATGACCAAAGCACTTGTTTTAGCTGGTTTGTGAGGGATAAATGTTGACCAGGACACCTCCTCTGCTCTTCTTCAAATAGTGCAGTGGGGTCTTTTACATCCATCGAGAGGGCCGCCAGGGCCTCGGTTTAACATCTCATTCAAAAGCCGGCAGCTCCGATAGTGTCAGCCTGGATTATGTGCTCAAGTCTCTGGAATGGGACTTTGAACCCACAACCTTCTGACTCGAAAGTGCTGCTTCTGAGTCATGGCTGACCCATAGGTATGAACCTGTACCTGAGTCCCATCTTTTCAAACCAACCAGGCAGTACCAGCATAGTTCAGTATTGCACAGCACTTTTTTCTTGCCCTGGTCATAAATACCAAAATGTATACGTGGCCATTTTGTCACCAGTTGAGCAACTTTCACTCATTTGACTTCTTAAAAAACACAGGTGAATCATTCAGCACTGGTGCAAATACATTACTGTGAATGCAGGACATCGAAGGGACATGCCTGTGGAGATTTAATGGTTTGAACATCCCATTAGTCATTTCACTGATCAATAAGGCATATTTTGTATAGACCAGTTGAAAGCCACATCTGTCTGTTGTTCGCTACAGACTCAGAGCTTATGGCTCAAATGTACTTTGTGCTAACCAGATTATTTTTGTCATTGTGTTATCACTGATTATTTTTTCATGCTTTGATCTTTCTCAGGAAGTAGTGCATCTGATTGAGACCTGAAGAAGATTGTCGTCAAGTCTTATAATGTATGTAAAGTAGGATACCTCTCTTATTTGGACAAACAGGAAAGCTACTTAATCACGCTTGAGCCTGATTCCTGTGCCTTGCTGAAAAGCTAGGATTAGTTGAATCTCTTTTGATAGATCTTGCCACAAAAATAAAAGATTGGGATCTCTGGTTTTGCACTCACTGAGGCCTATCTAGAATAACAAAGGCTTCTTTTCATGTGCATCGCTTAAGATTTGGAATTTTTTTATACTCCCTCTTTTATCAGGTAATTAAAACCATTAATTTATCACAATTTTGTGCAGATTTTTGATTTGTTCATCAAGTACTTCAAGTGTTGAATGTCAATTAGTGGCAAAGCTGGGGAATTTTTTGCATCTTTTTTTGGTATCCTGTGTCTTCTCTAGCCTATTCTTTAGATAGTTATTATTGTATTTGTGGTGTTGTTTCAGCTTGAATTAACATTCATATATGCTTGCAGAAGTTTGCTGCAACAAAGGAAATGTATTCATAATTCAAACATACGAACAATGACGGACAGGTAAAGACCATCTGGTCCATCGAGCCTGCCCCACACAATTGCGAAACCATCTGAGCTCCTGGGAGAGGCAAAAAAACAGATAACAAAACCCAGGCCAAATTGGAGAGAAAAAAATCTGGAAAATTCCTCTCCGACCCATCTAGGTGATCAAAACTAATCCAGAAGATCACTCTGGCCATTAAATTCCCTTCAGTACCTACCTTCTGTAAAAGATGATCTCCGCCACAACCAGAAACCAATGCAGCTTTTGCTTGAAGGAATTCAGCGAGTCTGCGACCACCACATAAAATGGCAGCTTGTTCCAGAGGCCTACTATTCTCTGGGAAAAGAACCACCTCCTGATGTCTAACCTAGATCTAGCCCTATACAACTTAAATTTGTGACCTCTGGTCCTACGTAACCAATTTAATTGAAATAAATTGTTGGCTGGAACACCGTCTGTTTCCTTCATTATCTTACAAACTTTAGAGCAGTCTATGCTGCTCTAAGGTATAGAATCCCAACTCTTTTAGCCTATCTTGATAACTAAGATACTTTAGACTTGGAATTAGTCTAGTGGCCCTCTTCTGCACCCTTTCCAGAGCCTCAATATCACCCACCATGTGAGGAGACCAAAACTGGACACAGTATTCCAAGTGCGTCCTGACTAAGGTCTTGTACAAGGACAAAACAGTACGTCTCGTCTTATACTCAATTGTCCTATGGATACAACCCAACAACCTATTTGCTCTAGCTATCGCTGCACGGCATTGCGCCTGTACCTTTAAGGATGTATGCACTAGCATGCCCAAATCTCTTTCTAACTCCACCATCTTTAATGCCTTTCCCTGGAGGGTGTACAAATGTATTGAGCATTTGCCTATATTTTTTGATTATTCTGAAGGTGACAGTTACGAATTGCTTGTCACATCGTATTCGCTTCCATTGCTTTTTATGACTTGAAGTATTGTATATGATTTTTTAACCTTGGAATGTTTGGAATGTTTTAAATCATTTATGTAAAACCAGATTCACAATAAAAATATTGACTTCTTTTAGCAATTAATATGTGGTTGCATTGAATTTATTTGCATGATGATGATAGCAGAGGTCAGTCACCTGACAGATCTATTGAAACAATGGCCCAAAATTTGCACCTCATTGCCTGCCCCATTAGTTTGATTTATTCCCTCACCCTTCAGCTCAAACATTTTTTGCCCTGTAAGTTGCTGGAATTTGCAATTCACAGAGTATCACTTCCTCGCCACAATTTGTTGGGTGATTTACACATTAATAATGGCGAGTTCCATTAAACTCACCATTAGTTTGGCAGCAAATTCTTGGCCAAAGTTTTCCAGCCCTGCATTGGCGCTGCAGGACTGATATATTTTGAGCTTTGTGTTCATCTGAACTGGGAATGGCTGGTCCCATCGCCTCTTATTGGGTTACCACAATTATAGATATAGTGTGAGCTCCCATCATAGATTGAGTCTGCTGCCGGGAGCTCATTCAACTGGGTAGAGTTGGTGGGAAATCTGGTGAAAGGGAAAGTGGCCAATTAAAGTGAAGTGGCTACAGCAAAAAAGTATTGAAGGGCAAAATAATAATGATGGTAAAATCAATGGGCTGGCACAGTTCCATGGATTGCCATAAATTGGAATAGGCAGGAAAGGGAGTCTCCAGCCAATTGATGACAAGAAACAAAATCCCTTTGTTTGATGAATGATGAAATGGAGATGCTACAGCATGAGGTTGTGAGGACGCTTTCCCTGTTTGCCACCGCAGTAGATAGTAGTGCAACATGCCTGGCAAAAGATCATGATCAGGGTCAATACACCACCTGTGGAACCTGGGAACAAAATGAGATGCCTGACCTTAATGAAGCTGCCATAGTACAGCTACCCAACAATACCATGTAATAGATAAATGGCCCAAATATGAATACCATTAAGTGTTGCTTTTCAGCCATTTGCGCATTTACTGCTGACCCATGCTCAGCTTTCAGAGAACGTCTTTCATTGCTTACCACTAATGCCCATATTCCAGCAGGGCAGATATTCAAGCTGCAATTTACAAGATACTCTTTGAAAACTGACATTTTAAAAGCTTCACACAGCAACTCATTGTAATGCAACCAAGCTGCATGATGCATGGTCACTTATTGGCACACAGAATAGGCAATGTGCGGCACATGCCTGTTAGTATATTTTCTCCAACACAAGAAGGTATAGAGCCATCTCAATCCCCAGGGTGACATATTCAAAATCCAGCCATCTCACTTACAAGTCCTAATGGGAAAGGCTTTCGCAATATACAATAAACACTGTCACCAAGGGGAAGCTCTGTAAGGGAGCTGGTCCCAGGGGTCAGGTTCACCTCTGACCAACTTGAGCGATTTGAATCACTCCCACTCCCTGGGTTCTAGACTCTGGATTTATTTGGGGATGTGATAAAGTGCAAAGGACAACTGGTTTGGTGCAAAAGAACTTTGACTTTATTAAAGACAAGAAAATACAATGGCAAAACTTATAATAAGGAACAATACAAGAAAAGATACAATGTCAAACATAATCACGGTAATAAAGAATCATACACTGCACATTCAAAGGGGGTTACAGTAAAATTACACCTCCCACCTCCCAATACCTAATTCTAGCTAGGTTAGACTCCAGGGCAGGCAGAGCCTATGCTTATCAATCCTTTATGGTCAGTTAGCGGTAGTTCACGATTTCGGGGTTCGTTGAACTCTGTAGGTTCTGCTTGCTGTACCCCGAATGTCGGAGAAGACTTCTAGCTGCGCAATCTTCAATTGGGTTGAGTCCGCTAATGCGGTAAAGTGCGTTTTGGATCTATGGGGTAAGTACCCGGTTTTCTTTGTTAGAAATAGGTTCAAAGTCTCTTTGGGTGATGTTTTCACCTGTTGGTAGTCAGGCCTCAGATTGTAGAGTGGAAACTTTTCGATTCTTCGTTTTTTTCCCGTTGGAGTTTTGTTTCGAGTTTGGTCGATCACGGTGGTTTTCCGTTGATACCACGTTGGTTGTGGTCGGTTGCTGCTGCAATGGTGATGTTCTTCCTTCCTTAAAGACTTCAGGACTTTGAGGCTGGAGAAGTTAGTTTACAATTGTCCCGTTGGTTTCTCTACCTGTCTTGATGGCATAGTCGTAGTGTAGCCTGAGCAATATGGCATAGTATGTCATACCCTCTGTTGGAACAGGGAGCCAATTATATGATTTGAGTGGTTCTAATCTTGGTGCCAAATCAGTTCAGAATTCTTTGTTTAAATTTGGTGGGCTTAACTCTTCTTTGTAATATTTTGGCGAGCTCATTAAAAGTTAATATGCTTTGGGTGGGTTGATGTTCGAAAACTGTTTCCTGATGGAAATATTAGCTTGGTAATCGCAATGCCCTTTTGTGCTTAGTTTTCCGCATAGAGTCTGGATTGGGCCTCTTTGTGATGTATATGCTGAAATGGTTTAGGTTGATGGTTAGCTATCTCTGGGTTATTTGTTGTAATGTTAATGTCTCTTGTGGGGAAGGATTCTCGAATACCCATTTCTCCAGACAAGTTAACTTAGTGCCAACACCCAGACAATTCCAATAATCAAGTTGTCCCCTGTTAGTTCTTTAGGCCCGCCCACAACCTTGAATTTGTCTTTTTAAAATCCAAAATTCGATTAAAGTTCATAGTTTCTTCCATAAGCACTTTAGGATTTCAAACTTTCCGGTAGATAGTCCCAAATTAAATTTCCTTTTGAATGAGCCCAAACACTGGGGGGGGGGGGGGGATGAGGGGGGTTCTTGTGAATTTTGCATCCCTTCAGTTCCCCCTGTTTACACTCTACACTCTTGAGTGTCAATCAAGGTAAGCAAAATTCCTGCTCCCGAGAGTCAACATTCCCTGCATTTATACTAGCTAAACATTACCCTGCATCCCCCGTTGAAATGCAATGCAATTTATAGGCGAATACAATCACTATATTTTGGTTATAGCATAGAGGAGGTACGATGTTCCTCTATTACTCGGGTTTCACAGTAAAATAACTGTATAGAGTCGAACACAATTTTAGGTAAAGTAAAATAAAAGCATATAGTCCAACACATTCTCAAGTAACACCCTTACAACACTCGATACTCTGCAGTTTACAGCAGATAAAATCAAATACGAATTAAACATGGTAGTATGGTGTCACCCCTCCCTGTGCGATTCCCAAGTTCGGCCAAGGAGCATATAACACCCTTTGGTGCCTGACCTGACGGCCTCTGCGTTTCACTCGGCAAGTGAGACACCATAAGTAAAGTATAATCGCGAGTTGACAGATAACTAAAGTGTGGGAAGCGATTCGGATCCAGACTGGGACTCCTATATTTCTGAAAAGGTCCCACCAAGGCGGAATGGTGATCTCGAGAATCTTTCTCCCTATCTCAATTGTTTTCTGTTCTAGAGCGTAGAAGTGTTTTTGTGAGATAATTACAGCTTTTAGCAGAGCGGTAAGATGTTCGGGTAGAGGGGGAATTGCATAGCCAAAATGTACAACATAATCCTGCAGGTTTGTAATGTTTTCCTTCATAGTGAGGTGGCAGTGGAGGGTTCAGGAATAGGAACAATCTGTTCCTGGGCCACTTGTACTGTTGCCTCAGGTTTGAAGCAAGAACTGCTGTCACTTACCGGACACCAGAAGTGTCCATGTTGGTAGTGGGGCACACTGGTGGTGACACAATATGTCCCACCCCCTATGTATGCTACCTGTGGAGGGATGTAGTCTTGTGCCATTACCTCCATGGTGCAGTTAATAGGCTGTGTGCCAGCAGCTTTAAACCCACACTGTGATTTTGAATGGGCACTCAAGTACTGGGGACACAATATTACGTGTGCACCCCGGCTCCGGTTCCCGGAGTGGTCAGTACCCGTTACAGCGTGCTCCCACTTTATGACATAGGATGGGACCATTGCGAAACGAATATGTGCACCTCCCTGAATAACTCCAATGTTCTCCACCCTACTGGGTGCAGGTTGGGCTGTCCCACCCATGACCGACATCCTTAGTATGATTCCCATATGGTGTGGTTAGATTTCCCACAGTCTGCTGGGACAGGGTAGTCTTCAGAGGCTAGGCAGAGCTGGCACAGGCTTAGTGAATTACTGTAGGGGTGGAGGGCTGCGAGGTGCTTGTTCCTGATCCAAGAGGGGACTAAACCTGTTTTAAATCCTCCAGGTTGTTGCGGCCCTCGCCCAACAACCATGCCCCATATAGTACGCACACCTTGTTCTGTGCAGCCTGGTCAGAAGCGTTTCTATCCTCCCGTATGAGTGCATTCACTGTCTGTGTATGTTTTTCCAGCTCAGTCACGATTTATTTTAAATGGACAGTCATAGCCTGGTCCTCGTGTAGCTCTGAACCTACTGCTGTCGTCTCTTGTTTCAGGATTTTTCTCAATTGGTTCTTTAAAGCGTTTATCTGTGTTTGCAGTTCTATGTCATCTCGGCTATTTATTACAGAGGATGATGTATTGTAGGTGGTGAAAATTTTGTTTATGATTCCCCTTCTCGGTCTCCCGAGCCCATGGTGTCCCTAGCGTTTAGGATGTATTGGTCTGCTTTGTCTACATTTCCAAAGTCTAACTCATAACATTTCTTGAACATGTCTCTCAGTAGGGCCTGGTTTAGCAGCTCTGTTTCCTTCGGGCACCATGCAGGTAGGTGTACCTCGGTAAGGTTTAAAATAACTGAAGCTACTGCATAGTGTACCCCCTGGTATAACACCTTTTCGGTCGGTACTAATACTAATCCATTTCCAGGTCCCTTGGTGCTGGTAGGACACCTTTCTATTACTGTGCGTACTGGTGGGGTTGTGGGCAGGGGTTTCTTAATGTGTGCATGTGTGCTCTTAGTTCGGTGGCGTTAATTGGGAGTGGGGAGTGTGGGACCGCGTACCCGTGTCGGCTAGAATCCTACCCTATCCCTTCCCCTCCATCTTGCCATTGCCTGGTGAAGGTGATCGATATGCCTATGGGACAAACACTCTCTGACCCCACATGCAAACATAAACTCCTTGTTCGGATTCCCACCACTTGTCCCAACACACTTTTAATCCTCCCCGTGTCCCCGTGATGGTGCGGTACGTATCATTACCGAGTCTTTCCCAGTCCGATTCCTGGTCCCATGTGTCCTTGCTGAGTTTTCTGAGCCACCACCATCTTCCCAGGGGAATGTTCCCTTTGCAAATCAAACATGCATGTTTTCCCTCTGTAACACTGACTCGGGCAGCGATGATCCGTATCCAGGGGCATGGAACTGAGGTCTCCCCGTAGGTAAAACCTTCCTGGCTGGAGTAGCGGGTAGAATTAGATCCCAGCCACCCTGGCCATCTTCCCTCGTGGGCGTAAATGGTGAGTTCTTCCACGTCTCGGGGGCCACCCCCGGCGGTTACAATTGGTGCTCTTTCTCCTGAACACCAGTAAATGAGGGATTCTTCCACGTCTCCTCGGTCGCCGCTCTCATCTTTATCAGGGCGAGCAGGAACAGGATCCTTGTAGGGGCACATAAAACAGATTGTCTAGCCCTGAGAAAGCTCTATGGCTTGACAAAGGTGACCGAGTTCCAAATAGGGCTCTCTTCGTTTCAGACATAGTATAGCCTTTAATCGACTGGCTGTCTTATTCAGTTCTAATATGTCCTTACTATACAGGAAAATACATACGAGGCCCATACTTGAGAGAAGGTCACGCTGTGACCAGTACTCTTTATTAGCCAGCACTGAAGTGATGAAGGTGGGTGGAGCTTCCCCTTTTATACCTGAAAGTCCAGGTTAGGAGTGTCTCCCACAAGTTCATCACCTAGTGGTCAATGTTCTCACGGTGTACAACTTAGGTCAGTTTATACATGGGTTACAATGACAGTTAAATACATGACAAGTTCCTTGTGCACTGATGTCTGCTGCTAACTTTTATCTCACAGCCATTTTACTCTTATCTCTCCGGTGCTTCCTTAATAGCCATACCGGTAAATTCTTCTTACTCCCGGGGATTACCCGGCCTGTGCTTCTTTTAATAGCTGCACAGGTAGATTCTTTTCCTTACCCCAGTTAACTAATACGTATATTCTTATCATTATATAGGCGAATCTTAAACTACTCTAATTATTCATTAAACATTCCTAAATTCATATTGTACTATATATGTACATCTGCCACCCGTCTCCGGTGGCCAGGTTAATTTCTGCCTTCTCTCTTTCTTCTCCCGCTCGGTGTCCAGCGAGGTCAGTGATAGGTCTGTCTGCACCGCCGGACCTGGAGTACCCTGACCGGACGTGGGTTTGAGTCCCACACTATCGGGGGACTGTCCCCTCCGGTGCTGCAGCACGCCGCCCCTTTGGGGATGGCTGCCTGGTTTGTTTCTTCCCCTGGGGGTTCTGCCTGGTCGAGGGTGACGGCTGGGGACTCTCACTTGGTGGCTGGCCCATCTTCCGGGGTCCCATGTTGCCCGAGGCTACCGGCTGGGTGTCCCTGCTCGCGGGGATAGTCTCTGACCTTACGTGCCCTTTTGCGACTGGGCTGAACCATTCAAATTGGGTCGCTGGTGACCACGGTGTCTTTGGCCGTGGTATGCGGGGAGTCCTTCTTAAGGCTCCGGCTGCTGGGGGTGCGTCCGAGTCCAAAATGATTGGGGGGGACAGCTCCTCCAATAACACAGTCCACTGTCCCTCTAGGTACAGTCTGTGGGTCTGCCACATCCCCTGTGGGATTTCCAGTCGGGGGTTGCTGGCTGGAGGTCCCTGTCTTTAGTATGGTTTACTGTTTTTGGCTGACCCTTACGTTTCGCTTCAGTCCCCGGGTTGAAAAGTTTGCACTCATTTATGCGGAATCACTTTGTTCGGCGAGACAATTTTATGGCATAGACCATGGGGCTTGCCTTGTCGAAAATGTGGTACGGTCCCATGACGACCAGTGGTAGGACCTCTACCCACCCCTTGGGTGAGTCCCCAGTCTCGTTGCGCAGCCTTTCTTTGATAGTGCGGTTTAAACGCTCCACAGGCCCGGATGACTGCGGGTTGTGGGCGACATGCCATTTTCCTTTGATGCCGAGCACTTTAATGGTCTCCTGCATCACCTGCCCGGTGAAGTGACTCCCTTGGTCGGACTCCACGTATTGTGATAGTCCCCATTGGGAGAACACTTCTCTGACCAAGATCCTGGCTGTTCCCAGGACAGTGGCTGTTCGGCATGGGAAGGCTTCCACCCATTTGGTGAATACATCTACCAATACTCGGCAGTACTTGTAGCCTCCCTGGGCAGTGGGTAGGGGCCCGATGTAGTCGATTTGGATCGACTGCCAGGGTCCCTCTACTCTGCTGATATGTCCTATAGACACCTTTCTTTTCTGGGGGTCGGGGTTGTTGGCCGCGCACACCAGACAGCTAGCACAGAACTCACGGACATCTTCCCTGAGTCCTGGCCACCACCCTGCCTGTTCCACTCATTGTCAAGTGGTCTCAGGTCTGGGGTGTCCTGCTCCTGGACCCTCGTAGACCAGCTGGAGGAACTCTCTGGTGTTGTTGCGGTACTACCCATTGCTCCCCCCTGAACAGCATGCCTTCTTTAATGGCAATTGCTGCGGTGCCGCACGGGCCGTCTATCCTTACCCCTTTAGCTAGCGTGTTCAGGACAGTTTTGAGGATGGGGTCTTTGATCTGAACCGTTTTTAGGTCTGGGGGCAAAGCTATCCCTGCCTTCCCTGCCGTCCCTATCCTGCCCCTAACCGCTGCAATGGGTCCTGAGTTGTACGGATCCCAGAGCTTGCCCATGCGGGCCCCCTGCTTGGTTAACATGTCAGCCTGCTGGTTTCCCTCGCTACGGGGTTCTGTGGCGGAATATGCCTTCACCTTATGTATGTAGCTATTCCCTTCCTCCCCGACAGCTTTCATGATCTTTTCCAGCAGGGGCTTAATTGCCAGGGGTCTCCCGTCTGCGGGTGTGTATCCATGGCGGGACCAGATAGCCAGGTACTCTGTACACGAATTGCATGTAAACATACTGTCCGAGCAAATCGTGTATGGGGTAGGGAATTCTTCGGGGTGTGTGACCACGTACACCACCGCAGATAGTTCAGCGTGCTGGGCGCTCATAGTACTGGGAAGTTTAATCGCCAGGGCAATGCCTGCCCCGAAGTCATAAACTCCGCAGCCTGTGAGTTGTTCACCCGCAGATACCGTGCTTGAACCGTCCACATAGATCTCTCGGTCTGTGGGGTGTAACCCAGTCCGAAAGCCTATGTTAATTTCCCATACCCCTTCTACGGAACACCAGTGAGCTGTCCCTGGATAAATTATGTTGGCTGCGAGTCTTGGCTTGCAGAGACCCTATACCCTTCGGTCCATTTGAGAGAGGAGCAGGGTCTAGCGAACAATGCGGGCACTGCTCACTGTCCCGTCCTTGATTCTCCCATCCAATAGCATTTGGATGGGCGTATGGTGGGTAAGGAATGTGATAGGGGACCCCCCCTGTGAAGATCAGTGATCTTTTCACAGCCCAGTGAGTGGCTAGGAGGTGCCGCTCACAGTTGGAGTATCGCCTCTCCACATCCGTGAGTATCCTGGAGGAGTAGACCACTGGTCTCAGCCGGCCGTGCCGCTCTGGGAGCAGTACTGCACTCAGGCTGTCCCCACTGGCTGCTACCTCCAGGAAAAACTCTTTACCCTCATCTATGGCCCCTAGAGCTGGTGCGGGCTGCAGGTCTTTCTTGAGTTGGATAAATGCTGCCTCACAACCTTTGTCCCATTCCCACTCCACTCCCTTGTGTAGGAGTCGGAGCAGAGGGGCTGCGGTGGCTGCATAATCCTCAATGAAATCTCTGCAGTACCCAGTTAACCCTAGAAAACATAGAAAATGGAAACATCGAAAATAGGTACAGGAGTAGGCCATTCGGCCCTTCGAGCCTGCACCGTCATTCAATAAGATCATGGCTAATCATTCCTTCAATACCCCGTTCCTGCTTTCTCTCCATACCCCTTGATCCCTTTAACCGTAAGGGGCATATCTAACTCCTTCTTGAATATATCCAATGAACTGGCATCAACAACTCTCTGCGGCAGGGAATTCCACAGGTCAACAACTCTCTGAGTGAAGAAGTTTCTCCTCATCTCAGTCCTAAATGGCCTACCCTTATCCAAAGACTATGTCCCCTGGTTCTGGACTTCCCCAACATTGAGAACATTCTTCCCGCAGCTAACCTGTCCAGTCCCGTAAGGATCTTATATGTTTCTATGAGATCCCCTCTCACCCTTCTAAATGCCAGTGTATAAAGGTCCAGTTGATCCAACCTCTCCTCATATGACAGCCCAGCCATCCCTGGAATCAGTCTGGTGAACCTTCGCTGCACTCCCTCAATAGCAAGAATGGCCTTCCTCAGACTAGGAGTCCAAAACGGAACACAATAATCCAGGTGAGGCCTCACTAAGGCCCTGTACAACTGCAGTAAGACCTCCCTGCTCCGATATTCAAATCCCTTAGCTATGAAGGCAAACATACCATTTGCCTTCTTTACCGCCTGTTGTACCTGCGTGCCTACTTTTAGTAACTGATGAACCATGACACCTAGGTCTCGTTGCACTTCCCCTTTTTCTAGTCTGCCTCCATTCGGATAATATTCTGCCTTCATGTTTTTGCCCCCAAAATGGATAATCTCACATTATACTGCATCTGCCATGTATTTGCCCACTCATCTAACCTGTCCAAATCACCCTGCAGCCTCTTACCGTCCTCCTCACAGCTCACACCGCCACCCAGTTTAGTGTCATCCGCAAACTTGGAGGTATTACACTCTATTCTTTCATCCAAATCATTAATGTATATTGGAAAGAGCTGGGATCCCAACACTGAGCCCTGTGGCACCCCACTAGTAACTGCCTGCCATTCTGAAAAGGACCCGTTTATTCCAACTCTCTGCTTCCTGTCTGCCAACCAGTTCTCTATCCATATCAGTACATTACCCCCAATACCATGTGCTTTGATTTTGTACACTAATCTCTTGTGCGGGACCTTGTCAAAAACCTTTTGAAAGTCCAAATACACCACATCCACTGGTTCTCCCTTGTCCACTCTACTAGTTACATCCTCAAAAAATTCCAGAAGATTTGTCAAGCATGATTTCCCTTTCATAATTCCATGCTGACTCGGTCCGATTCTGTCACTGCTTTCCAAATGGGCTGCTATTTCATCCTTAATGATTGATTGCAACATTTTCCCCATGACTAATGTCAGGCTAACTGGTCTATAATTACTCGCTTTCTCTCTCCCTCCTTTTTTAAAAAGTGGCGTTACATAGGAACTGATCCAGAGTCGATAGATTGTTGGAAAATGATCACCAATGCATCCACTATTTCTAGGGCCACTTTCTTAAGTACACTGCGATGCAGACTATCAAGACCCAGGGATTTATCGGCCTTTAATCCCATCAATTTCCCGAACACTATTTCCCGCCTCATAAGGATATCTTTCATTTCCTCACTCTCACTAGACCCACTGTCCCCTAGTACATTCGGACGGTTATTTGTATCTTCCTTTGTGAAAACAGAACCGAAGTATTGGTTCAATCAGCCTGCCATTTCTTTGTTCCCCTTCTAAATTCACCTGAATCCGACTGCAAGGGACCTACGTTTGTCTTTACTAATCTTTTTCTCTTCACATATCTATAGAAGCTTTTGCAGTCAGTTTTTATGTTCCCTGTAAGCTTCCTCTCGTACTCTATTTTCCCCATCTTAATTAAACCCTCAGTCCTCCTCTGTTGAATTCTAAATTTCTCCCAGTCCTCAAGTTTGTTGCTTTTTCTAGCCAATTTATATGCCTCTTCCTTGGTTTTAACAATTTCCTTAATTTCCCTTGTTAGCCATGGTTGAGCCACCTTCCCAGTTTTATTTTTACTCCAGACAGGGATGTACAATTGCTGAAGTTTATCCATGTAATCTTAAAATGTTTGCCATTGCTTATCCACCGTCAACCCTTTAAGTATCCTCTGCCAGTCTATTCTAGCCAATTCACGCCTCATACCGTCGAAGTTACCTTTCCTTAAGTGCAGGACCCTAGTTTCCGAATTAACTTTGTCACTCTCCATCTTAATAAGGAATTCTACCATATTATGGTCACTTTTCCCCAAAGGGCCTCGCACAACAAGATTGCTATTTAGTCCCTTCTCATTACACATCACTCAGTCTAGGATGGCAAGCTCCCTGGTTGGTTCCTCGACATATTGGTCGAGAAAACCATCCCTAATACACTCTCGGAAATCCTCCTACACCGCAATGCTACCAGTTAGGTTAGTCCAATCTATATGTGGATTAAAGTCGCCCATGATTACTGCTGTACCTTTGTTGCACACATCCCTTATTTCTTGTTTGATGCTGTACCCAACGTCACTATTACTGTTTGGTGGTCTGTACACAACTTCCACTAGCGTTTTCTGCCTTTTGGAATTCCGCAGCTCCACCTGTACTGATTCCACATCATCCAGGCTAATGTCCTTCCTTACTATTACATTGATTTCCTCTTTAACCAGCAACGTCACCCTGCCTTCTTTTCCTTTCTGTCTATCCTTCCTAAATGCTGAATACCCTTGGATGTTGAGTTCCCAGCCTTGGTCACCCCGGAACCATGTCTCCGTGATGCCAATCACATTGTATCCGTTAACTGCTATCTGCACAGTTAATTTGTCCACCTTATTCTGAATACTCCTCGCATTGAGGCACAGAGCCTTCAGGCTTGTTTATTTAACACACTTGCCCCTTTTGAATCTTGCTGTAATGTGGCCCTTTTTGCTTTTTGCCTTGGGTTTCTCTGCCCTCCACTTTTACGATTCTCCTTTCTATCTTTTGCTTCTGCCCCCCTTCTATTTCCCTCTGTCTTCCTGCATAGGTTCCCATCCCCCTGCCATATTAGTTTAACTCCTCCCCAACAGCACGAGCAAACACTCCCCTTCGGACATTGGTTCTGATCTTGCCCAGGTGCAGATCCTCCAGTTTGTACTGGTCCCACCTCCCCCAGAACCGGTTCCAGGAATTTGAATCCCTCCCTTCTGCACCACTGCTCAAACCACGTATCCTGCGATTCCTACTCTGTCTAGCACGTAGCACTGGCAGCAATCCTGAGATTACTACTTTTGAGGTCCTACTTTTTAATTTAACTCCTAGCTCCCTAAATTCGTCTCGTAGGACCTCATCCCTTTTTTTACCTATATCGTTGGTACCTATATGCATCACGACAACTGGCTGTTCACCCTCCCTTTTCAGAATGTCCTGCACCTGCTGTGAGACATCCTTGACCCTTGCACCAGGGAGGCAACATACCATCCTGGAGTCTCGGTTGCGGCCGCAGAAACGCCTATCTATTCCTCTTACAATTGAATTCCCTATCTCTATCGCTCTCCCACTCTTTTTCCTGCCCTCCTGTGCAGCAGAGCCAGCCACAGTGCCATGAACTTGGCTGCTGCTGCCCTCCCCTGATGAGTCATCCCCCTCAACAGTACTCAAAGCAGTGTATCTGTTTTGCAGGGGGATGACAGCAGGGGACCCCTGCACTACCTTCCCTGCACTGCTCTTCCTGTTGGTCTTCCATTCCATATCTAGCTGTGGAACCTTTACCTGTGGTAAGACCAACTCACTAAATGTGCTATTCACGTCATTCTCAGCATCGTGCATGCTCCAGAGTGAATCCACCCGCAGCTCCAGCTACGCAACGCGGTCTGTCAGGAGCTGGAGGCGGACACACTTCCCGCACACGTAGTCGTCAGGGACACCAGAAGTGTTCCTGACTTCTCACATAGTACAGGAGGAGCATAACATGTGTCCGAGCTCTCCTGCCATGACTTAACCCTGAAAGATCTTACTCCTGTTATTGGGCCTAAGTTTCCATAAGAAAAAAAAACGGCGCCCCTCCGAGCTGGGCGCCCGTTTTTCGCGCCTAAAACGGCGCCTAAAAAAATCCTCGGTATTCTCCACCAACTTACAGGTCCTCTGGCCCTCGGCGCAGCCAGCACAAGCTGTGCTGGGGGTGGAGCCAGGTCCCGGCGCTGAAAACAGTGCCGGGACCTCTGCACATGCGCGCTACAGTCGGCACGCAAGTGCAGTAGCTCCAGGCGCCGAACTGTGTGGGAGGGGCCCGAAGCACGCAGCCCCTAGCCCTGGCCCAATGGCCTTACTGGGGCTGCATGAATAAGGCTCCTCCCATGGCCAGCCCCTGCTCCCCGCCCCCGACAAAACCCGACACCCGCTCCCCCCCCCGCACCCCGACCCGAGACCCGACACCTGCTACCTCCCCGCCCCCCCCCCCGATCCGACCTGACCTCTCCCTTCCCCACCCCCCCTCTCTCTCCCCCCCTCTCTCTCCCTCCCCCCCTCTCTCTCTCTCCCTCTCCCTCTCTCTCTATCCCTCCCTCCCTCTCTCTCCCTCCCTCCCTCTCTCTCCATCCCTCCCTCTCTCTCTCTCTCCCCCTCTCTCCCTCCCCCTCCCTCTCTCTCCCTCCCTCCCTCCCCTCTCTCTCCCTCCCTCCCCTCTCTCTCCCTCCCTCCCCTCTCTCTCCCTCCCTCCCCCTCTCTCTCTCTCCCTCCCTCCCCCTCTCTCTCTCTCCCTCCCTCCCCCTCTCGCTCTCTCCCCCCCTCCCCCTCTCTCTCTCTCCCTCCCTCCCCCTCTCTCTCTCTCCCTCCCTCCCTCCCTCCCTCTCTCTCTCTCTCCCTCCCTCCCTCTCTCTCGCTCTCCCTCCCCCCCTCTCTCTCTCTCCCTCTCTCTCTCTCCCTCCCTCCCTCTCTCTCCCTCCCTCCCTCTCTCTCCCTCCCTCCCCCTCTCTCTCTCCCTCCCTCCCTCTCTCTCCCTCCCTCCCCCTCTCTCTCTCTCTCTCCCTCCTCTCTCTCCCTCCCCCTCCCTACCCCCTCTCTCTCCCTCCCTCCCCTCTCTCTCCCTCCCTCCCCTCTCTCTCCCTCCCTCCCCCTCTCTCTCTCTCTCCCTCCCCCTCTCTCTCTCTCCCTCCCTCCCCCCTCTCTCTCTCCCTCCCTCCCCCTCTCTCTCTCTCCCTCCCCTCTCTTTCTCTCCCTCCCTCCCCCTCTCTCCCTCCCTCCCCCTCTCTCTCTCTCCCTCCCTCCCTCCCTCTCTCTCTCTCCCTCCCTCCCTCCATCTCTCTCTCTCTCCCTCCCTCCCTCTCTCTCTCTCTCTCTCTCTCCCTCCCTCTTTCTCTCTCTCTCTCCCCCTCCCTCCCTCCCCTCTCTCTCCCCCTCCCTCCCTCCCCTCTCTCTCTCCCCCTCCCCTCTCTCTCTCTCCCTCCCTCCCTCTCTCTCTCTCCCTCCCTCCCCCTCCCCTCTCCTTCCCTCCCCCCCCTCTCCTTCCCTCCCCCTTTCTCTCCCTCCCTCCCCCTCTCTCTCTCTCCCTCCCTCCCTCCCTCTCTCTCTCTCTCCCTCCCTCTCTCTCTCTCTCTCTCTCTCTCTCTCTCCCCCTCCCGCTCAGTAACACGAACGGCTGCAGAATTCTCCCTGGCTGGAGCACTTTCACACAGGTAGAAAGATGGTTTATTTAATCTTTTCTTGGCTTATAAATGTTTATTCAGGTTGGATTTATTTGTATAATATTTGTAGAAGTATAAATAAGGATTTATTGTCGAATTTAATGAGTTCCCTTCCCTCCCCCCCCCACCTCGTTCTGGACGCCTAATTTGTAACCTGCGCCTGATTTTTTAATGTGTAGAACAGGTTTTTTCAGTTCTACAAAAATCTTCACTGGCTCCATTCTACTTTAGTTTGGAGTACGTTTTCACTGTGGAAACTTTCAAATCAGGCGTCAGTGGCCGGACACGCCCCCTTTTGAAGAAAAAATTCTGTTCTAAACTAGAACTGTTCTACCTGACTAGAACTGCAGAAAAAAAAATGTGGAGAATTGCGATTTCTAAAATAGTCCGTTCTCCACCAGTTGCTCCTAAAAATCAGGCGCGAATCATGTGGAAACTTGGGCCCATTGTGTTGGGGGGTGGGTAACTTCTGCACTGCTTCCCTTCTAGCTTTGTCTATGGCTCTTTCCCCAGTGCACACAGCCAGTCCCAGGAATTTTATTTCCTTCAGGCCTTCTTAGGGATTACCTTAAATCGCTCTTCTTTCAGCAGCTCCAGCAGCTCAGCCAGCAGTGGGCCATGTTCCTCCCCCTGATCGGTGAACAGGAGCAGGTCATCTACATACTGTACAAGCTGCTGGGGTCTGCTGAAGTTCTTTAAACAGTTGGCCATACACTGATGGAAAATACTGGGGCTATTGTGGAAGCCCTGAGGGAGACAGTTCCAAGTGTATTGATGTCCTTTAAAGGTAAAAGCAAACTTATACTGATCTTCCCTTCTTAAAGGTATGGACCAGAACCCGTTGGAAATATCCAGCACCATGAAGGTGGTCGCGGAGGCTGGGATACTTCCAATGAGGTCGGCGACAGCAGCAATGGTGGGTGCACAGGTGGAGATGTTACGGTTGAGTACTCGATAGTCCACCGTGGCTCTCTAGGAGTTGTCTGGTTTCTTAACCAGCCACAATGGAGAGTTCACATGGGTAGCTATTGGTCTCAATACCCGCTGTTTAACTAAAGAACCCAAGGCTGTTTCCATGTCTGTCTCCGCCTCCCTGGGGAAGTTGTATTGTTTCTGTGGTTGGGTCATGGGGTCCCCATCTATGCTAACCTTGACCCCATTTATTCTCCCACAGTCGTGTTTCTGAGTGACAAAAGCTACAAGGTTTTTCCTCAGATATTCTTGGTATTCTATTGGAGTGTTATTGACCAGTGATTCAAGGTCGTAACCCTCCTTTGGCTTCATGGTGCACACCGTCCCTTTTCCCTATTTACCCGGGATAACCATCACCTTACTCTCCTGTCCCGTACAGACTGACCCCCAAAGACAGTGGTTTCATAAATCCACTAGGATCCCGTGGCCTAGGATGAAGTCAGCCCCCAGGATCCCTCTCCCTTCCTGCTCCCATTTCATCAGGACACAAGTCCACTTTGTGTGGAGTGTACCTAAATGAATGGAGAGCGGAATGGAGAATGAGCCAGTCTGTTCAGTGCCTGTGAAACCCACCAAACTGTAGGGGACCCCGTTAGACAGAGGTGAGGAGGCGGGGTTAGCTGCATAGTCAAGGGTGCTTGAGGCGCAGGTGTCCAGAAGGTAAGTCCCTTTCACCTTTTCCACTTCCATCTGAACGGTCGGTCTCCCACACGCATTGTACTCGAGGGAACACAGGTGGACAGGCTGCGCCTGTCCTAGTCACGGTTTTGGTTGGGATGGAGCAGATGGGATTTCGGTACTAGTGGCGGTGCTTACCTTCCCAGGGCTATCTAACATGGCCCAGAGTGTGGTTAGAAAGGTATCGAATTAGTGGGGAGGGACTGGCTTATCTGTCTTGGTCTTTTGGGCAGGGGCTTGAAGCAGGTGCAAAATTCGCAAGAAACCCCCCCCCTGTGTTTGGGCTCATTCGAAAGGAAATTTAATTTGGAACTAGCTACCGAAAAGTTTGGAACTTTAAAGTGCTTCTGGAAGAAACTACGAACTTTAATAGAATTTTGGATTTTAAAAGACAGACGCAAGGCTGTGGGCGGACCTAAGGAACTAGCGGGAGACAGTCTAATTAAGTGAAGCTACCTGGGTGTGAGGACTAAGTTAACCTGTCTGGAAGAATGAATATTCGAAAATCCTTCCCCCACAAGAAACATTCACATCACAAAATCACCCAGAGGTAGCTACTCATCAACATGGGTCTGGACAACCATTTCAGCATATACATCACAAAGAGGCCCAATCCAGCCTGTATGCGAAAGACTAAGCAGAAAAGGACATTGCAATTACCAAACTAATATTTCCATCAGGAAACAGTTTTCGAACATCAACTCACCCAAAACATATCAACTTTTATCGAGCCCGCCAAAATATTACAAAGAAGAACCAAGCCTGCCAAAATTATACAAAGGATTTTGAACAGATTTGACACCAAGATTAGAACACTGAAATCATATAACTGGCCCCCTGTCTCAACAGAGGGTATGCCATACTACACCGGGTTGCTAGGTAGCTACAAGGCTGCTACTATCTCAGATGACACTTTGACTGACAGACTAGTACCACACGACGCTGTGTCATCAAGACAAGGAGAGAAACCATCACGACAGTTGTAAACTAACTTCTCCAGCCTCGAAGTCCCGAGTCCTGAAGGAAGGAAGAACATCACCATCGTGGCAGTCAACGTGGTATCAACGGAAAAACAATCGCGATCTACCGTTAACTGTCAAAAGGATTGGTAAGCATAGTCACTGCCTGCCCTGGAGTCTAACCTAGCTAGAATTCGGTATTGGGAGGCGGGAGAGATAATTTACTGTAACCCATCTTTGAATTTGTAGTGTATGGTTCTTTATTAGAGTGGTCTTAAGTTTGACCTTGTACTTTTCCTTGTTTTGTCCTTTATTAGAGTAATTGTAAGTTTGGCCTTGTATTTTCTTACTAGAGTAATAAGCTTGTATTCCCTTGACTGTAATAAAAACAAAGTTCTTTGCATCAAACCACTGTCCTTTGCACTTTTGTCACACCCCCCAAATAAATCCAGAGTACAGAACCCAAGGGAGTGGGAGCGATTCGAACCGCTCAAGTTGGTCAGAAGGGAACCTGACCCCCTCATAGAGACCACCCCTTTACAGGCTGGAGAACTCTTTCTTGCGCTACTTTTCCAAAGATTTCTACAATCCTTTCTCCAGTGTCCACTTTTTCCACACCTGAAGCAGGTATGTTTTGTATCGGAGGGGTTGTCCCCCTCGTGGCACCATTCCCTCTTATCTTGGTTAGGTCGGATTTCGTGAACCCTTCCCTTTTGTGGGTGCTCTTCTGTCCCCCGCCATTTCTGTAGGCCAGGGTCAGTTGCCTAAGCACTCCCTGTTCGGTGGCTTGGGGATCTCTTGGGTCAAACCGACCTCAGCCTTGGTTCTTATTTGGGGTAAACTGTTAGCTACTAGGTTTTGGAGCCAGTGTGCTAACTCGTCCGGGCTTAAGTGATCTCTGTCTATGTCCCCATTACAGGCGCTTTTGTACACAGGCCACAGTCGGTCTGCGAAGGCCTGTGGGGTTTCCCCTGTGAGCTGCACTGTTTTCTCCACTCTGGAGAAGGGACTTCCGTCATGGCTTCTAAAATGTCCTTCTGGACGGCAGCACAAGTTCGCCGTTCCCTTTTGCTCTCAGTAGAGAGGGACTGGTACAGTTTGCTGTCCAGGGATAGGAGAAGCATCTTTGCCATTTCTGCATCATCGCACCCATCAATATCCCCTGCCTGTTCCACCTCCATAAAGTGAACCTCGGGGTCTCCCTTTGGAGTTAGCTTTCCCAGGTGGCTTATCATAGCCCTAAGCTGGTGGGGATTGTGGGGGACCGCAAACTGACTTTCCAGGGGCCCTTGACCCCCGCCAAGGGTGGGTGGACCAAACTTCTGTTGCCGGACCGGGCACATTGGCCCTGGTTCTGGCTCTCCCTGCTCTGGCTCGCCTCCCTCTCCTCCCTGCGGCCAAGCCGAGCTGAATCCCGTGCCACAGGTGGTGGTGGTTCACTATCCCTGTCTGCCCCGCAACTGATTTGTCCCTCCTGCTGCTGAACCGATGTAGTCACCGGTACCACAGGTAGTGGCCGGTTAGTTTCCTCCTTCTCTTCCAGGTTTACCTGGGGCATATCCCGGCTTATTAGGCATACCATGCCTTTTGTCTTGGACAGAGCAAGGTTCAAACTTTTAATTTGTTGCTGCCAGGGACCGTGGTCTCCCGATTCAAACCCATTAATGCTAGCTACTTTATACACTGCTTGCACATCTTTTAATCTTTCCTGGAGCTCTTTTACTTGCAGGGTGAGGCGAGTGCTTTCCTCCCGCAGCAACTTTTCATTACTTTTGGCCTCGGTAACCTGACATTGAAAATAGTCCTGACTGTTTCTAAAGCTTTCCATTATCTGGGTCCTTTCCTGTTTTAGCTTAAGGAGTTCTCCCCATAATCTTTCTTCTGACATAACCCTTTCCTGATAGTTCTCTGTGCATTCCCATAACTCTGCCTGCAGTGTCTCATTGGTTTTATTTAGGAGTTGGACCTGTCGCTGTAGACAAACCTTCTACATTGCCTTCTCTACTGCTTCTTTGTGATCTTTGCTTACTGTCCACTGGGCTGCAGCATCCACTGGACGCTCAGCATGCAATAGACTCAGCACCCATTCTTTAGTGACATTCACTTTCTTATACACATAGGAGAAAATCCTCTGTTCCATCTTGGTTCTTTGCACCAAACCAGCACTCTCCGCATCACACCCCTTGTACCAGAGTCCTGCCGCGGTCGCCATTTTGTAAGGGGGTTCGTCCCGGGGGTCAGGTTCACCTCTGACCAACTTGAGCGGTTCGAATCGCTCCCACTCCCTTGGGTTCTAGACTCTGGATTTATTTGGGGATGTGATAAAGTGCAAAGGACACTGGTTTGTGCAAAATAACTTTGACTTTATTAAAGACAAGAAAATACAATGTCAAAACTTATAATAAGGAACAATACATGAAAATATACAATGTCAAACTTATAATCACTCAAATAAAGAATCATACACTGCACGTTCAAAGGGGGTTACAGTAAAATTATACCTCCCACCTCCCAATACCTAATTCTAGCGAGGTTAGACTCCAGGGAAGGCAGGGCCTATGCTTACCAATCCTTTATGGTCAGTTAGCGGTAGTTCGCGATTTCGGGGTTCGTTGAAATCTGTAGGTTCTGCTTGCTGTACCCCGAATGTCGGAGAAGACTTCTAGCTGCGCAATCTTCAGTTGGGTTGAGTCTGCTGATGTGGTAAGGTGCATTTTGGAACAATGGGGTAAGTACCCGGTTTTCTTCGTTGGAAATAGGTTTAAAGTCGCTTTAGGTAATGTTTGCACCTGCTGGTAGTCAGGCCTTAGATTGTAGAATGGAAACTTTTAGATTCTTCGTTTTTTTCCTCTTGGAGTTTTGTTTCGAGTTTGGTCGATCGCGATGGTTTTCCGTTGATACCACGTCGGTTGTGGTCAGTTGCTGCCGCAATGGTGATGTTCTTCCTTCCTTCAGGACTTCAGGACTTCAAGGCTGGAGAAGTTAGTTTACAACTGTCGCATTGGTTTCTCTCCCTGTCTTGATAACATAGTCGTAGTATAGCCCGAGCAATATGGCATAGTATGTCATACTCTCTGTTGGAACAGGGGGCCTGTTATATGATTTGAGTGGTTCTAATCTTGGCACCTAATCAGTTCAGAATTCTTTGTTTAAATTTGGTGGGCTTAACTCTTCTTTGTAATATTTTGGCGGGCTCATTAAAAGTTAACATGCTTTGGGTGGGTTGATGTTCGAAAACTGTTTCCTGATGGAAATATTAGCTTGGTAATCACAATGCCCTTTTGTGCTTAGTTTTTCGCATACAGGCTGGATTGGGTCTCTTTGTGATGTATATGCTGAAATGGTTTTCCAGATTCAGGTTGATGTTTAGCTATCTCTAGGTTATTTGTTGTAATGTTAATGTCTCTTGTGGAGAAGGATTCTCGAATACCCATTTCTCCAGACAAGTTAACTTAGTGCCAACACCCAGACAATTCCAATAATCAAGTTGTCTCCTGTTAGTGCTTTAGGCCCGCCCACAGCTTTGAATTTGTCTTTTTAAAATCCAAAATTCGACTAAAGTTCGTAGTTTCTTCCATAAGCATTTTAGGATTTCAAACTTTCCAGTAGATAGTCCCAAATTAAATTTCCTTTCGAATGAGCCCAAACACTGGTGGGGGTAGTTCTTGTGAATTTTGCATCCCTTCAGTACTGGGGTAATAACTCAATAATAGCACACACATTGATCATATATTGGGCATAAGATATTGTTATTCTTTATTTCAACATTTTTCAGAGTTTTCTTCTGATCATGCAGTGTAAGATAACAGCAGATCGACAGCATTTGGTGCAACTAGTCCGGCATGGACTTGTTGGGCCGAATGGCCTGTTTCTGTGCCGTATGTCCTATGTATATCCTATGTAGATCAAAGGTTAGGCATCCATGACAGTTGAGTCAATGCAGCAGAAATTGTTGATCAAGGTTATTACGCATGTTTGGAGAGGACTATTCGTGCCTTGTACAGATGTTCCACTTAGCTGAAAGCCGTGTCTGTGAGAGTCTGGCTACTGACATATTTCAGCAGAAATATCTTCAGAGTCATTCTCAGGGTCCGTATCTGCCCTTGGATGCAAATGGGCCTTCTCCACCTACTCCATGGCTGGACCTCTGTGGATCGCGAAGTTGTATAGCTTGCAGTGGACAATAATGATCTTGGAGGCCCTGGTGGGGCTGCACTATGTTAGATCTGTCCAGATATCAGGAGCACTGCTTCAAGATGCTTAGAGTATGCTCAATAATAATCCTGATGTTGCATAATCCTCATTGTATCTGGGTGCATTTAGTGTTCCTGGCTATCACAATGGTGTCATGAGAGGATAGCCTTTGAGATCCATAAGCCATCCTTCCAGTCTGTTTTTTCCTTCAAGTAACCGAGCACAAAGGATTCCTTAAAATAAAGGAATCATGTCGTGCTACAAGACCTGTATACTCCTTGTTGCTGGCCACTGACCACCTGGATGTTGAGGAGTTGGACCCTTTGGGATGTGTGGAAGGTCTGGGACACTGTATGGAGTACACATGGGTGCCATGAATCAAGCCTTGGATGTAGCGAATTCTGAAAGTGGACACATTGTGGCACCTTCTCATTCTGCTTCTGGTTTTTCATGTGAAAATAATGAAAGCTTTTGCCCTGGCAAACAACATCTCAGTGACCTCTTTGATGCATCAATGCACTGTAGATTGACTCATGCAGCCAATGTCCCCTGAGATAGCTTGGAAATGAGTCTGAGGATTAAAAGTTCAAGGCTGTGGGAATGATGAGCCTATTTCTATGTGGGAGCTTGTCTGTTGTCAGATTCCCAGAGACGGCACTGCCCTATCAATTCTTCGCTGTTCAAGTGGAGTCTACAAAACCAGTTGTCCTTGGACATTCCAAGATAGTTGTGTCTGAGTCTTTGCGTGGGCTGTGGGAGTCATAGAATCATAGAAATTTACAACACAGAAGAAGGGCATTTTGGCCCATCGTGTCCACGCCGGCCCACCAAGAGCTATTCAGCCTAATCCCACTTTTCAGCTCTTGATCCATAGACCTGTAGGTTATGGCACTTTAAGTGCATATCCAAGTATTTTTTTAAATATGGTGAAGCTTACTGCCTCTACCACCCTCTCAGGCAGTGAGGGGAATGGAGGATGTGAGCAGTGCCCCTCCATGTAAGTGACTTTGCCTCACATCCCTCCTTTCATCCTCTTATGTCTCCAAAAACACAAAGAGGGTTGAATGGTCAGAGAAATTCCCATATTCCCTCTTTTGATTGTAGCAAACAAAAATCCAGCAAAATAAAAAAATCAGAAATCCAGCTATCTAAAGATCTATCAAAAATACTATAGTTTAAGCTATAACAACTAAGATCTACAAAGTCCAGAATGCGTCAGGCCTTCATTGTCAATTTTATATGGGCGAGCTGAGTGCATAGGGATTCTCTGCAAGAAAACTAAGGAGTGCTGTGCAGTCTAATTTCAATGCAATTTACATGGAGCCATATTAAAATGGAGCTCACACACAGAATGCAGAAGAGCATTATGGGCTGGCCTAAAACGCTGCCTGGAAGGTTAAGGACTGCACAAGTCATGCAGGGATCCGGAAATATGGAATGACCACTTGACTTCCTATCCCGCACTTTCCAGTTTCATGCAATCAAAAATTTAACAGTTTAGGTACCACGTAAACACAATGCACCTGAATATGTCAACCAGAAAATTCAGCTCAGCAGACAAGAAGGATCTTTTTATGAAAAGCAGAGCATTACATGCACTGCACAGAACTATAAGGTTTTTCTTTCTAATCACAAATAAAATAGCACACAGAATTCCTGTTTTAACAAATAAAAGCCGGAGAAGGATTTTGCATGACTTACTACCAAAATTCGAAGCTTCGAGTCATACAATTTCTAAGAAGTTGATGTTGTTAGTCATTAATTATGGAGAAAAATTGGGGGCACTGAATTCTTTTTTATTAAAAAGGAAATTTCAGGTTCATCTGAAGTCTAACCAATGCACTTCCCAATTTCTGCTGTATCATTGATTATTTGTAGGATAGTCAAACTTGACCCTCAGTCAGTAAACATAGAATAAATGGATCAAACTGGAGGCTGGGATCCAATTCGAGCAGTAGAGTGAGTATATTGATGTAACTGCTAACCTTGGAGCTAATAGTGTTGTCTAAATAGTGGGATATAAGAAAAAGAAAGTTTTTACATTTTCATGATGTCTTAGCAACAAGATACTGATTATACACATTAATCATTTATATTCCTGAATTAACCATGTTTTAATTCTTTATCTTCTAACAGTGCAGTTTTCTTTCACCTCAGAAAAAGTCAACTTGATTTATCATAATGTATAAAATTTTAGTTACAAATTTCTGATTGATTTCCAGCTGCCCATTTCCACATTTCTCAATACAGAAATTCTGATCACAGGGTAAACTTTTTGAAGGGCCGTTATGCCTGAAGGTCTGAGAATGGGGCCTGCGGTCAGTTAACATGGGGTACTTCAGCAACTGGTTTATTTGAGCTCTACAGGTTAATTCAGTTTCTCACAATGATGAGCTCAATAACTCTTCCCAGTCAGTACTGTTCAAAAAAAACTATGTTTAAATAACTCTAAAAGAAATAGAAAAAAATATGAAATCTTTATAAGCCTTAAACAGAGTCTGAACTGGGATAAAATCACAGACAGTGATTCTGCCAATCAGCCACTACTTATTTTTTAATTGGCTCCACATGGAATAACACTCCTGGTAATCTGCCTCAATAGTTAAAACATGAAAGGGCTGAAGAGCCGAAACCAATATCCCAGGCAGCATGTTGAACAATGATGGATATAAATCTTTCTATTGTGTCTGTTACTGACCACAGATATTGAAACATAGAAACATAGAAACATAGAAAATAGGTACAGGAGTAGGCCATTCGGCCCTTTGAGCCTGCACCACCATTCAATAAGATCATGGCTGATCATTCACCTTAGTACCCTTTTCCTGCTTTCTCTCCATACCCCTTGATCCCTTTAGCCATAAGGGCCATATCCAACTCCCTCTTGAATATATCCAATGAACTGGCATCAACAACTCTCTACGGTAGGGAATTCCACAGGTTACCGACTCTCTGAGTGAAGAAGTTTCTCCTCATCTCAGTCCTAAATGGCTTACCCCTTATCCTTAGACTGTGTTCCCTGGTTCTGAACTCCCTTAACAGCGGGAACATTCTTCCCGCATCTAACCTGTCCAGTCTCGTCAGAATTTTCTATGTGTCTATGAGATCCCCTCGCATCCTTCTGAACTCCAGTGAATAAAGGCCCAGTCGATCCAGTCTCTCCTCATAGATCAGTCCAGCCATTCCTGAAATCAATCTGGTGAACCTTCACTGCACTCCCTCAATAGCAAGAATGTCTTTCCTCAAATTTGGAGACCAAAACTGTACACAGTATTCCAGGTGAGGCCTCACCAAGGCCCTGTACAACTGCAGTAAGACCTCCCTACTCAAAACCCCTAGCTATGAAGGCCAACATACTATTTGCCTTCTTCACCGCCTGCTGTACCTGCATGCCAACTTTCAATGACTGATGTATCATGACACCCAGATCTCGTTGCACCTCCCCTTTTCCTAATCTGCCGCCATTCAGATAATATTCTGCCTTCGTGTTTTTGCCACCAAAGTGGATAACCTCACATTTATCCACATTATACTGCATCTGCCATGTATTTGCCCACTCACCTAATCTGTCCAAATCACCCTGCAGCCTCTTACCGTCCTCCTCACAGCTCACACCTCCACCCAGTTTAGTGTCATCTGCAAACTTGGAGATATTACACTCAGTTCCTTCATCCAAATCATTAATGTATATTTAAAATAGCTGGGGTCCCAGCACTGAGCCCTGCGGCACCCCACTAGTCATCCCCTGCCATTCTGAAAAGGACCCGTTTATCTCGACTCTCTGCTTCCTGTCTGCCAACCAGTTCTCTATCCACGTCAGTACATTACCCCCAATACCATGTGCTTTAATTTTGCACACCAATCTCTTGTGTGGGACCTTGTCAAAAGCCTTTTGAAAGTCCAAATACACCACATCCACTGGTTCTCCCTTGTCCACTCTACTAGTTACATCCTCAAAAAATTCCAGAAGATTTGTCAAGCATGATTTCCCTTTCATAAATCCATGTTGACTTGGGCCGATCCTGTCACTGCTATCCAAATGGACCCGATATTATCAGTGGTAAAGGGTTGCATCCTCAAAGGGGATTGGTCTGCCATACCTAAGCAAATGTGCAAGGAGGCCAAGCCGTACATTTGTTGCAAGGACGAACTGTCTATTCAAGCTGATTGCATATTGTGGGGCAATCGAGTTGCAATGCCTAAGCAAGGGAGAGAAAAGTTTGTGCGTGAGTTACGCAGCACACATCCTGGTATAGTGATGATGAAGGTCATCGGCAGGTCCCACGTATGGTGACCAGGAATTGATTCTGAGCTGGAAGCATGCGTGCATCAGTGCAACACCTGCATGCAGCTCAGCAAAGCACCAGCGGAATCGCCGCTGAGTCTGTGGTCATGGCCAGCCAAACCTTGGTCCAGGATCCATGTAGATTTTGCAGGTCCCTTCCTGGGCAAAATGTTTTTAGTGGTGGTGGATGCTTATTCAAAGTGGATAGAATGCACAATCATGTCATCCAGTACGTCCATGGCAACCATAGAGAATCTCAGTGTCATATTCGCGACACATGGTCTGCCTGACATTGTGGTGAGCGACAATGGGTCATGCTTCACCAGACAGGAGTTTCAGGAGTTTGTAAAACTTAACGGCATAAAACATGTAAGGTCAGCACCGTTCAAACCTGCGTCCAACGGGCAAGCAGAATGTGCAGAACATCAGAATTAGGAACAGGAGTAGGTCATCTAGCCCCTCGAGCCTGCTCCGCCAGTACCAATTATTAAGCAAAGCATGAGGAGAGTAAGGGTCACTGCAGACCCGCTTGTCCTGTGTACTGCTGAGTTATAGGACAAGACCCCACACACTCACAGGGGTCTCGCCTGCTGGACTCATGATGAAAACAGGTCTTAAGACCAAGTTTTCTCTTGTACACCCGAATTTAAGTAATCATGTTGAATACAGAAGACAGAGTCAACAAGGATACCAAGAACGTGCAACTGCGTCACGTGAGATTTCTGTTAATGATCCTGTCTTTGTGTTGAGTTATGATCAGGGTCCCAAATGGATTGCAGGTACGGTCATGGCCAAGGAGGGCAACAAAGTATTTGTTATTAAGCTCAAGAATGGGAAAACTTGCAGGAAACACATGGATCAAACAAAGCTGAGGCACACAGATGAGCCAGAGCAGTCAGACAAAGAAACCATCGACGACCAACCAACCTACCAGCAGCCTTCAGTGGACTCAAGGGTCATCAGTGAACCCGGAATTTCCATCACAGACTTGTTCAATAAAAATGGACTTGCAATTCCTGACATGGCCACTGCCACCCCCAACAAGTCAGTGATCCAGCCACCAGCCGCAACAGACTCCGCACATTCACCTGTGCAAGGTCTGTGGCGAATGACATAATCATAGGCAGATAATGTCAATGCCCACCTTTAGATGCGGGATGAAGCGTTGGTATTGATACCTTTGCTCTCGGAAAACAACGAAATGAGCAGCTTGTGATCGGTCTCTAATTCGAACCTCAGACCGAACAGGTATTGATGCATCCTTTTAACACCATACACACAAGCTCTACCATACTGTAGGCTCTTTCTGCTTGAGACAAACTTTTGGATGCATACGCGACAGGTTGAAGTTTCCTCGACTCATTGGCTTGTTGTAACACGCAACCAATTCCATATGATGATGTATCACAGGCCAAAACTAAACGTTTACATGGATCATAATGTACCAGCAGCTTGTTCTAGCAAAGCTGTTTAGTGGCTTTCTCGAAAGCTCTGTCTTGCGATGCGTCCCACACCCAGTTGTTGCCTTTTCTCAGTAGCATGTGCAGTGGTTCAAGTAAGGTGCTCAATTTAGGTCGGAAGTTACCAAAGTAGTTGAGTAGACCCAGGAACGAAAGCAGCTCTGTCACGTTCTGCAGCTTGGGTGCATTCTTGATGGCTTTGGTTTTCACGTCAGTTGGTCTGATGCCATCAGCGCCGATTTTCCTCCCGAGGAATTCGACCTCCGGTGCTGTGAAGACGCACTTCGAGCGTTTAAGTCTGATTCCCACTCTGTCCAAATGCAGTAGAACCTCTTCCAGGTTGTTCAGATGTTCAGATGTTCCTTGGAGTCACGACCGGTGATCAGGATGTCATCTTGGAACACGGCCATTCTGGAAACGGACTTCAGTAGACTTTCCATATTCCTCTGTATTGCTGCAGCCGAGCGAATTCCAAACGGGCACCTGTGGTAAATAAACAGTACTTTGTGCGTGTTAATGCATGTAAGTCTCTTCGATGTCTCGACCAACTCTTGCGTCATATAGGCCGACGTCAAGTCCAGTTTTGTGGACGACTTCCCTCCAGCTAGCATCGCAAACAAGTCATCAGCCTTCAGTAACGGGTACTGATCTTGTTTTGAAACCTTGTTGATCGTAGCCTTGTAGTCTCCACAGATTCTGATTGTGCCATCACTTTTCAGCACAGGAACAATGGGGCTGGCCCATTCATTAAATTTGACTGGTGATATGATCCCTTCACGCTGGAGTCTGTCCAGTTCAATTTTGACCTTCCCCCTCATCCTATACGGCACTGCCCGAGCTTTATGATGGACAGGTCTTGCACCTGAGCCCATGTGGATCTGCACCTTGGCTCCCGTGAAGTTGCCGATACCCGGTTCGAACAGCGAGGGGAACTTGCTCAATACTTGGGCACATGTATCTTCCTCCGACGACAACGCCTTTATGGCGTTCCAGTCGCATCTGATTTTCTCCAACCAGCTCCTGCCGAGCAGCGTTGGGACATTGCCTGGAACAATCCACAGCGGTAACTCGTGAACCGCACCGTTATATGACACATTAATTTGTGCACTGCCAATCACCTTTATCAGTACTTTGGTGTATGTGCGTAGCTTGGTGTTAACAGGGTTCAGCCTGGGCCTCACAGTCTTAGTATCCCACAGCTTATTAAATGCCCTCTCATTCATGATCGATTGACTCGCTACTGTGTCCAGTTCCATCGATGCCGGTATCTCGCTAAACTTCACCTTAATCATAATTGGCTTACTCTTGGTTATGAAAGAGTACAGTCCATACACTTCCTCGTCTGACATCTTGGATTGCATATCTGGATCCACGCTAGTCTGACTCTCATCCTCCACATGGTGTGTCGCAGCACGCTTGCTCCTCTGCGGACACTTGAGTTGGAGATGCCCCACTCTCAGACAGCCTTTGCAACTATATTGCTTAAATCGGCACTGCTGGTGCCGATGATTTCCCCCACAATGCCAACACGGAGAAGTCGGATACATTCCCTCTGGCGGACTTTGGCAGCCACAGGTTTTGCAAACGCAGCCGGATAGGCCCTGCCATATGCCGCTCTGCCGAACGCTGAATCAATCACATTTACAGTACTTGCCGAGGTTCGGTTCTTCACCGCTATTTGCTTTAAGCTCCTGTCCGTCATCATACATGATTGAGCGATCTGGATGGCCCTTTTTGAAACCAACTCCTCCACTGGGTCACCTCGTGGTTGATACCGATAACAAAGAAGTCCCGCAGCATGTCTACCAACACTGTCCAGAACTTGCACGGTCCCGCTAGACGTCTCAGGTCGGCAACGAATTCCACCGCGCTCTGGCCCTCCGATCGAACGTGTGTATCAAACCTGTATCTTGAGATGATGATGCCGTCATCTGGCTTGAGGTGCTCCTGTACCAAAGTACACAACTCCTCGTATGTTTTCTCTGTTGGATCACTAGGCATGAGTAGATTCTTTATCAGACTGTAGATCTTTGAACCGCACACAGTGAGGAACACGGCCCAGCGCCGATCTGCATCGTCGACCCCCTTCATTTTGTTGGCCATGAAATGGCTCACAAAATCTGCCCAATCTTCTCCCTCCACGAATCGCTCTAAAAATTCAATCGTGCTCATTTTGCAAACAAAGGTTCTTGTATTCTTGTCGCCAAATGTTATGCATAATAAAGGTTCAAACTGAGTACTGTTTAACTAAGCAATGTACAACCTTGGCTCTGCTTTATTTAGGCCCAAAGTTCTTGACTCACAAAATGGCTGGCCTTTTATACTAGAGCAGAACAATGACACCATCTGGTGGCTACAAACAGCATGTACATACATGACAGTTTTGTAACTATACTGGGGGTTAAATTGGGCTGAGTAGCATTCATTTTTTAGGTGCTACATGGCCACCTAAGTTTGAAAATGGTGTCCAAGATGCGCGCGCGCTCTTCTAACAGGAAGTGCGCAGGACATCATCTTGGTAAAGTAATTAGTGCGCCATCGTCTACCGATCACCAGCAGCAGATAGAGCAGATAGATGATGTTGATCAGTGTACAACGTTGATTTGATTTGAAGCCCATACTACCATTTTGGAATTCAACAGTCAAACCAACATCCTCGCTCAGCAGAACATTAAGAGGCTGAAATTGCCCCTTAATAACGCCTCTGACCGCCTGAAAGTGGCGGCCATGGGGTGGGGCAGCGTGGAATGGCTGACGACTCACCGAGGAGGACCACCATTTTGTAAATTGCCCTTCGTGAGTTTTGGAGTGGTGCTGACCCCTTACTGACTGGCAGGGACCCTCGCGAAATGGCCCCTTTCCCAGTATTGCCCCGCAGGAGTGGCCCTGCCACCGATTGGTGACCCCGACAGCTTTTTGTGTCAGTGCACTCTCAGTAACATGGTAGCTCGGCTATCTTTAACCCTAACCCTAACCCTAACCCTAACCCTAACCCTAACCCTAACCCTTTTGTCGGCCAACTGTCGGCCTGACATTTATGCCCCTGGGTTTGGCTTTGCCACCAAGAGGCAGCTTGGCAGTCCCTCTTGGGTGCTAAGCCATTGGCTCAGCCGCAACCCTCTCTGGTGGCTCAGTGGACCTAATTTAAAAGTATGCAGAGCTCGCAGCGGTTCTCCCCTTTAACTGAAGGGGAGAGACATTGTGACCCATCAGCGCGGCGCTGATGACTGATCAGGGTGGCCGACCCGCATGGGTTGCGACAGAGAAATTTTTTTTTAAATGGACGGTGTCACTCATTTCTACCCCTAACTTAAAAGGCATGTAGGACCCCCACCAGTGCTATTTAAAGAGATCATGCAGTACCTACAGGTTAGTTGCCGGACTATTATTTCTGTCTGCTGGTCAATTTATAGGTCTTTTCGGAGGATTTCTTGAGTTGTTCAAACTTTCTGTAAACTAGAGGGAGTTGTTTGGTTGCCCTTGCAGTCCTGTTTGTACCTTATGGATAACACTGCACAAAGAAGTTGCACATGGGCAGCCTGGTAGAGCTTCCTCACGGGATAAAGCATAACAGGGAAAATGAAGAGAGACAACACAGAGCAGAATAAGCTGCTAGAAGAAGGGGGAGAGAGTAGGGAGATGGGCTCTCAGCAGGAGGCAATATCCACTGACGGTCTTTAGGGAGCAATTCTCTTACCTCAACTTCAGTGAGGACCAGTGCATGAGACATCATTATTTCACCAAGGAGATAGCCAGTGAGATATGTCAGTTGCTGCAGCCATAATTGCAGTCTCAAATCAGGGCAAGGACAGCACTGCTTGTGGCTGTTAAGGTCACAGTTGGTCTAAATGTTTATGCCACTGGCTCATTTCAGGCCGCAACTGAAGACGTAAGCAACATCTCACAGTCTGCAGTGCACTGCTATATAAGGGAGATCACTGGGACTCTCTGTACAATGAGGAACACTTACATCTCATTCCCACATGCCGGAGACAAGCAGCAGAAGAGAGCACAAGGTTTTGCAAGCATTGCAGGCTTCACCATGGTGCAGGGTGCCATTGACTGCATGCACATTGCCTCCTTCAGTGCTGTAACCATTCGATCTGAGCTCTGCAACCTTCATCAACAGAAAGGGCTTATGCTCCCTCAATGTACACCTGGTTTGTGACCACAGGCCTATTCTCACTATTCTGGCAGCAGACATGACTCATTCATTCTGCGCCAGTCCTCTGTGCCACCTGAATTCCATGCTGCCACAAGGAACATAAACAAATAGACCATCGATGTCCTCAAACAACGCCATGAAAATGGTTCACTGCACCAATTTAAATGAGCAGGCAGTGGGCTCGCAATGCACGCCTCCTACCGCATAGAGTCAGGCAGATGAAAATTCATCCCATGGTCGGTGATGTTTGAATGTGGAATATGATAAGCTAGAATTAAAGAGAATTTGGATTTACAGATTTATCTGGAAAATAAATCAAAAATATATTTGCATTATATCCAAATGCTCACATTCTGTTCAAGGGTTAATAAGTTAGAACCAAAAAGCATCTTCAGTCTCGAATAGCACATCCACAGAGTGCAGTTTGATGATCTTTCAGGCTTGTTCTGTGCTACTTAGATTTGCCTAATGCAGCAATGGGAGTAGCAAGGCAACTCAGTTTACTCTAGGACAGACTAAAGCTGTGACAGTCAACTAAAAATCAGGATGTTGTTTCTCTTTTCAGAAGGTTCTAATTTAGTGCATTCTCCCCGTCTGTGTCTTATGTTGTGAAAAGTAGTAATTGCATTTTTTTGACTCGGTGTTTTCAATCATGTAAACACTTAATAAATACAGAGTCTTACAAGATCATATCATCCTTATACAGTTTGCAGTGCTGTTTCTAGATTGCATGGGAGTGCCACAGTCTGTAGTCCCATGACCACCCATCTTGGCCTTATGTAAAGTCCCACAACCATGGATACAGAAGATATTCCCTCTGAGAGGAGCTCAGTGGGGAATAAACTCTAGTTCTAATACTCTGAGTTTCAATTCCTTCCTAGAATATTTACAATGTAATATGATCAGACTTCAAATCAGTGCCAGTGACCAATAGGATTTATTTTTTCACCTGTTGCCGCATATTAATTCAGAATATACAAGTTCATTAATCATCTGATTTCACGGTTCACTTCCATGAGTTTTTCTAAAATCTAATTTATTGCCCAGCCTTTGCTAAAAAGACAGTGTTCAGTGATTTATTTCTTAATTGGGATCAAACTGTCAGCCTTAATAATGGGGGGGGGTGCGCAGAGAGAAGCTGACGGGATCAGAGGAGAGAGGGAACTCCGGAAAGATGGATCACATTCTTCCAACCCCCTACAAGGGACATCGTTAGAGTGGATGATATCCAGAAGTCACAACATTATCACTATTCAGTTCACACCCAATAAATCTGTTAACAATGCATACACAATGCCCCATCTATGGGAGGTGGGGGAGGATGCACTTGCACTTGGTTGTAAACCACACTGTTAAGATTAGGGTGAGGTATCAATATTTCAGTGTGCTGAGCTGCTGTGCATTTTTTATTGGGACTAACATTTTGTACTGCACTTTTCATTGACAGACAGGCATCTGTCCAGCCTCCCCACTCTTGTATTACACTTTTTTGACCGACAGGGGATGAGCTCGCCCCCTGTCAAGCTCCGCCCACCGTCCCCTCGCAGGACTCAAATCATTCTGTCCACGTGGTGCGAGAAGCAGGACCCGAGACTGGACTGATTCCTTCACCGACTCGCTAGGCCCGATTCTCTGACTCCCTTCCCTCCCAGGACTTGCTAAGCCCTCCCACTCCGCCGCCCCGCAGGACTCACTAAGCCGACCGGGCCTCGCGCTGAGCTGCGAGTCCCGATCATTGGCGGTGGGGGGAAAGCGGCAGCTAGTGGTCAGGGGGGCAGGGGGGGGGGGTCGTCGGAGGGCCTTGGGGCCGCGAGTTGGAGGGCCTTGGGGCTGAGAGAGGGAGGCTGAGGGGAGAGTAAGAGATGCTGGTGGAAGGAAGAGAGAGGCTGGGGAGAGAGGGAGGGGCTGGGGAGAGAGAGGCTGGGGGGGATCAGAGGGGAGAGGGAACTCAGGAAAGATGGATCACATTCTACCAAACCCCTACAAGGGACATCGTTGGAGTGGATGATATCCAGAAGTCACAACACGATCACTATTCACTTCATACCCAATAAATCTGTTACCAATCCATACACAATGCCCCATCTATGGGAGGTGGGGGAGGATGCACTTGCGTTTGGTTAAGGCACTTCGGCTGGGGGAGGCATGCAATTGGACTGGGGTAACACACTTCGGCTGGGGAAGGCATGCACCTGGACTGGGGTAAGGCACTTCGGCTGGGGGAGGCATGCAATTGGACTGGGGTAACGCACTTCGGCTGGGGAAGGCACTTCGGCTGGGAGAGACATGCACTTGGACTGGGGTACGGGACTTTGTTTGGCCCTTGCTGTCTTCGGGGGACCTCTGTCGCTTCAGGAAGTCAAAGTTACAATTTGCAAAATCAGTGAGACCTTGGGATGGGCAGATCCAGTGACACATTCCTGTGAAACTTCAGGGTGTGTCTTATCCTCCAAGGGCACAAATCAGCAATAAGGGGTGGAGCCTGTTGGCCATTTTTGCAATGCAAATAAGCGTGTTCTTTTTTATTAGAAGCCTCCAATAGCTGTGTGTCAAATCTGAAGCTACACACTATACTGTTTTCCTTGTGAAGGGCTTTTTCTTATTCTGGAAGTCAACTAAATGCTATTACGGTGGACTTGACACTTCTTGTGGCTCATCGAGGAAGAGACAAAAGATGAGAAAAAGAATGGTGCAAAGTCCTGTCCCTGCAGTACAGGACCTGCACCTTTATTACACAGCTCTCGAATGCCTCACTTGCCCGAGACCTGTCCTTATATACCTGTCTGGGACAGGTATCCAGCGTCTCCTGCAAGTGCACCCCTGGTGGTAAGGTAAGCTTGTGGTTACAGGTCATCTCTAGTTACAGTCATGTATAGCATGGTAAGATACAGTTATGTACACTAGGCATTAGGCACCTGCTAAATATATCTAAACTCATAAAAGTTTAAAGTGGCCACACACAAAATGGCTGCCCAGGCATGATGGGAAATCAGGTAGTCAAGCTGTGAACTATTGACTGTGCAATGACCGAGCAATGACCCTGTGAGGTCCACTATAGGAATGCCTTCGATGCAGGATAAGAATAATAAACCAATTAATTCCCCAAGAAGAAAGAGATAGGGAGAGAACCTATCTCCTGTAACAAGGTCATCAATCAGCCCGAGCTGACAATAACCGAACATGTAGTTCCTGAGGCACCAGGGGAATTCTATTGGGTTAAAAGAACCTGTATGTAATCTATAATCGTTTTGATTGGATTATGTCCAGCCGTGATGGGCTGAGTAACTGTAGTAAAAACTGTTGTGAAACATATAAAAATCCATGTAACCCTTTGTTCTGTGGAGAGAAGCCTGGATACAGTCCTGAGACTTCCTCCCCGCTAAGCGTTAATAAAGGCTGCTTCGGCGTTGGAACCGACTCTGAGTGTTGAGTGATTCTTCTGAGAAAACATTCACGCTAACAGTGGCGTAGTCGATGGGATTTCCCGGAGTCGCTGGACGCCCTTAGAAAAACCCGGGTGAGTATAAAAAAACAATTTTTAAGTATAAAGGGTGCGGAAGGTGGAAGCTGGTTGATCGACATGGTCTAATATCTCAAACGCCTAGCCTGAGCCTGAATTAAGAGGACTTTTGTCCCACGTGACGGCCAGGAACCAAGTAGGCGTAGGGAACACACTTAGACCGTGGGATCGTGATACCGAGAGACATCTTCCGGACCCAGTTGTGTCATTTGAAATACCCCGGGGTAGAACCAAGCGGTGTACAGCGGCTAACGGAATCCAAACCTGTGAACAGGGTCGGACCAACGGGCCGAGCGGTGGTAGGTAGTCGTTAAGGAGGCGTAGAGCACTGCGGGAAATTGCTTAAACGCGTTTTAAGAATTGTATAAGTTTGTGTAACAGCAGAACTTGTGACCTGACAGTAGCTAGGAGACGGTCTACTCCAAGTTGCGCTAGGAAGGAAGCGGACCTCTGAGAGTAGATTCCTAACAGTACTAGTCCTACCCAGGAATGGCCATGAAAGCAAGTAACCTCGAGTGGGGACCAGAAGGGTCCATTACCCGCCATCTGGCAGAAACACAAAAGAAGCTAATCGAAAAAAAATGATTAGCTCAGGGTGGAATCCTCAGGAACTACCAGCAAAGCAAAGGGAATGGTGGGAGAAGGAACGGAAAGTCAAAAAGAAAAAAAGGCTGTGGTCTTGATACTGCGAGCCCATGTAAGTTAACATAGGAAACTAAGATTAAAAAAACTGACGGTGATTGTCTTAAGTGAAGTATGGAAGAGGAATAGAGCCGGCCAAAGAAAAATCAAAGATTAATAGGAAAGAAGAGAGACTTTTGTGAATGTCTGTTTTAAATGAGAAGTGCCTGTGTGATTTTGTGACTGCGGAATGAATTTTTATGTTGTCATGTTTCTGAAAGCCTGGTTGGAAGAGGAATGCAAGTGTCTGTTTATTTTAGCTAACCCTTTGTAGTGCTGTCCTGTATGTGGGAAGTTTTAAGACATTTTAAGTTGGAAACGCAGGTGTGGATTTATTCGGATGATTCGGATGATAAGTTACGGAGCTAGGAAATGTACAAAGGGTAGGTTTGTTGAGCAAAAGATAAAAAATACATGGTCCCGGTGGTTAAAAAAAAAAAGAATTTACTTGACGAAAGAAAACATGCAATGATTGATTGGGTTGAAAGACATAAATTTAGTCTCAGAATGAGATAAAGAATGCTTTTTGAAAAAAAAGAGCTTCTAGCAAAAAAAAAGGTTTTAAATAAAGATTGAAATTACAAAGTTTGAATTGGGATTTTGAGATATTCAGAGAAGGCACAGAAAATAAAGACGCCACTTTGAAAGTAAACAAAATGTGTTTGTGATGGAAAAAGACATAACTTACTAAATACTAGTTGATGTTTGCTGTGAAAAAGATATTGGTTTAATTAGAAAAAGAAAAAAAATTTGGAAGAGGTAAAAAAACACTTAACATTTTAAATTATGAGAAAGTTTCAATGCAGTTTGAAAAGATTTCCAAAATGGACAGTGTTTATCAAGAAAAGTCCCGAACAGTCTAAACAAGCAGGAGGGTTTTGAAGATCTAAGCTATGCGAACTCAGCACAGAGAAAAAAAAACTGGGAATTAGAGAATCTTACTGAATTCTTAAATTCTTATAGAAAATGGAACTGGCACAGAAGTTTAGATTTTGTGCTGAGAGAGAAATTAAAAAAAAACAAAATTGAATTTCAGTAAACAAAATTGCTATTAAAAATGTGTGGTCTCGTTTTATATCAATTAAAAAAAAAATTTATTTGGCAAGTACTTGAATTAGAAGTTAAGAAAACATTGGAGTTTACTCTAAAATGTCGTCTTCCCTGATGAGAAGATTTTTATTATTTATGCTGTTTAACGGATTGCTAATTTCTAAGTAAGTTTTGAAGGCACAAAGACTTTTTTTTTCAGATGATTACATGAAGTCACGTAATGACATCAGGTCTTCTTACAAACCTGGAAAGGAGTTAACCCTTTCCATTGACAGCCATTTAAGATACTGAACATTATTAGTTTGGATTTCTTAATCGAAAAAAAAAGACTCACCTAACAGAGGAAACATGAAATAAAAACAGAACTAGCTTATGTAATAATACTTACCTGATACAATAAAGAAATAGATACTCAATAAAACAAATTGAAGAGTTAAAAGCTAAGATAAACAGGCTGGAAGAGATAACGGGACTAGACGGATAGTGCAGTGCGCAGCCATAGCACCATCACCTATGGCAATAGAGCCAATGTACCCCACGGTGGGTAGGTGTAGTCCACAAACCCAACCTAACGGTAAAGCAGACAATGATGTTCAGAGGAATAGCTTTGGCCTTGGTCATAATATGAGTTTGGGTAATATTTAAGTGGGTAAAGACACGGGCACACGCCCTACAGATTCAACTCGAAATGGTTCGATTATAACCTTGTGCTTCTGATTTTGCAGGGTGACAGGGACACTCGTAGAGCAAAAAACTTAACCCCTGGTGACGACCAGGCCGTCTGTTTAAAATTACAGATAATACTTACCGGAATGGGAATACGAACGGCGCTACTCATAATATGGATAGCCCTGCGACAGGCACGTACCTTGGGCAACACCGACGGACAGCAGAGCACGCTGGAAATAAACAACTACATGAACTATGGAGTCTTGTTTAGTTTAACGGATGGAATGTGCATCCCAGCAGCCAAGGACTGGAGCAAGGACAGGACTTATTTTAATGCATGGTTACAAGTGAATCCTAATAAGAATCCTAATAAGAATAAGAGTATGTGTACAGTGCTCCACGGGTATAAGGAGCAGCTGCATTAAACGGTGGGATGTCAAAGGGCCCGATGAATGTACTTTCGGCATAATTTGCGCGCCTCCGGGACAATCCCAGCAATCAGTCATCCGCAAAAAGGGAGTGGGGCTGTGTGGGTACTACGAGGAGGTGGGGGCGGCTGCAATATCATTGTATGTATGTTTCTCACCCCCTCCAACACCGCACCCCATAAGAACCACTACATTGCCCGAGGGACTGCCTTGTCCCATAACTACTAAGGGACCAGAGAATGGGATTGTAATGTACAATGAAGGGGAATTATTGTATGATAATGTTAAACATGAAATTGTGCCTGTTCTGATCAATATTTCAGGCATCCAGATGCCGGAATACTGTACTGAACAGTCAAGGAAAATGTACAATGTATTAAGTAAAGTTGTAAGAATGAGAGGGGACCTCATAGAAACATTTAAAATTCTGACGGGGTTAGACAGGTTAGATGCAGGAAGAATGTTCCCAATGTTGGGGAAGTCCAGAACCAGAGGTCACAGTCTAAGGATAAGGGGTAAGCCATTTAGGACCGAGATGCGGAGGAACTTCTTCACCCAGAGAGTGGTGAACCTGTGGAATTCTCTACCACAGAAAGTTGTTGAGGCCAATTCACTAAATATATTCAAAAAGGAGTTAGATGAGGTCCTTACTACTAGGGGGATCAAGGGGTATGGCGAGAAAGCAGGAATGGGGTACTGAAGTTGAATGTTCAGCCATGAACTCATTGAATGGCGGTGCAGGCTAGAAGGGCCGAATGGCCTACTCCTGCACCTATTTTCTATGTTTCTATGTCTATGTTTCTATGTAATGCAGCAGGCTGCCGATGCAATGGGTGCCAGTACGTTCCGGGGACAGGGTTAGCCCCCAGGATGAAGAGGGAAATAGTTAATGATGTTGCTACCGTTTTCAATACAGGGACCTCCGTAGTGAACTCGATAGACATACAAGGATTAAATGAGAGGGTGGAACAGCTTAGAGGGGTGATGAAGGGGTTATTGGAGAGGGTGGAGCAAAATCAGGAAGACCAAGCCAACCTAGGAAAGGAGGGTGCCGAAATTCAGTTGGATGGCATCTCAGTCCTGGAAGCTCACGCCAAAACCATCAATCACCTCATTGATAGAGAAAAGGAAGATACAGGAAAGCAAAGACAGGGGAAACTCTGTCACGCTTATGGTCTGTGGATGGTGGGATAGATCCGCCACAATCTCGACCAGATCCAACGCGGGGAAGTACCCGATTGGATAGACAGTTCACATTTAGCTCAGTTGGCTAACCAAAGGGGGACACTGGATAATTGTACTCTGAAGGGACTGACCCGAGTATACCCAGCAATTCCAGATTGCCAGATGGGTAGGACTACCGGGATAGGGATAGTCCTGATGATCCCTATAGCCACGCCGGACTCAGGGCCGTTCCCCCTATACCAACTCGAGAATATCGGAGTAATACGGGAAAATGTCTCCATACGCTACTACCTGACCACCACCTCTGCCGTTCGTCGAAACAACAACATACTTACCGGGATTTCCCTAGCAGATTGCAAGCAAAAGGGGGAAATCACAGTATGCCCTCACCCGGTAGGCCGAGGTGAGCTAGACGAGTGCGGGTTCAACCGAACCGACGGGTGTGCACAAGAAATAGTGCCCGCACACATGCACTTCGCGAGGGCAGGCTACGGAGGGAAGGAAAGATACTGCGTCTCTACCACAGAGCGTTCATACCAGTATAATGACCTGCAGTGCCCTATACCACAGCCAAACTTTTGCTTTACACCATTATGACCTGTCGCGATCGGGCAAGCGCATATCACCCAGGTTAGGCGCCGGAAGTCCGAAGTTATTGAGGTAACCGATCAGCTCCATGATCATTTACAGGATTATGACGAGCCAGATCAGGTCCCTATCCCACATCTAACCGAAGTATTACGAGAGTTGAGGCTCAGAGTGGGTCAATCCGTAAAGCTCTATCACCAACTGCAAACTAAAATCAAAGTACTAGAAGAAGATATCGATGTAGACTTACAAAGTCAGAGTTGGTGGAGAAAGGTCTGGGACTGGGGAATAAATGTGAACATACATCCTTGGATTCGAATAATTTCACACATACTGGTTGGGATACAATTGATCTTAGCAATAACATGGGGCATAATGGCCTGAGACCTGTCCTTATATACCTGTCTGGGACAGTTATCCAGCGTCTCCTGCAAGTGCACCCCTGGTGGTAAGGTAAGCTTGTGGATAAGAATAATAAACCAATTAATTCCCCAAGAAGAAAGAGATAGGGAGAGAACCTATCTCCTGTAACAAGGTCATCAATCAGCCCGAGCTGACAATAACCGAACATGTAGTTCCTGAGGCACCAGGGGAATTCTATTGGGTTAAAAGAACCTGTATGTAATCTATAATCGTTTTGATTGGATTATGTCCAGCCGTGATGGGCTGAGTAACTGTAGTAAAAACTGTTGTGAAACATATAAAAATCCATGTAACCCTTTGTTCTGTGGAGAGAAGCCTGGATACAGTCCTGAGACTTCCTCCCCGCTAAGCGTTAATAAAGGCTGCTTTGGCGTTGGAACCGACTCTGAGTGTTGAGTGATTCTTCTGAGAAAACATTCACGCTAACAGTTTCGTTCAGTGTGATTGTTGGTGTCTCGCCTGGGCTGTCTGTTGGGATTGCCCTTTCCTCAGGTTGTTCCCTCTGTCTGTCCACCAGGTGTGGTGTGAGTTCCACATTGTAGTCTGCCTCTGGTTCACCAATGTTGTTGGTAAATCTACTTTTGACTTGGTCTACATGCCTCCGGCAGGTTTGGTCATTGTCCATTTGTACCACCAGTAGCCTGTTTTCTTACTTGCCTGTTACTGTCCCTGCAAGCCATTTGGGACCCCTGCCATAGTTTAGCACAAACACTTTGTCCCCTATCTCATTCCACCTCCCCCTCGAATTTCGGTCATGGTACTCGGTTAGCTTACAGCGCTTTGCCTCAATGATTTCATGCATGTCTGGGAGGATTAATGAAAGACTTATCTTTAAGGTCCATGTCATTAATAGTTGCGCGGGGGGAACTCCAGTCAATGAATGCGGACGAGATCTGTATGCCAGCAGCAGTCGCGACAGGCGGCCATGCGGCGTGGGACCTTGGATTTTGAGCATGCCTTGTTTAATGATCTGCACTGCTCGCTCCGCCTGGCCTTTGGAGGCCGGCTTGAACGGTGCTTTCCTAACGTGATTTATGCTGTGGTCACTTATAAAATCTTGGAATTCCGCACTGGTGAAGCACGGACCATTATCACTGACCAATATGTCAGGAATGCCGTGTGTTGCGAACATGGTTCCAAGGCTCTCCACAGTGGTGGAGGTGGTGCTCAAGTTTAAAATGGTGCATTCAATCCACTTAGAAAATGCATCTACAACTAAGAGGAACATTTTGCCCATGAATGGGCCCGCATAGTCTACGTGCACTGCGACCACGGTTTGGTGGGCCAGAGCCAGGGGCTCAGGGGGGCCTCCCTGGGGACATTACGGAGTTGGGCACAAATGGTGCACCGTCGGACGCAGAGCTCCAAGTCCGTGTCAATGCCAGGCCACCAGACGTGGGATCTGGCTATGGCCTTCATGAGAACGATCCCCAGGTGCTCGCGGTGGAGCTCCCAGACAAATGCCTCTCTGCCTCACAGAGGCATAACTACTTGGTTGCCCCACATCAGGGAGTCTGCTTGTAGTGACAGCTCATGCTTGCACCTATGGAAAGGTTTGATCTCCTCGGGGCAGGCATCGTGAGCCTCTGCCCAGTCACCAGTTAAAACACATCTTTTTACTAGGGATAACGTGGGGTCGCTGGTTGTTCAGGCTCTGATTTGACGAGCCGTCATGGGCGAACCTGTGCACTCAAAGGCATCGATTGCCATGACTATCTCACAGTCCTGTTCGTCAGACCCTTCCGTGGTCGCCAGGGGTAGCCTGCTAAGCACGTCGGCACAGTTGTCTGTGCCTGGTCTGTGCCTTATGGTGTAATTGTAAGATGCCAGCATGAGTGCCCACCGTTGAATGTGCGCCGAGGCATTGGCATTTATTGCCTTGCTCTTGGATAGTTGGGATGTGAGGGGCTTGTGGTCAGTTTCTAACGCGAACTTGGCCCCGAAAAGGTATTGATGCATCTTTTTGACACCGTACACGCACGCGAGCGCCTCCTTCACCACCATTCCGTACCCGCGCTCCACCCGCGAAAGTGACCTGGAGGCATAAGCTCTGGGTTGTAATTTACCCGCACTATTGACATGTTGTAAAACGCACCCGACCCTGTACGCTGACGCATCACATGTAAGAACTAGCTTTTTACCTGGATCAAAGAAAGCCAAAACACTGTTCGAACACAGAAGGTTGCATGCCTTGTTGAAGGCGTGTTCCTGGGCGTCCCCCCAAAACCAATCGCAACCCTTTCTGAGTAGCATGTGGAGAGGCTCCAGCAGCGTGCTTAAGTTCTGCATAAAGTTCCCAAAGTAATTGAGTAGCCCGAGAAAGGCACGCAGTTCTGAGACATTCCGGGGCCTGGGTGCCAGGCAAATTGCTTCGGTTTTGGACTCTGTTGGGCGGATTCCATCAGCGGCAATCCTTCTGCCCAAAAATTCAACCTCGGGCGCGAGAAACAGGCACTTGGATTTCTTTACTCTTAGGCGTACCCGATCCAACCGCTTTAGTACTTCCTCCAAATTGCGGAAATGGGAGTCGGAGTCCCTGCCCGTGATAAGTATGTCGTCTTGAAATACAACCGTCCTCGGGATGGACTTGAGCAGACTCTCCATGTTGCGCTGGAATATAGCAGCTGCCGACCTGATGCCGAATGGGTATCAATTGTACATGAAAAGGCCGCGATGTGTGTTGACGGTGGTGAGTAGCTTCGACTTGTCGGTCAATTCTTGCGTCATATACGCAGATGTGAGGTCTAATTTTGAGAAAAGTTTACCTCCAGCCAATGTGGCAAATAAGTCCTCCGCTCTGGGCAGCGGGTATTGGTCCTGTAGGGAGACTCTGTTTATGGTAGATTTGTAGTCCCCACAGATTCGTACGGATCCATCTGGCTTCATGACTGGAACGATGGGACTTGCCCAGTCGCTAAATTCCATGGGTAAGATAATGCCTTCCCGCAGAATCCTGTCCAGTTCATGTTCAATCTTTTCCCTCATCACATAGGGCACAGCTCTAGCCTTGTGATGGACCGGTCTAGCATCCGGTCTGATGTAGATTTTGACTTTAGCCTCTTTGAAGGTGCCAACACCTGACTGAAAGAGATGTTCAAATCGACTTAGAACTGTTGAGCAGGAGGTCCATTCCTCTGACGACATGGCGTGAACATCATCCCATTTCCAGTTTAGTTTTGCCAGCCAGCTTCTCGCCAGCAGTGCTGGGAGATCTCCGGGAACAATCCACAGGGGAAGTCGGTTCACTGTCCCTTTGTGTGTGACTGAGAGCATGGCGCTGCCGAGGACTGGGATGATTTCTTTGGTATAGGTCCTTAGTTTGGTGACGACCCTTGTGAGTTTTGGTCTGTCTCTTTTGTGCGGCCACAGCTGTTCAAATTGTTGAGCGCTCATGAGAGATTGACTCGCTCCCGTATCCAGCTCCATGTTGACGGGTATCCCATTGAGTAGGACCCTCATCATTATTGGAGGCTTCTTGTTATAGGAGCAGTGGCCATTGACCATGTTGACCCGCTGTACATCGGTGTCCCGGGTACTGTCCCCACCGTCTTCTGGTCCGCTTTCCGACCCTTCCGATTCGTATACCAGCTGAGCTGCCGTTTTTTTGCACATGCGGGCCAGATGTCCTGTATAGTCGCAGTTTCTGCAAACAGCATGCTGAAATCGACACCCCCTTGATGAGTGCCTTCCCCCACATCTCCAGCACAGACCGCTTCCATTGTTTCCGAAAGATGACCTGCGTCTGGCTGATCTCTCTTGAGCTTCTCTCAGTTTGTAGTTGATTGCTCGCATTGTGGGTAGATGAGGTGTGAACGGCCATTCATGTGGCCCAGGATGGCTTCTGGCACCACTGCCTGCTGTTGAGGGCCTGCTCTCCTGCCTTTGTCTGTGTGTGGGGATAGCGGCTTGTTTGACGCTGTAAACCCCTTGTTCCAATGTTTCATTAGTTGTCGTACCCACAGTGTAAATCAACATCGTCTCTTCTTCTCCTGCCAGGAATGTCTGTGCAACCAGTGCTGCTGCCTCTAGGTTCAGGTTCTTGGTCTCTATGAGCTTTCAGAATATGCCTGCGTGGCCTATTCCTTCAATAAAAAAGTCTCTCAGTACTTCTCTCCTTAGTTCATCGGAGAACTCACATAAGCTAGCCAACCTCCAAATTTCCGCCACGAAGTCGGGTATGCTCTGGCCCACACAGCATCTATAGTTGTAGAACCTTTGTCTGGCCATGAGTAGGCTGCTCGCTGGCTTCAGGTGGTCTCTTACCAGTGTGCTCAACTCTTCAAACGACTTGCTTGCTGGTTTCTCGGGTGCCAGCAGGTCCTTCATTAAGGCGTATGTTTTTGAACCACAGCTGGTCAAGAGATGGACTCTTCTCTTGTCTGCCTTATCGTCGCCTAACCAGTCTTTGGTTACAAAGCTTTGCTGGAGCCTTTCTATAAAGTCCTCCCAATTATCTCCAGCATTGTATTTTTCATCTGAGCCGTTGGTCGCCATTCTGTGGATTCTGTAATCCCGAAACTCGTCGCCACTGTAAAGTCCTGTCCCTGCAGTACAGATTCACATGAGGCACATACTGAAGTCAAGGTCACTCAGGACCTGCACCTTTATTACACAGCTCTCAAATGCCTCACTTGCCTGAGACCTGTCCTTATATACCTGTCTGAGACAGGTATCCAGTGTCTCCTGCAAGTGCACCCCTGGTGGTAAGGTAAGCTAATGGTTACAGGTCATCTCTAGTTACAGTCATGTATAGCATGGTAAGATACAGTTATGTACAGTAGTGTGAGATACATGACAAATGGCAACACAGGTTTTTAGTATTTCTGATTGCTGCTGTCATGCATAGACACTCAGTGGGTAGCACACTCACCTCTGAGTCGGAAGGCTGTGGGTTCATGTCCCACTCCAGGGACTTGAGCACAACAATTTAGGCTGACAAGCAAGTGCAATACTGAGGGAGTGCTGCACTGTCGAAGGTTCCGCCTTTCGGATGAGACGTTAAACCGAGGCACTGTCTGCCCTTTCAGGTGGACGTAATAGATCCCATGGCACTATTTTGAAGAAGAGCAGGGGTGTTATCCCCGGTGTCCTGGCCAATATCTAGTCCTCAATCAAAACATAACAAAAACAGATTATCTGGTCATGATCACATTGCTGTTTGTGGGGGTTTGCTGTGCACAAATTGGCTGCCGTGTTTCCTACATTACAATAGTGACTACACTTCAAAAAGTACTTAATTTGTTGTAAAGCACTTTGGGCCATCCGGTGGTCGTGAAATGCACTATATAAATGTAAGTCTTTTTTTTCTGAGGGTGAAAATGGTCTCAAATAGGAAACTCAGTGGAAAGTAAAATCAGACTGAGTGTCAAATGGGCACCTGATCCAACCCTGCTAATTTTCCGGCAGGCAAATTAGTTTAGAATTATCTCTATACTTTTGACACCATTTCCACAAGGACTGCAGTTCAGCCACGAGCTTATTGACTGGAGGAGCAGGCTCGAGGGGCCTTATGGCATACTTCTGCTCCTATTTCTTATGTTCAAGTAGGCAGCCAACTACCACTTTCTCACAGCAACTAAAAGTGGGTAACAAATGCAACCTTGTCAGTGCGCCCACATTACGAGAATAAATAATTAAAAAATAATTGGGAGCTGGAAGAGCCCGAAACTGACTTCCAAGTGCCCATCCTACATCCCAACTTAGTGTGAGTAAATGCCGACGCATTATGCACCTAGGTTTTGTTGGAAGTTTGCTGTGTGGGGAAAATTTTATAGATGCAAGTACAACAATCATTCCAGAGTTCAGTGACAGCTTGCACAATGTTTGCCCTGTGAACATGCATGTAAACTTGTTAAGTTGCCTGAAAGATTTGCATGTGGCCTCATTCAAGTTGTAACATGTTGAGTTGAAGATTTTTGTGCAAGGATGCTTTTCTCACTTGCTTTGTCCAGACAAGTGTGAATTGCCTGACCTTGGCAACTGGCAAACTTTTCCACATCTGTTCACAATTTCTGTGAATGTTGGGGACTGAGTTCACCTTTTTGGCCATTTCCTCTGTAATGGGGGGGGGGGGTGTTTGTGGTCTCTATGAGGGGGTCAGGTTGCCTTCTGACCAACTTGAGCAGTTTTGAATCGCTCCCCCTCCCTTGGGTTCTGTACTCTGGATTTATTTGGGGGGTGTGACAAAAGTGCAGAGGTTTGATGCAAAGAACTTTGGTTTTATTACAGTCAAAGTAATACAGGCTTATTACTCTATGTAGTGTCCATGTTAGTAATGGGGCACACTGGTGGTGACACAATATGTCCCACCCCCTATGTATGCTACCTGTGGATATACGTGGTCTTGTGCCGTTACCTCCATGGTGCAGTTAATAGGCTGTGCACCAGCAGCTTTAAACACACACTGTGACTTTGAATGGGCACTCAAGTACTGGGGACACAGTATTATGTGTGCACCCCGGCTCCGGCACCCGGAGAGGTCAGTACCCGTTACAGCGTGCTCCCACTTTATGATATAGGGTGGGACCACTGCGAAACGAATGTGTGCACCTCCCTGAATAACTCCAATGTTCTCCACCCAGTATACCGGTGCGGGTCGGGCTGTCCCACCCATGACCGGCATCCTTAATACTATTCCCATAATAGTGTGGTTAGATTTCCCACAGACTACTGGGACAGGGTAGGCTTCAGAGGTTAGGTGGAGCTGGCACGGGCTTAGTGAATTGCTGTACGGGTGGAGGGCTGCGAGATGCTTGTTCCTGATCCAGGAGGGGACTACACCATGTTTTAAATCCTCCAGGTTGTTGCGGCCCTCACCCAACAACCATGCCCCATATAGTACGCACACCTCGTTCTGTGCAGCCTGGTCAGAAGCATTTCTATCCTCCCGTATGAGTGCATTCACTGTCTGTGCATGTTTTTCCAGCTCAGCCACTATTTCTTTTAAATGGACAGTCATAGCCTGATCCTCCTGTAGTTCTGATCCTAATACGGTGTTCTCCTGTTTCAGGATTTTTCTCAATTGGGTCTTTAACCTGTTTATCTGTGTTTGCAGCTCTATGTCATCGAGGCTATTTATTACAGAGGATGCTGTATTGTAGATAGTGGAAACGTCCTTTATGATTCCCCTTCTAGGTTTCCATGAGCCCATGGTGTCCCTAGCATTTAGGCTGCTTTGTCTGCATGTCCAAAGTCTAACTCATAACATTTCTTGAACATGTCTCTAAGTAGGGCCTGGTATAGTAGCTCTGTTTCCTTCGGGCACCATGCAGGCAGGTGTACCTCGGTAAGGTTTAAAATTACTGAAGCTGTCGCATAATGTACCTCCTGGTATAACATCTTTTCGGTCGGTACCAATACTAATCCGTTCCCAGGTCCCTTGGTGCTGGTAGGACACCTTTCTATTGCTGTGCGTATTGGCGGGGTTATGGGCAGGGATTTCTTAATGTGTGCTCTTAGTTCGGGGGCGTTAATTGGGAGTGGGGAGTGTGGGACCGCATACCCGTGTAGGCTGGAATCCTACATTGCCTGGCGAAGGCGATCGATATGCCTATGGGACAAATACTCTCTGATCCCCACATGCAAACATAAATTCCTTGTTCGGATTCCCACCATTTGTCCCAACACACTTTTACTCCTCCCCGTGTCCCTGTGATGGTGCGGTACGTATCATTACCAAGTCTTTCCCAGTCCAATTCTTGGTCCCATGCGTCCTTGCTGAGTTTTCTGAGCCACCACCATCTTCCCAGGGGAATGTTCCCTTTGCAAATCAAACACACACACTTTCCCTCTGTAACACTGACTCGGGCAGCGATGATCCGTATCCGGGGGCATGGAACTGAGGCCTCCCCGTAGGTAAAACCTTCCTGGCTGGAGTAGCGGGTAGAATTAGATCCCAGCCACCCTGGCCATCTTCCCTCGTGGGCGTAAACGGCGAGTTCTTCCACATCTCGGGGGCCACCCCCGGCGGTTACGATTGGTGCTCTTCCTCCTGAACACCAGCAAATGAGGGATTCTTCCACATCTCCTCGGTCGCTGCTGCTCATCCCTATCAGGGCGAGCAGGAACAGGAACCTTCTCATGCTGTCCTCTTTCCTGTAGGGGCACATAAAACAGATTGTCCAACCCTGAGAAAAGCTCTCTGGCTTGACAAAGGTGACTGAGTTCCAAGTTGGGCTCATAGTCTTTAATTGACTGGCTGTCTTATTCAGTTCCTTGTGGACTGATTGCTTTTAACTTTATCTCACACTCGTTCTGCTTGTTATCTTACCGGTGCTTCCTTGATAGCTATACCGGTAAATTCTTCTTACTCCCGGGTGTTGCCCGGCCTGTGCTTCTTTTAACAGCTGCACAGGTAGATTTTTTTCCTTACCCCAGTTAACTAATACTTATCATTACACAGATAAATCTTACACTATTCTAACGTTTTCACGAAACATACTTAAATTCATATTGCTAAACATCCTTAAATTCACATCGCTATATATGTACATCTACCACCCGTCTCCAGGTGGCCAGGTTAATTCCTGCCTTCTCCTTTTCTTCTTCTCCCACTGGGTGTCCAGCGAGGTAGGTGATAGATCGGTCTGCACCGTCTTACCCTAAGTACCCTGACCGGACGTGGGTTTGAATCCCACACGATCGGGGTGTTACTGACCAGTGATTCAAGGTAGTAACCCTCCTTTGATTTCATGGTGCACACCGTCCCTTTTCCCTGTTTTCCCGGGATAACCATCACCTCACTCTCCTGTCCCGTACAGACTGACCCCCAAAGACAGTGGTTTCTTTAATCCATCAGGATCCCGTGACCCAGGATGAAGTCATCCCCCAGGATCCCTCTCCCTTCCTGCTCCCACTTCATCAGGACACAATTCCACTTAGTGTGGAGTGTACCTAAATGAATGGAGAGCGGAACGGAGAATGAGCCAGTCTGTTCAGTGCCTGTGAAAACCACCAAGCTGTAGGGGATCCCTTTAGACAGAGGTGAGGTGGCGGGGTTAGCTGCATAGACAAGGGTGCTTGTGGCACTGGTGTCCAGCAGGTAAGTCCCTTTCACCTTTTCCACTTCCATCTGTACGGTCGTTCTCCCCCACGCATCGTACTCGAGGGAACACAGGTAGACAGGCTGCACCTGTCCTAGTCACGGTTTTGGTTGGGATTTCGGTACCGGTGGCAGTGGCTAGCTTCCCAGGGCCATCTATCATGGCTCGGAGCGCAGTTAAAAAGGTATCAAATGAGTGGGGAGGGACTGGCTTATCTGTCTCGGTCTTTTGGGCAGGGACTGGAGAATTCTTTCCTGCGCTATTCTTCCAAGGATTTTTACAATCCCTTCTCCAGTGCCCACTCTTTCCGCACCCGAAGCAGGTATGTTTTGTAGCGGAGGAGTTGCCCCCCTCCTTGTGGTGCCATTCCCTCTTGTCTTGGTTAGGTCGGATTTCGTGATCCCTTCCCTTTTGTGGGTGCTCTTCTATCCCTCTGTCGTTTCTGTAAGCTAGGGTCAGTTGCCTAAGTACTCCCTGTTCGGTGGCTTGGGGATCTCTGGGGTCAAACCAGTCCTCAGCCTTGGTTCTTATTCGGGGTAAACTGTTAGCTACTAGGCTTCGGAGCCAGTGTGCTAATTCATCCGGCTTTAAGTGATCTCTGTCTATGTCCCCACTACAGGCGCTTTTGTACACAGGCCACAGTCGGTCTGTGAAAGCCTGTGGGATTTCCCCTGTGAGCTGCACCGTTTTCTCTATTCTAAAGAAGGGACTCCCAACATTGCAGCCCATAGCTTCTGAAATGTCCTTCTGGAAGGCAGCAAGTGTTTTCTGTCCTATTTTGCTCTCAGTAGAGAGGGACTGGTACAGTTTGCTGTCTAGGGATAGGAGAAGCACCTTTGCCATTTCTGCATCATCGCACCCATTAATATCCCCTGCCTGTTCCACTTCCACAAAGTGAACCGAGGAGTCTCCCTTTGGAGTTAGCTTTCCCAGGTGGCTTATCATAACCCTAAGCTGGTGGGGAGTGTGGGGGACCACAAACTGACTTTCCAGGGGCCCTGGACCCCCGTTAAGGGTGGGCGGGCCAAACTTCTGTTACTGGACCGTGCACATTGGCCCTGGTTCTGCCTCTCCCTGTTCTGGTTCACCTCCCTCTCCTCCCTGCGGCCAAGCCGAGCTGAAACTCGGTGCCACAGGTGGTGGTGGTTCACTATCCCTGTCCACCCCGCAACTGATTTGTTCCTCCTGCTGCTGAACCGGTGTAGTCACCGGTGCCACAGGTAGTGGCCGGGTAGTTTCCTTCTTATCTTCCAGGTTTACCTGGGGCGTACCCGGGCTTATTAGGCATACTATGCCTTTTGTCTTGGACAGAGCAAGGTTTAAACTCTTAATTTGTTGCTGGCAGGGACCGTGGTCTCCCGATTCAAACCCATTAGTGCGAGCTACTTTATACACTGCTTGCACATCTTTTAATCTTTCCTTGTAGGGTGAGGCGAGTGCTTTCCTCCCTCAATGACTTTTCATTGCTTTTGGCCTCGGTAACCTGACATTGAAAATAGTCCTGACTGTTTTTAAACCTTTCTATTATTTGGGTCCTTTCCTGTTTTAGCTTACGGAGTTCTCCCCATAACCTTTCTTCTGACATAACCCTTTCCTGGTAGCTCTCTGCACATTCCCATAACTCTGCCTGTAATGTTTCATTCATTCTGTCTAGCAGTTGGACCTGTCGCTGTAGACAGACCAACCAAATTGCCTTCTCTACTGCTTCCTTGTGATCTTTACTTGCTGTCCACTGGGCTGCAGCGTCAGCCGGATGCTCAGCGTGCAATAGACTAAGCACCCATTCTTTAGTTACATTCACTTCCTTATACACTTAGGAGGAAATCCTCTCTTCCATTTTGGTTCTTTGCCCCTAACCAGCACTCTCCGCATCACACCCCGTGTACCAGAGTCATGCCACAGTTGCCATTTTGTAAGGGGGGGTGATGTGTGTTTGTGGTCTGTATGAGGGGGTCAGGTTCCCTTCTGACCAACTTGAGTTGTTTTGAATCGTTCCCCCTCCCTTGGGTTCTCTACTCTGGATTTATTTGGGGGGTGTGACAAAAGTGCAGAGGATATTGGTTTGATGCAAAGAACTTTGGTTTTATCACAGTCAGGGAAATACAGGCTTATTATTTTAGTCAGAAAATACACGGCCAAACTTACAATCACTCTAATAAAGAACAATACAAGGAAAGGTACAAGGTCAAACTTAAAATCACTCTAATAATGTATCATACACTACACATTCAAAGGGGGTTACAGTAAAATTATACCTCCCACCTCCCAATACCTAGTTCTAGCTAGGTTAGACTCCAGGGCAGGGACTTATGCTTACCAATCCTTTTGATAGTTAATGGTAGATGGTGATGTTCTTCCTTCCTTCAGGACTTCAAGACTTCAAGGCTGGAGAAGTTAGTTTTACAACTGTCACATTGGTTTCTCTCCTTATCTTGATGAGGTAGTAGCGACCACCTCTCTCCCCCACTAAGGGGCAGTTATATGATTTCAGTGTTCTAATCTTGCCGCCCAATCTGTTCATAATCCTTTGTATAATTTTGGCGGGCTTGGTTCTTCTTCGTAATATTTTGTCGGGCTCGTTAAAGTTGATATGTCTTGGGTGGGTTGATGTTCGAAAAACTGTTCCCTGATGGAAAAATTAGTTTGGTAATTGCATTGTCCTTTTGTGCTTAGTCTTTCACATACAGGCTGGATTGGGCCTCTTTGTGATGTACATGCTGAAATGGTTTGTCCAGACCCATGTCGATGGGGAGCTATCTCTGGGTGATACTGTGATGGTGGAGGAAGATTTTCAAATACTCATTCTTCCAGACAGGTTAACTCGGTCCTCACACCCAGACAGTTCCAAAAATCAAGTGAGCTTCTTTTGTTCCTTAGGTCCGCCCACAAGCTTGAATTTGTCTTGTTAAAGTTCATAATTCTATTAAAGTTCGTAGTTTCTTCCATAAGCAGTTTAGAGTTCCAAACTTTTCGGTAGAAAGTCCCAAATTAAATTTCCTTTCGAATGAGCCCAAACACAGCGGGGGGGGGGGGGGGGTCTCTTGTGAATTTTGTTCTCTGCACCTCCCACACAGTGCAAATAGTTATCCTCTGAGGAAGTCACCCTCTGTCCCAAAAACAGGAAAGCACTTGCTGCAACAGGACCTGCAGTACTTTATCTGGTGATGAGCAGTTCTTCTCCATCTTTCCTCAGTGCTGGAAAACTAATAATATTTGCTAACCATTTCAGAGAAGAGTTACATCTGCATAGGAAATTCATCTTCTGCATTAAGCAAGCTCCGAGCATCAAGCCCAAACCAAGCCACAAACTCCCTATAACTATTTAATTAGGATGGCATGTGTTCTGCCTTTGTGCTAACCAGCAGTATAATGCTGGCAGTGATCCAGTCCGGTCCTGCCACATCAGGGATAGGAGTAGACCATTTATCCTGTTAAGAATTCATGTTCAATACTGCACCATGTAATTTGTAGGCACGTGTTATTTTGAAGTCATTTGGAGAAAGCTGTTATAATGTGAGTCAATTTAGGTTAATGTACTGATAACAACAATAAAATAGCAACAACTTGCATCTATATATGCTGGGAATTTCTTCTGAATTACTCACAGTCCACTGCCATATCTTTGCTTTAGGCAACTAAAAAGGATTTCTGCTGCATTTCTGGCAAAGTTATGGTGATCGTACATGAGCAGCTCCGACAAAATTCCCAGCTTTAATGTAGGAAAACATTACCAAGCATTGCAGAGAGACATAATCAAAAAAATATAGATCCTGAGCCAAAGAATTATGTATTAGGGGAGGTGACCAAAAGCTTGGTCAAAGATCTGGGTTTAAGAAAGGTCTTAAAAAAGGATAGGGAAGTGGAGAAGTGGAGGAGTTTAGGGAGGGAATTCCAGAATGTAGGGTTTAGGTGGCTGGATGTATGGGAGCCAATAATGGGGCACAGGGAGGGGAAATGCACAAGAGACCACAGTCAGAGTGGGGCTGGAGGAGGTGACAGAAATAAGGAAAGGCGAAGCAATGAAGGGGCTTAAATACAAGAATGAGAATTTTAAATTTGAGGTATTGAGGGACCGGGAGCCAATGTAGGTCAGCAAGGATGGCTGAGCAAGACTTGGCCCAGGAAAGATGCAGGCAACAGAGTTTTGGATGAGCTGAAAGTTGCAGAAGGCAGAGGATGGGAGGTTGCCCAGAAGAGCATTGTAATAATCATATCTGGAGCTGACAAAGGGATGGATGAGGGTTTCAGGTGCATCTAGGGTAAGGGAGAGGCAGAGACGGGTGGTGTTACAGATATGGAAGTGGGAGTCTTTGTGATGGAGAGGATTTGAGAATGTGAATTCAGCTCAGGGTTGAATAGGACACCAAAGTGCAAACAATCTAATTCATGTTGAGATAGTGGCTGGGAAGGGAGATCGATGTGTTTCTGGTCCAGGTCAGAAAATTTTGAATTCAGATGTGCCTTTCCTTTTGTTTAAGTTGGGTAAAATTAGCAGCCATTGGCTTGTGAATGTAATATACGGCCATCCAATGCTGGGTCCAAGATCTAAATTTACCTGGAGTCCGACCGGCTTCTGACTATACCTAGATATCTTTATTGCAGATGTCATCCAATGCCACAGTGATGACAACAACTGGAACTATTTTGGCCATTGTGTTAATATCCTAAACTGGCAGTAGATCAACACAGAGCCATCAAACCATAATGTTTTCATTGCTGCATGGTGTCACCTGTCCATGTTGGTAGTTCTTGTGTGTCACCCTGTTTATAAAATGATCCAGTGTTTATTTTAACAGTGAGTATAACAATATTTTAAAACCATAAACTCTGTAATTGCTTTCAAATGTTGGACTCTAGACTCACATGTAAGTAACAATTCATATCTATTGGTGATGGATTTACTCCAGAACAACTCCAGATTTACCACCATGTAAACGCAGACACTTTGGAGACCCCTGTGAATTTGACTGTACATTTCCAGGTGATGAGGGATCTTTTGACATTGGTTGCCTTGGCCACTACTTTCGGTCTAAGTTCTGGTAACATCATCATCATAGGCAGTCCCTCGGAATCGAGGAAGACTTGTTTCCACCTCTTAAAATGAGTCCTTAGGTGGCTGAACACAGTCCCTGTCACAGATGGGACAGATAGTTGTTGAGGGAAAGGGTGGGTGGGTCTGGTTTGCCGCACGCTCCTTCCGCTGCCTGTGCTTGATTTCTGCATGCTCTCGGCGATGAGACTCGAGGTGCTCAGCGTCCTCCCGGATGCACTTCCTCCAATTAGGGCGACCTTTGGCCAGGGACTCCCAGGTGTCAGTGGGGATGTTGCTCTTTTTCAAGGAGGCTTTGAGGGTGTCCCTGTAACGTTTCCTCTGCCCACCTTTGGCTCGTGTGCCGTGAAGAAGTTCCGAGTAGAGCGTTTGCTTTGGGAGTCTCGTATCTGGCATGCGAACAATGTGGTTTGCCCAGCAGAGCTGATCAAGTGTGGTCAGTGCTTCAATGCTGGGGATGTTGGCCTGTTTGACGATGCTAATGTTGGTGCGTCTGTCCTCCCAGGGGATTTGTAGGATCTTGCGGAGGCATCGTTGGTGGTATTTCTCCAGCAACTTGAGGTGTATGCTGTACATGGTCCATGTCTCTGAGCCATCCAGGAGGGAGGATATTATTACAACCCTGTAGACCATGAGCTTGGTGGCAGTTTTGAGGGTGTGGTCTTCAAACACTCTTTTCCTCAGGCGGCCGAAAGCTGCACTGGAGGCAGTGTTGAATCTCGTCATCAATTTATGCTTTTGTTGATAAGAGATTCCCGAGGTATGGGAAATGGTCCACGTTGTCCAGGGCCGCGCTGTAGGGGGCAGTGCTGTGCAGCGAGGACAGGCTGGTGGAGGACCTTTGTCTTACGGATGTTTAGCGTAAGACCCATGCTTTTGTACGCTTCAGTAAATACGTTGACTATGTCCTGGAGTTCAGCCTCTATGTGCTCAGATGCAGGCGTTGTCCGCGTACTGTAGCTCGACGACAGAAGTTGGGGTGGTATTGGATCTGGCCTGGAGACGGCAAAGTTGAACAGGTTCCCATTGATTCTGTAGTTTAGTTCTACTCTAGCAGGGAGCTTGTTAACTGTGAGGTGGAGCAGCGAGGAAGATTGAGAAGAGGGTTGGGGCGATGACGCAGCCCTGTTTGATCCCAGTCCAGAAGTGGATTGGGTCTGTGACGGATCCGTTGATAAGGATCACGGCTTGCATGTCGTCGTGGATCAGGTGGAGGATGGTGCCGAACTTTTGGGGGCATCTGAAATGGAGGAGGACGCTCCATAGACCCTCACGGTTGACAGTGTCAAAGGCCTTTGTAAGGTCAAAGAAGGACATGTATAAGGGCTGGTGCTGTTCACTGCATTTTTCCTGCAGCTGTCGCACTGCAAAAATCATGTCCGTTGTGCTCCGTGGGGGACTAAGTTCTGGTAACACAGACTCAGGAGCCAACTTTTCGTCGTAACCCTTTCATCTTGGTTATACTGGTACAAGCTTTCACTCTTTCTGGCCAGGGTTGTCATAGCAGTATGAAGTTAGGAGTAGCACAACCTAAACATGCCTCTGGGCGATACCAGAGTCCATCTTGGACCACCTGGCACCCATGCTGTGTTCCAAGCCTATTGCATTAATGTCTAATATCATGTGAACACAGGAGATCTTACACTAAAGTCACTCCGTGGGCAAGTGCAAATAGAGGTCTTCAGTGTTAATAAGGAAAAGCTTGTGCCCAAAGTCAGAGGAAGCAAAACAGATTTACATTCATTAGTCTAGATTGCATTATTTGAATATATATAATATTGAGATCATGAGGCTGAAATTCACCTCCGTGCGAAAAGGTTTCCGAAGTCTTCTATCCACCGTAATGGATGCGGCGGCCTATCCAGAGAAATTCAGCTCCTCGAACTTTTTTTTCAAGCAGGGCGGAAGTGGGAGTGGAGTGGAGTGACCATCATTAGTGGGGCAGAAGTGAAGGCTGGACCTAGTCTCCGGCGCTCAGTCATCAGTGCCGCCGCCGATGATGCCATCACACTGGCACGTCAACAGGCCTCCCACTTCAGTTAAAGCTGCGAGCTCTGCATCTTTTTCACTTAAGTCCACTGGGCCTCCAGGGAGGGTTTCGGATGGGCCAGTGGCCTGGCACCCAAAAAGGGGTGCCAGGCTGTCTGTTGGAGGTCCGGCCGAACCCGGGGGCATAACTGTTGGCCCAACCTGGCAGTTGGTCAACAAAAAAAATAAAATGACGTCGCCGGCAGCACCACCTCCCCTTTAATGGCGACCGTGCCCCCAACCAACAAGGCCCAAAAAGGAGTGCCCCAACACAAAAAGCTGTCGGGGGCATCGAGCGGCAGCCGGAAGAATTCTGCAGGTGAATTTCCCTCCCAGCACAGCTCCATTGCGGAGTGCGCTCTGATGACGTGTTTAAGACGCATCTGCAGGAGCGGGGCAGATCGTCACACCGCAGCAAAAAGCCCCGAGGTGAATTTAGCGAGTGTCAGCTAGGCTGCCGCAAGTCGGCGGCCATTCGGCACCGCCCCGTGGCCGCCGTTTCAGGCGGTAAGAGGCCTTATTAGGAGACTGAATTTCGGCCACCATTTCTCTTCCTTCTTAGGAGTTGAGAATGACTTGCTTCCACATTAAAATAAGTTCTAAGGTGACTGATGAGACCAATGTGGGACCACCTGTCACGAGTGGGGCAGACAGTGGTTGGAGGGATGGGTGGATGGGGTGCTTGATTTGTTGTGCGCTCCTCCTGCTTCTTGCGCAAGCGTCATCTGCATTTTGTAATTCAATGTCAGAAGTTGGAGCAATCTTGGATCTGGACCGGAGGCGCGGAGGTTGAACAGTTTCCTGCTTGTCCTGTAGATTAGCTCCACTCTAGCAGGGAGCTTGTTAAGGGTGAGACGAAGCATTGCAGCGAGGAAGATTGAAAAGAGTGTTGGTGCAATGACTTGCTTGACCCTGATCTGCACGTGTATTGGGTCTGTGGTGATCCATTTGTAAGGATCAGGGCTTGCATGTTATCATGAAGCAGGCGGAGGATGGTGGCGGATTTTTGAGGCTAGCTGAATTTGAGAAGGACGCTTCATAATCCCTCATGGTTGACAGAGTTGAAGGCCTTTGTGAGGTCAAAGAAAGCCACATACAGAGGTTGTTGCTGCTCCCTACATTTTTCTTGAATTTGTCGTGCGGTGAAGATCATGTCCGTTGTGCCCCTTAGTGGGTGGAATCCGCATTGCAACTCTGGGAGGAACTGTTCAGCCACTGGGAGGAGATGATTAAGGAGGATTCTTGCGATGTCGGACTTGTCCCTTTTCGTGAAAATGGTCACGATTACAGCAATTCTGAGATCCCCTGGCATGCTCTCCTCCTTCCAGATCAGAACGATGAGGTCACTGATACATGCCAAGAGTTCTCCACCATGCTTTAGTACTTCGGCGGGGATTCCATCTGCTCTTGAGGCTTTGTTGTTTTTCAGTTGTCGGATGGCCTTTTCAACCTCATGCCGGGCTGGGATTGTGCCGAGGTGGTGATGGGGAACATGCTATGGGATGGAGTCAAGGACACTCACGTCAAAGACAGAGTCTTGGTTGAGAGGATCCTCGAAGTGCTCCTTCCAGTGGGCACTGCCTGCCTGCTGTCCTTGATGAGCATCTCTCTGTTCTTGGCTCTCAGTGGAATAGGACCTTTAATGCTTGGACCGTAAGTGGACTTGACTGCACTCAAAAATCCACGCACGTCGTGATTGTTGGCTAGCTACTGGATCTCCTGCACTTTTTCAATGCACCATTTGTTCTTTAGGTCATGAGTGTTTCGTTGGACCTCAGCCTTCAGTTGTGTATAGGTCTGCTTTCTTTCACTCGAGTTGTGGAGTTGTTTCCAATTCAGAAATGCCTTGCATTTGCTGTTTATTAGCTCCTGGATCTCCTGGTCATTCTCATCGAACCAGTTTGCGTTATTTGAATATATATGATAATTATATTATTTCTGGCTTTCTGGTGACACATATTGATTTTTTTTAAAATAAATGATGGTTGCTTTTGGGTGAGTATATGAGTACAGTAACCAAATGGTTATAGTACCTAAAATTGTATTGTAGAAGAATCGAGTTGGCTAAGATAGATTGGGAAACTACATTAAAAGGTATGATGGCAGACAAGCAATGGCTAGCATTTAAAGAATTAATACATAATTTACAACAAATATACATTCCTATAAGGCAGAAAACCTCCACAGGAAAAGTAGTCCAACCGTGGCTAACAAGAGAAGTTAAAGATAGTATTAGATCAAAAGAAGAGGCTTATAATGTTGCCAAAAAGAGCAGTAAGCCTGGGGATTGGATGATTTTAGAATTCAGCAAAGGAGGACCAAGAAATTGATAAAGAAAGGGAAAATAGAATGAGAGTAAACTAGCGAGAGACATGAAAACAGACTGTAAAAACTTCTATAGGTATGTAAAAAGGAAAAGATTAATGAAAGTAAATGGGGGTCCCTTACAGGATGAGACAGGAGAAATTATAATGGGGAATAAGGAAATGGCAGAGAAATTAAACAAATACTTTTTGTGTCTGTCTTCATGGAAATAACGGAGAACCAAGGGTCTGGCAAGAATGAGGAACTGAAAGAAATGAGTATTAGTAAAAAAATAGTAGTGGAACTGAAAGCCAATAAATCCTCTGGACCTGATGGCCGACATCCTAGGGTTTTGAAAGAGGTTATAAAGAAAGTGGATGCATCTTCCAAAATTCCATAAATTCTAAAAAGGTTCCCGTGGATTGGAGGAGGGAGCGAGAAAACAGGGAACTACAGACAGTTAGCCTGACATCAGTAGTGGGAAAATGCTAGAATTAAGGATGTGGTAACAGGGCACTTAGAAAATACTAATAGGATTGGGCAGAGTCAACACAGATTTATGAAAGGGAAATCATGTTTGACAAATCTGTTAGAGTTTTTTGAGGTTGTAATTAGTAGAATAGATAAGGGGGAACCAGTGGATGTGGTGTATTTGGATTTTCAGAAGGCATTCAATGAGTTGCCACACAAGAGGTTATTAAACAAAATTAGGGCTCAAGGGATTGGAGGTAATATTGAGGATTGGTTAACAGACAGAAAACAGAGAGTAGGAATAAACTGATCATTTTCAGGTTGGCAGGCTGTAACTAGTGGGGTGCCACAAGGATTGGTGCTTGGGCCTCAGCTATTCACAATCTATATCAATGATTTGGATGAGGGAACCAAATGGAATATATCCAAACTTGCTGCCGGTACAAAGCTAGGTGGGAATGTAAGTTTTGAGGACGATGCAAAGAGGCTTCAAGGGGATATGGACAGGCTAAGTGAGTGGGCAAGAACCTGGCAAATGGAATATAATGTGGAGAAATGTGAAGTTATCCACTTTGGTAGGAAAAATAGAAAAGCAGCGTATTTTTTAAATGGTGAGAGATTGGGAAATGTTGGTGTTCAGAGGGACCTGGGTGTCCTTGTACACAAATCACTGAAAGTTAACATGCAGGGACAGCAAGTAATTAAGAAAGCAAATGGTATGTTGGCCTTTATTACAAGAGGATTTGAGTATAAGAGTAAAGATATCTTACTGCAATTATATCATCATCATAGGTGGTCCCTCGAACGAGGATGACTTGCTTCCACATGAGTTCACAGATGTTTCAATGAAGGACCTGATATTCCAGTCCTGAACTCCAGTTGAAAGGGTGGAAAATGCCTGTGCGTGGATTTTTTTAACCATTGCACATCAGCCACCACACGGGCTTGACAGAGCTAGGCCTTTATCCAGTGGCGAGGCTTAACCAGGACGACTGCTCTGCTGCACAGACCTAGTGCACACACATATCGCAGTGTGGGCTGGCCCGTGCTGCCCCATGGCCCTCAGCTTTTCTGCCCTGTACCCTCATTTGCTGCTCCTCTGCCACGATCTCTCGCTGTTCCTCTGCCACAAACATTCGCTGCACCTCTGCCACGATCCCTCACCGCTCCTCCACCACAAAAACACTCGCCGCACATCCGCCACGATCTTATGGGCCCTGGTGAAACCGCACCTGGAGTATTGTGTACAGTTTGGGTCTCCTTACTTGAGGAAGGAGATACTTGCCATAGAAGGAGTGCAACGAAGGTTCACCAGACTGATTCCTGGGATGGGGGAATTTTTCTATGAGGAGAGATTGAGTAGACTAGGCCTATATTCTCTGGAGTTTAGAATAATGAAAGGTGATCTCATTGAAATATGCAAAATTCTTACAAAGCTTAACAGGGTAGATGCAGGGAGGATGTTTTCCCTGGCTGGGGAATCTAGAACCAAGGATCACAGTCTCAGAATAAGAGGTCGGCCATTTAGGACTGAGATGAGAAATTTCTTCACTCAGAGAGTAGTGAATCCTTGGACAGGGCTGTGGATGATCAGTCGTTGAGTATATTCAAGACCGAGATCGATCGATTTTTGAATATTAAGTGAATCAAGGGATATGGGGATAGTGCAGGAAAGTGGAGTCGAGTTACACGATCAACCATGATCTTATTGAATGGTGGAGCAGGCTCGAGGGGCCAAATGGCCTACTCCTGCTCCTATTTCTTATGTTCTTATGTTCTTATAATCCTGCAATACTTTGCATGCAATTTTGAGAGATTTATATTGCTGTTCATTCTCTGATGTTTAGAGCAGGTTAATGGTAAAATGCAAATTTGAATGTAATTCTCATCAACAGTACTTTCCCAAATCAATGTTACAGTATTATCTTGGGATAATAGACATTTTTAAAAAATGATATACTTTTCCAGATAGTATAAAAAGTAACTGCTGGACAAAGAGAGTTGATATCCAGAGCCCACGGATTTAAGGTAATTGGCAAAAGAATCAGAGGGGAGATGAGATTATTTTAATGCAGAGAATTGTTGTGATCTGGAATGCACCACCTGAAAGGGTGGTGGAAGCAGATTCAATCGTAACTTTCAAAAAGAATTGCACAAATACTTCAAGGGTAAAAGATTGCAGGGCTATGGGGAAAGCGCAGGGGCGTAGTACTAATTAGACAGCTCTTTCAAAGACCTTCTGTGCTGTATATGATGACATGATTCGAGGTGTTGAATTTTCACATAAGCTAAATATACTTCTCATATTTTGCTAACCATGTCTTGGAGTAGCATTCGAATTTACAAATGTCTCCCAAGAATCACCTGAGCTGCCACAGCCAGGATAATGGGACGCATGTGAATCTGCAAATGGATTAGAAGAAGATTCATCCTGTTTTGTAACACTGTGACTAGAGGTGGAAAATCCATTAAAATCACCACTACAAGTGTAATTCTGTGAGGCATTTGGAGCCCTGGGCAACATGGTTATAAACAAGAGCAATTGTACGCGTGATTAGCTGTAATCATTCTAAACCATCGATTAATTCTCTCTTTCTCTTTATGTGCTATTAATTAAGTAAATGGCTAAGCTTTCTTCAACTGCACCTGTCCACCAACCATATATTATTTATTTCTGAACTGTAGGGTGTTCGGTTTCCACTCTACTTTGATTCATAGACCTCGGGAATTACAGGAAAGGACTCCACGTAGCGCAAAGTTTAGGCTCAACACAACCGTTTGTTTTATTGCACAAAAACCAATTAAAAATTACAGAATAAGACTTCTGAGAGAATTGACCGAAGACATACAATCACCCATCCAGCCAGTTGCTGCTGTTTGTCGATCGTAGACTCGTGGTCATTGTTCCTTGACCAGTTGTTCCTCTCTGATGTTCCCTCCTTCTCGCCCTGCTGGCCAACCGTAGTTTTCCTTCTTGGTCTTCTTGATCTTTTTCCTTCTCGAATTCTCCTCCTGTTGTTTCCAGCTCATACCTAATTAGTGATGAGTAACCACCTGCCCCAGGCTGGCACCCTGTTTCTCCTGCCCAAGCAGTCCCAAAGGCTTTTTTAAACCATTTTTAGTTTGTGGCCTCTTCCTGTGCCTTTTCAGAAAATGTGTAAACCTTACATTTCCCCATTTAATGTCTCTTGTTATAAACTCAGAGATAGAAACATAGAAAATAGGTGCAGGAGTAGGCCATTTGGTCCGTTGAGCCTGCACCACCATTCAATAAGATCATGGCTGATCATTCACCTCAGTACCCCTTTCCTGCTTTCTCTCCATACCGCTTGATCCGTTCAGCCGTGAGGGGCCATATCTAACTCCCTCTTGAATATATCCAATGAACTGGCATCAACAACTCTCTGCAGTAGAGAATTCCACAGGTTAACAACACTATGAGTGAAGAAGTTTCTCTTCAGCTCAGTCCTAAATGGCTTACCCCTTATCCTTAGACTGTGTCCCCTGGTTCTGGACTTCCCCAACATCGGGAACATTCTTCCTGCATCGAACCTGTCCAGCCCCGTCAGAATTTTATATGTTTTGATGAGATCCCCTTTCATCCTTCTAAACTCCAGTGAATAAAGGCCCAGTCGATCCAGTCTCTCCTTATATGTCAGTCCTGCCATCCCGGGAATCAGTCTGGTGAACTTTCACTGCACTCCCTCAATAGCAAGAATGTCCTTCCTCAGATTAGGAGACCAAAACTGAACATAATATTCAAGGTGAGGCCTCACCAAGGCCCTGTACAACTGCAGTAAGACCTCCCTGTTCCGAGACTCAAATCATCTAGCTATGAAGGCCAACATATCATTTGCCTTCTTCACCGCCTGCTGTACCTGCATGCAAACTTTCAATGACTGATGTACCATGACACCCAGGTCTCGTTGCACCTCCCCTTTTCCTAATCTGCCGCCATTCAGATAATATTCTGCCTTTGTGCTTTTGCCACCAAAGTGGATAACCTCACATTTATCCACATTATACTGCATCTGCCATGCATTTGCCCACTCACCTAACCTGTCCAAGTCACCCTGCAGTCTCTTAGCATCCTCCTCACAGCTCACACCGCCACCCAGCTTAGTATCATCTGCAAACTTGGAGATATTACACTCAATTCCTTCATCCAAATCATTGATGTAAATTGCTGGAGTCCCAGCACTGAGCCCTGCAGCACCCCACTAGTCACTGCCTGCCATTTTGAAAAGGACCCGTTTATCTCTGCTTCCTGCCTGCCAACCAGTTCTCTATCCATGTCAGTACTTTACCCCCAATACCATGTGCTTTAATTTTGCACACTAATCTCTTGTGTGGGACCTTGTCAAAAGCCTTTTGAAAGTCCAAATACATCACATCCACTGGTTCTCCCTTGTCCACTCTACCAGTTACATCTTCAAAAAATTCCAGAAGATTTGTCAAGCAGGATTTTCCTTTCATAAATCCATGTTGACTTGGACCGATCCTGTCACTGCTTTCCAAATGTGCTGCTATTTCATCTTTAATAATTGATTCCAACATTTTCCCCACTACTGATGTCAGGCTAACTGGTCTATAATTCCCCGTTTTCTCTCTCCCTCCTTTTTTAAAAAGTGGTGTTACATTAGCTACCCTCCAGTCCATAGGAACTTATCCAGAGTCGATAGACTGTTGGAAAATGATCGCCAATGCATCCACTATTTCGAGGGCCACTTCCTTAAGTACTCTGGATGCAGACTATCAGGCCCCGGGGATTTATCGACCTTCAATCCCATCAATTTCCCGAACACAATTTCCCGCCTAATAATGATATCCTTCAGATACTCCTTCTCACTACACCCACTGTCCCCTAGTACATTCAGAAGGTTATTTGTGTCTTCCTTCATGAAGACAGAACCGAAGTATTGCCATTTCCTTGTTCCCCATTATAAATTCACCTGAATCCGACTGCAAGCGACCTACATTTGTCTTCACTAATCTTTTTCTCTTCACATATTTATAGAAGCTTTTGCAGTCAGTTTTTATGTTCCCTGCAAGCTTCCTCTCGTACTCTATTTTCCCCCCTTAATTAAACCCTTAGTCCTCCTCTGTGGAATTCTAAATTTCTCCCAGTCCTCAGGTTTATTGCTTTTTCTAGCCAACTTATATGCCTCTTCCTTGGCTTTAATACTATCCTTAATTTCCCTTGTTAGCCACGGTTGAGCCATCTTCCCCGTTTTATTTTTACTCCAGACAGGGATGTACAATTGCTGAAGTTCATCCATGTGATCTTTGAATGTTTGCCATTGCTTATCCACCATCAACCCTTTAAGTATCCTTTGCCAGTCTATTCTAGCCTATTCACGCCTCATCCCGTCGAAGTTACCTTTCCTTAAATTCAGGACCCTAGTTTCCGAATTAACTGTGTCACTCTATATCTTAATAAAGAATTCAACGATATTATGGTCATTCTTCCCCAAGGGGCCTCGCACAACAAAATTGCTAATTAGTCCCTTCTCATTACACATCACCCAGTCTAGGATGGCCTGCTCGCTAGTTGGTTCCTCGACATATTGGTCTAGAGTACCATCCTTAATACACCCAAGGAAATCTTCCTCCACCGCTTTGCTACCAGTTTGGTTGAAAAACATAGAAACATAGAAAATAGGTGCAGGAGTAGGCCATTCGACCCTTCTAGCCTGCACCGCCATTCAATGAGTTCATGGCTGAATATGCAAATTCAGTACCCCCTTCTTGCTTTCTCACCATATCCCTTGATACGCCTAGAAGTAAGGACTTCATCTAACTCCCTTTTGAATATATTTAGTGAATTGGCCTCAACTACTTTCTGTGGTAGAGAATTCCACAGGTTCACCACTCTCTGGGTGAAGAAGTTACACCTCATCTCAGTCCTAAATGGCTTACCCCTTATCCTTAGACTGTGACCCCTGGTTCTGGACTTCCCCAACATTGGGAACATTCTTCCTGCATCTAACCTGTCGAAACCCGTCAGAATTTTAAACGTTTCTATGAGGTCCCATCTCATTCTTCTGAACTTCAGTGAATACAAGCCCAGTTGATCCAGTCTTTCTTGATATGTCAGTCCCGCCATCCCGGGGAATCAGTCTGGTGAACCTTCGCTGCACTCCCTCAATAACAAGAATGTCCTTCCTCAAGTTAGGAGACCAAAACTGTACACAATACTCCAGGTGTGGCCTCACCAAGGCCCTGTACAACTGTAGTAACACCTCCCTGCCCCTGTACTCAAATCCCCTCGCTATGAAGGCCAACATGCCATTTGCTTTCTTAACCGCCTGCTGCACCTGCATGCCAACCTTCAATGACTGATGTACCATGACACCCAGGTCTCGCTGCACCTCTCCTTTTCCTAATCTGTCACCATTCAGATAATAGTCTGTCTCTCTGTTTTTACCACCAAAGTGGATAACCTCACATTTAGCCACATTATACTTCATCTGCCATGCATTTGCCCACTCAGCTAACCTATCCAAGTCACTCTGCAGCCTCATAGCAGCCTCCTCGCAGCTCACACTGCCACCCAACTTAGTGTCATCCGCAAATTTGGAAATACTACATTTAATCCCCTCATCTAAATCATTAATGTACAGTGTAAACAGCTGAGGCCCCAGCACAGAACCTTGCAGTACCCCACTAGTCACTGTTGCCATTCTGAAAAGTACCCATTTACTCCTACTCTTTGCTTCCTGTCTGACAACCAGTTCTCAATCCATGTCAGCACACTACCCCCAATCCCATGTGCTTTAACTTTGCACATTAATCTCTTGTGTGGGACCTTGTCGAAAGCCTTCTGAAAGTCCAAATATACCACATCAACTGGTTCTCCCTTGTCCACTCTACTGGAAACATCCTTAAAAAATTCCAGAAGATTTGTCAAGCATGATTTCCCTTTCACAAATCCATGCTGACTTGGACCTATCATGTCACCTCTTTCCAAATGCGCTGCTATGATATCCTTAATAATTGATTCCATCATTTTACCCACTACCGATGTCAGGCTGACCGGTCTATAATCCCCTGTTTTCTCTCTCCCTCCTTTTTTAAAAAGTGGGGTTACATTGGCTACCCTCCACTCGATAGGAACTGATCCAGAGTCAATGGAATGTTGGAAAATGACTGTCAATGCATCCGCTATTTCCAAGGCCACCTCCTTAAGTAATCTGGGATGCAGTCCATCAGGCCCTGGGGATTTATCGGCCTTCAATCCCATCAATTTCCCCAACACAATTTCCCGACTAATAAGGATTTCCCTCAGTTCCTCCTCCTTACTGGACCCTCTGACCCCTTTTATATCCGGAAGGTTGTTTGTGTCCTCCTTCGTGAATACCGAACCAAAGTACTTGTTCAATTGGTCCGCCATTTCTTTGTTCCCCGTTATGACTTCCCCTGATTCTGACTGCAGGGGACCTACGTTTGTCTTTACTAACCTTTTTCTCTTTACATATCTATAGAAACGTTTGCAATCCGTCTTAATGTTCCCTGCAAGCTTCTTCTCTACTCCATTTTCCCTGCCCTAATCAAACCCTTTGTCCTCCTCTGCTGAGTTCTAAATTTCTCCCAGTCCCCGGGTTCGCTGCTATTTCTGGCTAATTTGTATGCCACTTTCTTGGTTTTAATACGATCCCTGATTTCCCTTGATAGCCACGGTTGAGCCACCTTCCCTTTTTTATTTTTATGCCAGACAGGAATGTACAATTGTTGTAGTTCATCCATGCGGTCTCTAAATGTCTGCCATTGCCCATCCACAGTCAACCCCTTAAGTATCATTCGCCAATCTATCCTAGCCAATTCACACCTCATACCTTCAAAGTTACCCTTCTTTAAGGGTTTGCCCAATCAATATATAGATTAAAGTCGCTCATGATAACTGCTGTACCTTTATTGCACACATCCCTTATTTCTTGTTTGATGCTATCCCCAACCTCACTGCTACTGTTTGGTGGTCTATACACAACTCCCACTAACGTTTTCTGCCCTTTGGTATTCCGCAGCTCTACCCTTCAGTTTATACTTTTACAAACACTTTGGCCTTGGTTCATTTTAATGACCCTTCAAGATTCCCTTCCCTCGTCTTTTGCTTTAACTTACAGGACAAGATAAATAGATGCAACACTATTACCAACTGTACAATTACGAATGAGTGCAATACGATTCAAACCCAGGGGAGGCATCTCAATATTGAGTCCCATATCCCATCACAGAGGGGCAATCATTGCCTTGATTTCCTCTGTTACTTTTTCGTTCTGCTGGTGTAACGTGTAATAATGTTTGTGGGACAGCTCGATGTTCTTTAATAGTTCAGTCAAATGTTCGAGTAACGGCAGGATATCGGATCCAAAACACGATATGTTTTCCCGAGAGGTTCGGTGTAGTACCGTTGACTGTGATACTTATGTGTTTTTGGTCTGAGATGGGAATTATCCTTTCTTGTGCTATGAGTGTCTTTATCTGGGGTTTAAAACAAAAGGTAGAATCTGTCACTGGACACCAAGTGTCTTGGTGTACTCTGTACTAAATTTCGCTGGTGGTGACACAGTATGTCCTGTTTCCCTCGTACTTAACCTGGGGCGGGACATGGTTGTGAGCTGTCACTTCCATGATACAGCTTTTCAGCTGCCCATCCCTGTACTTGAACCCACATACCGACTGGTCGAAAGGATTCAAATGCTAGGAGCACAATACCACATGTGTACCTCCTCTTTGACATCCCTCCAGACTAGCACCGGTTATTGAGTCTCCCAATTTCATCACATATTGAGGGGTTTTATGAAGTCTTACATGTACCCCGTTCCGAATTAACCCAATGTTTTCCACCCGGTATACTGGTGCGGGTCGTTGTGACTGATCCATCACCAGTATTCAAAGCACTATCCCCATTATAGATTGTTTACTCTGACCCGCAGTTGACCGGGACTAGGTACGCTTCGGAGGCTGACCGTAGTTGGCATGAATTCATGAGGTTGTTGCAGGCACTCAAAGCTTTTAGGTGCTTGTTACTGACCCATGATGGTGCGTGGCCTTGTTTTAAATCCTCTAAATAACTGCGTCCTTCATTTAAAAACCAAGCCACGTACATGACACACACGTCATTTTGACCAATTTGATCAGACAGATTACTACCGTCCTTTATTAAGGCATTGATGGTCTGAGCGTGTGTCTCCACCTCAGCTACCATCTCAGAGAAACATAGAAACATAGAAAATAGGTGCAGGAGTAGGCCATTTGGCCCTTGAAGCCTGCACCGCCATTCAATGAGTTCATGGCTGAACATGCAACTTCAGTAGCCCATTCCTGCTTTCTCGCCCTACCCTTGATTCCCCCTAGTAGTAAGGACTACATCTAACTCCTTTTTGAATATATTTAGTGAATTGGCCTCAACAACTTCCTGTGGTAGAGAATTCCACAGGTTCACCACTCTCTGGGTGAAGAAGTTTCTCCTCATCTCGGTCCTAAATGGCTTACCCCTTATCCTTAGACTGTGACCCCTGGTTCTGGACTTCCCCAACATTGGGAACATTCTTCCTGCATCTAACCTGTCGAAACCCGTCAGAATTTTAAACGTTTCTATGAGATCCCTCTCATTCTTCTGAACTCCAGTGAATACAAGCCCAGTTGATCCAGTCTTTCTTGATATGTCAGTCACACCATCCCGGGAATCAGTCTGGTGAACCTTCGCTGCACTCCCTCAATAGCAAGAATGTCCTTCCTCAAGTTAGGAGACCAAAACTGTACACAATACTCCAGGTTTGGCCTCACCAAGGCCCTGTAGAACTGTAGAAACACCTCCCTGCCCCTGTACTCAAATCCCCTCGCTATGAAGGCCAACATGCCATTTGCTTTCTTAACCGCCTGCTGTACCTGCATGCCAACCTTCAATGACTGATGTACCATGACACCCAGGTCTCGTTGCACCTTCCCTTTTCCTAATCTGTCACCATTCAGATAATAGTCTGTCTCTCTGTTTTTACCACCAAAGTGGATAACCTCACATTTAGCCACATTATACTTCATCTGCCATGCATTTGCCCACTCAGCTAACCTATCCAAGTCACTCTGCAGCCTCATAGCATCCTCCTCGCAGCTCACACTGCCACCCAACTTAGTGTCATCCGCAAATTTGGAGATACTACATTTAATCCCCTCGTCTAAATCATTAATGTACAATGTAAACAGCTGGGGCCCCAACACAGAACCTTGCGGTACCCCACTAGTCACTGCCTGCCATTCTGAAAAATACCCATTTACTCCTATTCTTTGCTTCCTGTCTGCCAATCAGTTCTCAATCCACGTCAGCACATTACCCCCAATCCCATGTGCTTTAACTTTGCACATTAATCTCTTGTGTGGGACCTTGTTGAAAGCCTTCTGAAAGTCCAAATGCACCACATCAACTGGTTCTCCCTTGTTCACTCTACTGGAAACATCCTCAAAAAATTCCAGAAGATTTGTCAAGCATGATTTCCCTTTCACAAATCCATGCTGACTTGGACCGATCATGTCACCTCTTTCCAAATGCGCTGCTTTGACATCCTTAATAATTGATTCCATCATTTTATCCACTACCGATGTCAGGCTGACCGGTCTATAATTCCCTGTTTTCTCTCTCTCTCCTTTTTTAAAAAGTGGGGTTACATTGGCTACCCTCCACTTGATAGGAACTGATCCAGAGTCTATGGAATGTTGGAAAATGACTGTCAATGCATCCGCTATTTCCAAGGCCACCTCCTTAAGTACTCTGGGATGCAGTCCATCAGGCCCTGGGGATTTATCGGCCTTCAATCCCTTCAATTTCACCAACACAATTTCCCGACTAATAAGGATTCCCTCAGTTCCTCCTCCTTACTAGACCCTGCGTCCCCTTTTATATCCGGAAGGTTGTTAGTGTCCTACTTAGTGAATACCGAACCAAAGTACTTGTTCAATTGGTCTGCCATTTCTTTGTTCCCCATTATGACTTTCCCTGATTCTGATTGCAGGGGACCTACATTTGTCTTTACTAACCATTTTCTCTTTACATATCTATAGAAGCTTTTGCAGTCCATCTTAATATTCCCTGCAAGCTTCCTCTCGTACTCTATTTTCCCTGCCCTAATCAAACCCTTTGTCCTCCTCTGCTGAGTTCTAAATTTCTCCCAGTCCCCGGGTTCGCTGCTATTTCTGGCCAATTTGTATGCCACTTCCTTGGCTTTAATACTATCCCTGATTTCCCTTGATAGCCATGGTTGAGCCACCTTCCCTTTTTTATTTTTACGCCAGACAGGGATGTACAATTGTTGTAGTTCATCCATGCGGTCTCTAAATGTCTGCCATTGCCCATCCACTGTCAACCCCTTAAGTATCTCCTTCAAATGGATTGTCATTACCTGGTCCGCCTGTGGTTCATGACCCTCTATTCCACTATACTCCCCCAGTATTTTCTTTAAATGGTCCCTTAAAGTATTTACTTGGACTTGCAACTGTGCGTTGTCCACACTATTGACCACTGATTTCCCTGTATTAAACGCCATAGCCACATCATTCATCAGTCTCCTTTTTCATCTCACCCAGCCTGTCTGGCTGTTGCTTATCTGTTTGTATGCTTACCCCTGCCTCTTGTCCCCATAATTCTTCGGATATAATTGTTTAAACATTTCTCTTAACAATCGTTCGTGTAACCACGGGGGAAATTGTAACTCTGTTAAATTCAGAATAACCGACGCTACTTTGTAATACACAGTATGAAACAATATTTTCCCTGTTGGGATTAACACCTGCTCATTCTTAAGTCCAGGTGTGAGAACAGGACATGGAATTTCTTGGTTTGGAATCTGCAGCATTTTCGGGAGAGGTTTTAATCTGCTCGCGATCAGCTCGGTTGTATTGACTGTCTTTGGAGGGTTCAAGGTCATACAAGATTCAAAACCCAGTGTCCAATTCGTACCTGATCCGGAATCCTGTCATTGTCGTTTAAAAACAATCCCCACACCTCCCCTGCACTTGTGGTTTGATCCAACTACACAGACATAAATCCCTTGTTCCTCCTTCCACCATTTCTCCCAACACAATTTCGCCCCTTCTTTAGTTCCTGTGATCCGCCTGTTTGAAGTATTACCCAATTTCTCCCATTCTGTGGATGCATTAGTTTTCCTCCTGTATGTTTTCCATAACCAACACCACCTTCCCATGGGGGTACTTCCTTTATATTCCAGACAAACTCATCTATCCTCTTTCACCTGTACCCTTCTGGTCGTGATATTTACCCCTGGGTAGGACATTGATACCTCCCCAAGTTTACCCTCGGTTTGTCTGGAGTACTTGGTTGAATTTGACCCTAACCACCCAGCCAACTCCCAGTGTGTGCACAGGCGTTTGTGCCCTTGTTGCTCCGTATTGCTCCCCTTTGAGTTACAGTGGGGCCGGTTCCTCCCATACACCCGTATGTAAGGAGTGTATCAGTGTCTCCCCGATCTCCCCATCCTGCTATAATCAGGGCCATCCACAGGCCTATCCACAACGTCCACCTCATCTTGTATCCCTGGCTCGATTCGCTCCTATAAAGACAAAATGAAAGAAATAAACCTGCTCTGTGAGGGGTCTCCCCCTCACAGGTCCTCCTTCAGTTATACACATATGTACATTTACATGATTTAGATCACTCCTATCCTCTTCTTTTATCCCGATGCTTGGGCTTTCGGAGACTCGGGGGTGGAGATGGAGGAGGTGTCCAGGGCACCCTAGGTTGCAGCACCCGACCACTCCGCCTTACTGCTCCGTCCCTTACCTCTTCATCATCATCATCCCACAGCATTGGTGGAAGGCTTACACTGATCAAACTCATCACAGTTCCTTGGGCTTTGGCCCGCTTTTTACTTTTCTCTCCAGGGTAGTACAGCTTACACTGGTTTATGTGAAACCACTTTATTCGTTTTGGATGCTGGATCGCATTGACCATAGGGCTTGCCTTATTCACTATGTTATATGGTCTGTTGTGCAATGGTTCAAATGCCCCTACTCTGGCATAATTCCTGACCATCACCTGATCCGCTATCCTCCATTCCTATGTAACCCGGGGTTCCAGCAGCAGTTTATTCCGTTGGTGCTGCCTGCCCATATTGTTAGCTGCTTCCCAATGCAGCCCCTTCAGAGTATCATACAGATCTCTGACAAACCTGTCCAGTGTGACCTCTTTAACCTGCGTTTCGGTCAGGACTGGCGCTAATATATGTGTCGGAGTCCTCATTAGTCTTCCTGTCATCAGCGCATGCGGAGAGCGTCCTGTACTTTTAGAGAGATTGGCTCAGTGATAGATCAGTACTAGGGATAGGATCTCATCCCATTTCTTTGGGGTATTTCCTGTCTCCTTCCTAAGCTTCCTTCTAAGGTCCGGTTTGTCCTTTCTACTGGACCTGACGATTGGGGGTTATATGCCACATGCCTTTTTCCCTGTATTCCTAACAACTTTAGGAATTACCTAAATTCTGCATTACCACTCCGATGAAATGACTCCCTTGATCTGATTCCACTATCAGGGGCAGACCCATCGAGAAAATATTTCTCGCACCAGAATCTTTGCTGTGACTACTGCGGTGGCCGCCCTACAAGGAAAAGCTTCTACCCACTTCGTGAAAAGATCTACTAACACCAGGCAATATTTATTGCCTCTGCCTGAGGTGGGCAGTGGCCCAATGAAATCTATCTGTATAGCCTGCCATGGCCCCTCTACCCTCCTCGTGTGTCCCAACGGAGCCTACCTCTGGTGGGGTCTGGATTGTTTGCGGCACATACCAGACAATTCTGACAATAATCCTGTTATGTCTCTAACCACAACCTAACACCACTGTATTACTGTATACACTCAACCTAAATGCACACCTTGACCACAAGGGGTGAACTTGTGGGAGATACTCCTTACCTGATTACACAGGTATAAAAAGGGAGGTACCACGCAGGGTCATCGCTTTTGGAGTCCTGTGAATAAAGAGTCAAGTTCACAGAGTGACCTTGTCCCCAGAATGTGCCTCGTGTGGTTTTCTGGCGAGGAGAAACGGGAATTCACGACCCACGAGAATGGCGACCGGTAGCACAGAGGAACGGTACTGTGTTGGGGAGGACTGGGACGATTTTGTCGAGAGGCTTCAGCAAAGCTTCGTTACGAGAGAATGGCTGGGGGATGCAGCGGCCGACAAGCGAAGGGCTCATCTATTGACCAGCTGCGGACCAAAGACTTACGTGCTCATGAAGGACTTACAAGCACCCGAAAAGTCGGCGGACAAAACCTTTGAAGAAGTTAGCAAACCAGCGAGTAGCATACACATGGCCTGACACAGATTCTACACCGACTGACATCATGAAGAACAGAGCATACCGGACTTTGTAGCGGACCTCCGGCGTTTGGCCAGCCTCTGTAAGTTCACAGACACCTGCAAGGGGGAGATGCTAAGAGACTTCTTTATCGAGGGCATCGGTCATGCGGGAATTTTTCGCAAATTAATTGATACCAAGGATTTGACCTTGGAAGTGGCGGTATTGATGGCTCAAACTTTCATGCCGGGGGAGAAAGAGATGAAAATAATATACGCGCGCAATTCTGCCTCTAACGCAGCGATGGATCAGGGAGTCAGCATCATTAATACGACTCCGAGCCCCGCAGGCAAGCAGGGGCAGTCCGAAGCAATAGACCCCAGAGCAGGACTTCAAAACAGACAATGGCAGGCTGAACGGACATTCTCACCATCACAGTGGACAATGCGTCCCAGGATGGGGCCATTGACACCCACAAATAGGGTACTTGAGAGCAGTCAAAGGGACAGTCAGCGCGCAATGCATGGCCATAGTCCCCTTGTTCCCAACAATGGAAACTTTAACTCATGCTGGAGGTGTGGGGGAAAACATTCAGCTAGATCTTGCAGATTTCAACAGTTTGTCTGCAGGAACTGCAATCTTAGTGGCCACTTAGCTCGAATGTGCAGGAATCCTGCAACCAGACTAATATATGAGGCGGATGGACCAGAAGAGGGTTCTTTGAGGCAGGATGACTTTTGGGGCAAATCGATGGACGCCGAGGTTCAGCGGGTCCATGTGGCGAATATTCACAGATCATACACCAGAACGCCACCAATGATGATGAGGGTTTTATTAAACGGTATCCCTGTATGCATGGAGCTGGATATTGGGGCTAGCCAGTCACTCATGAGAATCAGCAATTTGAGAAGCTATGGCCACTTAAAGCCAGTAGACCCAAATTAGCATGTATTGAGACACAATTACAGACTTATACTAAAGAAATTATTCCGGTGCTAGGTTGACTGTCACACACAATGGGTTAGTGAATCGGCTGCAGCTCTGGATTGTCCCGGGCAACGGTCCCGCATGTTGGGGAGGAGCTGGTTAGTCGAGATGAACTGGAAATGGGGGGATGTTCACGCAATGTCATCTGTGGAGCGAAGTTCATACTCACAAGTCCTACAACAATTCGATTCACTATTCCAACCTGGCGTCGGGACTTTCAAAGGCACTAAAATAAGGATACACATCACCCCGGATGTCAGGCCAGTGCACCACAAAGCCAGAGCGGTGTGGTATGTGATGCGGGAAAAAATCAAGAGCGAATTTGACCGGCTGTTGAGAGAGAGCATCATCTCTCCTGTTGAATTCAGCGACTGGGCGAGCCCCATCGTTCCCGTCCTAAAAGCGGATGGTTCTGTCGGGATCTGTGGCGACTACAAAGCCACCATCAATCGGGTGTCCCGATAAGATCAATACCCGCTCCCTTTTCGCCACGCAGGCAGGCGGCAAGCTGTTCACCAAGTTGGACCTCACTTCAGCCTATATGACCCAGGAACTGGCCGACGAATCTAAACTACTGACCAGCATCACCACGCACAAGGGACTGTTCGTCTATAACAGGTGCCCATTTGGCATTCGATCAGCGGCCGCGATTTTTCAACGAGTTAAATTAAAAAGTAGGACCTCAAAGGTAGTAATCTCTGGATTGCTACCAGTGCCACATGCTAATCAGAGTAGAGGGAGCAGGATAATTAGAATAAATACGTGGCTTGAGCAGTAGTGCAAGAGGGAGGGATTCAAATTCCTGGGACATTGGAACCAGTTCTGGGGGAAGTGGGACCTGTACAAAAGGGACGATTTGCACTTGTGCAGGACTGGAACTGATGTCCTAGCAGTAACATTTGCTGATGCAGTTCGGGAGTGTTTAAACTAATATGGCAGGGGATGGGAACCTATACAGCGAGACAGGGCAAAGTAATATGGAGTCAGAAACAGATGGTAGAAAGATAAAAAGCAATAGTGGAAGGCCGAGTAAAAAAAGGCAAGAAACAAAAAGGGCCACACTACATCATAATTCAAAAAGGACAAAGGGTGTTAAAAAAACAAGCCTGAAGGCTTTGTGTCTTAATGCAAGGAGTATCCGTAATAAGGTGGATGAATTAACTGTGCAAATAGATGTTAACAGATATGATGTGATTGGGATTACAGAGACGTGGCTCCAGGATGATCAGGGCTGGGAACTCAACATCCAAGGATATTCAACATTCCGGAAGGATAGAATAAAAGGAAAAGGAGGTGGGTAGCATTGCCGGTTAAAAAGGAGATTAATGTAATAGTTAGGAAGGACATTAGCTTGGATGATGTGGGATCTATATGGGGAGAGCTGCAGAACACCAAAGGACAAAAAACATTAGTGGGAGTTGTGTACAGACCTCCAAACAGTAGTAGTGATGTTGGGGAGGGCACCAAACAGGAAATTAGGGGTGCATGCAATAAAGGTGCAGCAGTTATCATGGGTGACTTTAATATGCATATAGATTGGGCTAACCAAACTGGAAGCAATACGGTGGAGGAGGATTTCTTGGAGTGCATAAGGGATGGTTTTCTAGACCAATATGTCGAGGAACCAACTCTGGGAGAGGTCATCTTAGACTGGGTGTTGTGTTATGAGAGAGGATTAATTAGTAATCTCGTTGTACGAGGCCCCTTGGGGAAGAGTGACCATAATATGGTGGAATTCTACATTAGGATGGAGAACGAAACAGTTAATTCAGAGACCATGGTCCAGAATTTAAAGAAGGGTAACTTTGAAGGTATGAGGCGTGAATTGGCTAGGATAAATTGGTGAATGATACTTAAGGGGTTGACAGTGGATGGGCAATGGCAGACATTTAGAGACCGCATGGATGAACTACAACAACTGTACATCCGTGTCTGGCATAAAAATAAAAAAGGGAAGGTGGCTCAACCGTGGCTACCAAGGGAAATCAGGGATAGTATTAAAGCCAAGGAAGTGGCATACAAATTGGCCAGAAATAGCAGCGAACCCAGGGACTGGGAGAAATGTAGAACTCAGCAGAGGAGGACAAGGGGTTTGATTAGGGCAGGGAAAATAGAGTACGAGAGGAAGCTTGCAGGGAACATTAAGACCGACTGCAAAAGCTTCTATAGATATGTAAAGAGAAAAAGGTTAGTAAAGACAAACGTAGGTCCCCTGCAGTCAGAATGAGGGGAAGTCATAACGGGGAACAAAGAAATGGCAGACCAATTGAACAAGTACGTTGGTTCAGTATTCACTAAGGAGGACACAAACAACTTTCCGGATATAAATGGGGTCAGAGGGTCTAGTAAGAAGGAGGAACTGAGGGAAATCCTAATTAGTCGGGAAATTGTGTTGGGGAAATTGAAGGGATTGAAGGCCGATAAATCCCCAGGGCCTGATGGTCTGCATCCCAGAGTACTTAAGGAGGTGGCCTTGGAAATAGCGGATGCATTGACAGTCATTTTCCAACATTCCATAGACTCTGGATCAGTTCCTATGGAGTGGAGGGTAGCCAACGTAACCCCACTTTTTAAAAAAGGAGGGAGAGCGAAAACAGGGAATTATAGACCGGTCAGCCTGACAGCCTGATGGAATCAATTATTAAGGATGTCATAGCAGCGCATTTGGAAAGAGGTGACATGATAGGTCCAAGTCAGCGTGGATTTGTGAAAGGGAAATAATGCTTGACAAATCTTCTAGAATTTTTTGAGGATGTTTCCAGTAGAGTGGACAAGGGAGAACCAGTTGATGGGGTGTATTTGGACTTTCAAAAGGCTTTCGACAAGGTCCCACACAAGAGATTAATGTACAAAGTTAAAGCACATGGGATTGGGGCAGTGTGCTGACGTGGATTGAGAACTGGTTGGCAGACAGGAAGCAAAGAGTAGGAGTAAATGGGTACTTTTCAGAATGGCAACAGTGACTAGTGTGGTACCGCAGCTGTTTACATTGTACATTAATGATTTCGACGAGGGGATTAGATATAGTATCTCCAAATTTGTGGATGACACTAAGTTGGGTGGCAGTGTGAGCTGTGAGGAGGATGCTCGGAGGCTGCAGAGTGACTTGGATTGATTAGATGAGTGGGCAAATGCATGGCAGATGAAGTATAATGTGGCTAAATGTGAGGTTATCCACTTTGGTGGTAAAAACAGAGAGACAGACTATTATATGAATGGTGACAGATTAGGAAAAGGGAAGGTGCAATGAGACCTGGATGTCATGGTACATCAGTCATTGAAGGTTGGCATGCAGGTACAGCAGGCGGCTAAGAAAGCAAATGGCACGATGGCCTTCATAGCGAGAGGATTTGAGTACAGGGGCAGGGAGGTGTTTCTACAGTTCTACAGGGCCTTGGTGAGGCCACACCTAGAGTATTGTGTACAGTTTTGGTCTCCTAACTTGAGGAAGGACATTCTTGCTATTAAGGGAGTGCAGCGAAGGTTCACCAGACTGATTCCTGGGATGGCGGGACTGACATATCTAGAAAGACTGGATCAATTGGGCTTGTATTCACTGGAGTTCAGAAGAATGAGAGGGCATCTCATAGAAACGTTTAAAATTCTGATGGGTTTCGACAGGTTAGATGCAGGAAGAATGTTCCCAATGTTGGGGAAGTCCAGAACCAGAGGTCACAGTCTAAGGATAAGGGGTAAGCCATTTAGGACCGAGATGAGGAGAAACTTATTCACCCAGAGAGTGGTGAACCTGTGGAATTCTCTGCCACAATAAGTTGTTGAGGCCACTTCACTAAATATATTCAAAAAGGAGTTAGATGTAGTCCTTACTACTAGGGGAATCAAGGGGTATGGCGAGAAAGCAGGAATGGGCTACTGAAGTTGCATGTTCAGCCATGAACTCATTGAATGGCGTTGCAGGCTCGAAGGGCCGAATGGCCTACTCCTGCACCTCTTTTCTATGTTTCGATGTTTCTATGAAACATGGAAAGCCTGCTTAAATCCATTCCTGGAACGATCGTATTCCAGGACGACATCCTCATCATGGGTCGAGACACCGAGGAACACCTTCACAACCTGGAGGAGGTGCTACGCCGACTGGACTGGGTAGGCCTGCGACTCAAGAAGCCTAAATGTGTGTTTTTAGCTCCTGCGGTTGAGTTTCTGAACAGGAGGGTTGCTGCAGATGCGATTTGGCCCACCGAATCCAAAACAGAGGCGATTTGACGAGCACCCAGCCCCTGCAACACATCGGAGTTGCGGTCATTCCTGAGACTGTTGAACTATTTCGGGAACTTTCTGCCCAACTTGAGCATGTTGTTGGAGCCGCTACATGTGCTCCTGCATAAGGGTTGCGATTGGTTTGTGGGGACTGTCAGGAGCGGGCTTTTGATCGGGCGCGTAACCTACTTTGTTCAAACAGGTTGTTGACTCTGTACGACCCCTGTAAAAAATTGGTTCTGACATGTGATGCATTGTCCTATGGGGTTGGGTGCGTGTTGCAACAGGGCAATGTTGAGGCTCAACTACTACCTGTGGCTTATACCTCCAGGTCGCTCTCTCAAGCAGAACGGGGATATGGAATGGTCGAGAAGGAAGCACTTGCATGTGTATATATTGTAAAAAAAATGCATCAGTACCTCTTTGAATTAGAGTTTGAATTAGAGACAGACCACAAGCCATTAACATCCCTGTTGTCAGACAGCAAGGCTATCAATGCCAATGCATCAGCTCGCATACAGCGATAGGCTCTCATGCTGGCTGCTTATGACTACTCCATCCGGCACCGGCCCTTCACTGAAAATTGCGCTGACGCGCTCAGCAGGCTTCCACTGGCCACCACTGAGGGGGCAGCGGAGCAAAGCGCTGAGATGGTCATGGCTGTCGATGCCTTTGACAGCGCAGGTTCCCCCATCACAGCCCACCAGATCAAAATCTGGACAAACAGAGATCCCCTCCTATCCCTGATTAAAAAATGTGTCCTGACTGGGGATTGGGCGCCTGCAGACGGAACATGCCCTGAGGAGGTCAGACCATTCCACAGACGGATGGATGAGCTCTCCATCCAAGCCGATTGCCTACTATGGGGCAGCTGGGTAGTTATGCCCCAGAAGGGCAGGGAGACATTCATCAGGGAACTCCACAGCGAGCACCCAGGCATTGTGCTGATGAAGGCCATTGCCTGGTCACACGTTTGTTGGCCTGGAATTGATTCAGACCTGGAACACTGTTCGCAGATGTACGACGTGTGCCCAGCTGGGTAATGCCCCCAGGGAGGCCCTGCTCAGCCCATGGCCCTGACCCACCAGGCCATGGTCACGCATTCATGTTGACTACACGGGCCCGTTCATGGGGAAGATGTTCCTTATTGTGGTAGATGCGTACTCGAAATGGATCGAGTGCATCATTCTAAATTCATGCACGTCATCCAGCACTGTCGAAAGCCTACATGCAATCTTTGCAACCCATGGTTTGCCGGACATCCTGGTTAATGATAATGGCCCATGTTTCACAAGCTACGAATTCCGAGAGTTCATGTCAGGCAATGGCATCAACCACGTCAGGACTGCACCGTTCAAGCCGGCCTTCAATGGCCAGGCGGAACGTGCGGTCCAAATCATTAAGCAAGGTATGCTCAGGATTCAAGGACCCTCCCTACAATGCCACCTATCGCGTCTCCTGCTGGCCAATAGATCCAGGCCACACTCGCTCACGGGAGTCCCGCCCGCAGAGTTACTAATGAAACGGACACTCAAAACTCAGTTGTCCCTCATTCACCCAGTCCTGACCGACATAGTTGAGGGAAAGCGCAAGTCACAAAAAGAGTACCTTGACCGTACTTCGAGGGGGAGATGTATAGACATAAATGATCCTGTATTCGTCCTCAATAACGCCATGGGGCCCAAATGGCTTGAAGGCACTGTAATTGACAAAGAGGGGAATAGGGTCATCGTGGTAAAACTCAACAATGGTCAGATATGCCGTAAGCATCTGGACCAAGTAAAAAAAGGTTCAGCATCGACACGGAGGAACCTGAAGAAGACCATGAGATGGAGCTCACAACACCACCAGTGAATGAGCAACAAGAGCAATCAGAAGAATGCACAGTCCCTGTGGTCAGCTCGGACAGGCCGGAATCACCACAGGTGACAGACACTCACGTCAGTGTCCAACAACTAGAGCTTCAACTGCGGCGCTCCACGAGGGAGCGTAGACCACCTGAAAGACTAAACCTCTGATTCCAAATAAGACTTTGTGGGGGGAGGTGATGTCATGTATGTAACCACAACGTAACACCACTGTATTACTGTATACACTCAACCTAGATGCACACCTTGACCATAAGGGGTGAACTTGTGGGAGATACTCCTTATCTGATCACACAGGGAGGTCCCACACAGGGTCATCATCTTTGGAGTCCTGTGAGTAAAGTGAACAGGTCACACAGTGACCTTGCCGCCAGAATGTACCTCGTGTGGTTTCATACTGTCGAGTAAGGACTTTACAAATCCTTTACATCGTTTCTAAGCCTGGGCCACCATCCCACGGCCTCTACTTTATTCCACATCGTTACTGGCCCTGGATGTCCAGCCCCTGAACCCCCATGAGCTCTCTGCACGAATTCTTCCCTGCACTGCCCAGGCACGATCCAGCTGGCTCCTTTAAATAGCATTCCCTGCCTTATTGCTACATCCGCAGCTCCAAAAGATCCTACTACAAGCTTCCCGTCTACCTTGTCTCCAATCGCTACTCTAAGGTCTGCATCTTGAAGCTGATCCTGTTTTAAATCAGGCGGCAATGGTACTTCTTTGGGCCCCTCTCTGCCTGTTACAGCCATGATCTGTCCACAGTGATATGGGTCCCAAGGTGTCCCTTCTCCTGCCCATTTTGGCCAGTGTGTCAGCTTTCTCATTCCCTTCCCACTTGGGCTCTATTTTAGAATGTGCTTTGACCTTTTGGATGTAGTAATCCTCATGGTCCCTGCCTGTGACGTCCAGGATGACTTTTAACAAAAGAGCCGTCACCCACGGCTTCCCGTTTGAGGACTTAAACCCTCAACTAGCCCATATTGCTCAATACTCGGTTCAAGAGATACAAGTGAACATGGAGTCCGAACATATCGTATAGGGAGTTGGGAATTCATTAGGGTGTGTGACCACATACGCTATGGCTGCCAGTTCGGCGTGCTGTGTACTTAAAGTGTTGGGGAGCTTTATGGCCTTTTCTATCCCTGCCTCTGGATCATAAATCCCGCAGCCTGTTTTTCTCTCACCATTCGTCACTGAGCTAGACCCATCGACATAAATGTCTCTGCCTGTTGGATGTTCCCCTGCTCGGAATCCCACCTCTACATCTCACACTTCTTGCATTGAACACACATGAGCTGCTCCCAGATAAACCAGGTTCGGGGCTAGCTTTGGTTCTCCTAGCCGTTCTACCTTCAGGTCTAACCGAGTAAACAACAATGTCCAGCGAGCAATCCTGTTACTGCTCACTGTCCCATCTTTCACCCTACCATCCAGTAACATTGTGTCGGGGTGTGACAGGTCACTAGAGTAACTGTAGCTTACCCTGTGAGCGACCGAAAATGTTTTACTGCCCAAAAAGTTGCGAACAGATGTTGCTCGCAATTTGAAAAACTTTTTTCGACTTCTGTGAGAACTCAGGAGGCATAGACCACCAGTGTCAGCTTGTTGTGTCGCTCCTTGAGTAACACCGTACTCAAGCTGTCCCCAGTAGCTGCTACCTCCAGACTAAAGTCCTGGCCCCCATTTATTGCTCTCAATGCTTGTGCCATCTGTAACACCTCCTTTAAACGAATGAAAGTTTCCTGACAACTCTCACTCCATTCCCACTTTATTACTTTCCGAAGAAGCCTCAACAAAGGACCTGCCATGGCTGCATATCCATCGATAAATTCCCTGCAGTAACCCGTTATTCCCAGGAAAGAACTTACCCCAGACATGTCCTTAGGAACGAGTAGTTCAGGGACTGCCTTTTCCATCTATAGCTCTCTCTCCTGCTGTAATGGTCAATCCTAGAAACTGCACCTCCTCTTGGCCAACTTGAGACTTCTTTTGACTTACCTTAAAACCTGCTTCTTTTAACAAAAGCAACAATAATGGCCAGTGGTCGTCCGCACAGGTCGTCCACATATTGGACCAACCGATTCGGCTGACTTATATCTTTTAGTGCTTCGGCCATACTCTGGTGAAAGATTGAGGGACTGTTATGAAACCTCTGTGGAAGACATGTTCATGTATCCTGCTGACCCTTAAAGGTAAAGGCAAATTTATACTGGTCCTCCCGTCTCAGGGGAATGGACCAAAACCCGTTTGAAATGTCCAGCACAGTAAAGGTTGTTGCGGCTTACGTCCTATCAAATCTGCTACCACTGCTACCATGGGTGCACAGGCTGGAATATTTTTAATCAGGACTCGGTAATTTACCGTGGCCCTCCATGAGTTATCAGGCTTCTTTACTGGCCATAAGGGTGAATTTACATGTGTGGCTATGGTTCTTAAAACACCTTGCTCCACCAGGGAATTTCTAGCTGTTTCCAAATCCTTTTCTGCTTCCCGGGGAAAATTATACTGTTTCTGGGGCCGTGTCATTGGGTCTCCGTCTATCTTCACCCCTACCCCAGTTACTCTCCCGCAATCATGCATGTGCATTGCAAATGCATCTATATTTTCCCGTATATACTCTTGATACCTGACCAGAATGTTATCGACTAATTTTTCTAAATCATAACTCCCTTTCGGCTTCATCATGCAGGTGCTGCCTTTATCTGTACTGTCCTGGGAATCACTACAATCTCACCTATCCTATCTGCATCAACTGCCCCCCTTAAACAATTGTTCTCCATATCCACTATGGCGTGGTGTGCCAACATGTAGTCAGCCCCGAGAATTCCCGAACCGGGCTGTTCCCACTTCATTAAAATGCATTCCCACTTTGTCGTGTTAGCTTCTAAGTCTAGGGTTAAGGGTTTTGGCAATGCTCATTACCCGTAAAACCCATCAGTGTAAATGGGACTCCGTTCGACCACGGGGAAGTGGTCGGATTTGGTGAGTGGACAACTGTGCTAGAGGCTCCTGTATCTACCAGATACCTTCCCCTAACTGCTTCCACCTTCACATCAACACATGGCCTGCCCCACTCATCATTGATGTAGTCCTTACTACTAGGGGGATCAAGGGGTATGGCGAGAAAGCAGGAATGGGGTACTGAAGTTGCATGTTCAACCATGAACTCATTGAATGACAGTGCAGGCTCGAAGGGCTGAATGGCCTACTCCTGCACCTATTTTCTATGTTTCTATGTTTCTATGAGCGGACACAGGTACTCTGGCTGGGTGCAACGTCAAAGTGGGGGTGCCGACGCGTTGGGTGCCTTTTCACCCACTGCGGTATCCAGCTTTACTCCACCCTTGCCCATAACCTTCCACAATGCGGCCACTAAAACCTGCACTGGGTTGTCGGCTGCCTTCCTTTGGCCTTTTTCTGCCTCAGCACCCTCGTAACCTGGCAAAATGAATGGAGGCATCCCCTCCTTGCTTTAATTTTGCCATACCCGTCAGCATCTCCTGCAGCTGAATCGGCATATATGGGATCACATAGTCACTCTGTAATGGTGCCAGACCACCATTTGTTGGGGGTGGGCCGAATTTCTGCTGTCTCAAGGGACACATCGGTTTCGGGGGCCCCGGTGCCTCGGGAGCCGACCTATGCTCACTCGGGGGCCCATCATCTGACTCCTTCCCCTCTGGGTCCCAAACTCATCGCCTCCCCTGATGCCATGAGACAAACCATCTCTTTGGCCCCATCTAACTCTGCCATTAACTGGCAGATATTTTCTTCTACAAGGTCCGTGATCTGCCCTCTCATAACCCTGTTCCTGCGCCACCTGGAATGCTATTTTTATCTTTCTTAACTGTTCTTCTGCTTTTTTGGCTCTCTCTAAGTGCCTCTTACTCTGCTCAATGGACTTCTGCTGCTGCCTTTTGCACTCGGTCACCTGACACTGCAAATATTCGAGGTGATTTCGCGCCATTTCTTTTTTAATACTTTGGTCCTGCTTTTCTCTATGTAAATTGCTTATCTCACCTTTTAATTCCCTACTCTCATCCTCCAGCTGTCCTTCCTTTTCCCTTAACAGTTGTGGCTGCTTCTGCAGGCACATGAGCCAAACCACCTTCTCTTTTGAATCTTTGTGGTTACTACTAACTGTCCACTCTGCCGCTTTTTCCTGCGGATCCCCAGAGTGCAGCATTTCTCATGCCCATGGCTCTGAAATGTACAGTTTGTTGCATATATATGCAGCTACCTTAGCCTCCATGGACTTCCTACGACTGCTCTTAGCCACTGGCTCTAATGCGTTTTACTGCAGTGAGTCCATTTCCAATGCCTCTGGCCGAGAAATGCTCCCTGACTACCTTGGTGTCCCCTGAGACCATCTCGCAGTGACTTGCGGTTACTGTTACTTTGGCTTCTCTCTGTGGCTACCCTAGTCGACCCGAGATTATTCCAGCCTATCTAAGACTGTTTCTCTCCTCTGGTTGCCCTGGCTGCCCTTGAGGTTTCCTCATCCTTCTCTGTGACAACCCCAGTCAACCCGAGATTAATCCAACCTATCCAAAACTGTTTCTCTCCTTCAGTTGTGCTGGCCATCCATGTGATTACTTCTGGCCTCCCTGAGATCCCTTTGCAGACTACCTGCGATTACTTCGCTCGGTGGCTACCCTAGTCAGCCTGCGCACTTCGGCTACCCTAGTCGCCCTTGAGATTACTTTGGTCTCCCTGAGACCCCTTCACAGACTACCTGCGATTACTTTAATACCTGAGACTTAACCAAGCCTCCCCAGGGTTTCTAGGCCTTGATTTGTGTCCGTGATCCTTTTCCAAACTCCGAGGTTCTGCCGCGGTCGCCATTTTAAGTAGGGTGTTCATTTTCCACTCTATTTTGATTCATAGACCTCGAGAATTATAGGAAAGGACTCCACGTAACACAAAGTTTAGGCTCAACCCAACTGTTAGTTTTATTGCACAAAAAACAACTAAAAATTTCAGAATAAGACTTCTGAGAGAACACTTGCTGCTGTTTGTCGATCGTAGGCTCATGGTCGTTGTTCCTTGACCGTTTGTTCCTCTCCGATGTTCCCTCCTCCTCGTCCTGCTGGTTGACCGTAGTCTTCCTTCTTGATCTTCTTGATCTTTTTCCTTCTCGTGTCCTCCTCCTGAGCTGTTGTTTCCAGCTCTATGCATATATCTCCTTCTGGGCTGCTTTTCCATTAATGCTTCTGTATTGGTCTTGATGGTTTGTGGTGTTCTGTTTGAATGGCTGTGGTGATGGGTTTGGGTGGCCACAATTTGCACACGGAGTCGACAGGGCAAAAGACAACTCCTTATCTTTAGTGCCCCGTTATTCAAAAATGCATGCCTTGTGGGATCCTTTGTTGTTCTGGTTTCTCGTAGACTTTTAGTCTCCATAGGGAACTTGTTTTTCCCCTCTGGCCAATCATTCCAGGGGCTCCTCAGCTTGGTTGTATCAAACCCTTTGTCCGGATGTTTGATCAGGTCTAGCTCCTGACTGCAGAAATTGCATTAATTAGTGATAAGTCACCACCTGCCCCAGGCTGGCGCCCTGTTTCTCCTGCCCAAGCAGTTCCAAAGGCTTCTTTAAACCATTTTTAGTTTGTGGCCTCTTCGTGTGCCTTTTGTGAAAATGTGTAAACCTTACATAACAACTGATAAAACAGTCTGAAGAACCAAGGAGCACTTCAACAACAGAACTTGGATTATAATAAAATTCTGTTAATAGTGCCCCATGGCTCAACTCAAGTGCAAGTGAATGGAATCACATTCCTTATAATGGACTTACTGCCTGTTTTAAATGCATAGCAGAGAACTCCTCGCCTTGGAAAGACTACATTCCGTTTGCCAGGAATTCCACATCTCATCCTCACTGCCCAGGACAAAACCAGACTAAATCTTTGGGAAATTCCCTTTGTGTTTTTCTCTACTCATTTCAAGTGATACATCTCAAATTAATCTCTGAGCAATTGTATACTTAAAGGAAAATGTTCTTGGATGTCTTGTCTTATATTTATCCCACGAGTTCTGCAACAGTGCAAAGTAGTTACAACTAATACCAACACTAAAGTTGTGAGGCCTGAATGACCATGATATTAACAGGGCATGTGGCAATCATAGTATCATAGAGATTTACAGCATGGAAGGAGGCCATTTTGGTCCATCGTGTCCGTGCCGGCCAACAAGAGGCTATCCAGCCTCATCCTACTTTCCAGCTCTAGGTCCGTAGCTCTGCAGGTTACGGCACTTCAAGTGCACATCCAAGTACTTTTAAAATGTGGTGAGAGTTTCTGCCTCTACAACCCTTTCAGGCAGTGAGTTCCAGACCCCCACAACGCTCTGCGTGAAGAAATTTCCCCTCAAATCCCTTCTAAACCTTTATCAATTACTTTAAATTTATGCACCCTGGTTGTTGACCTCTCTGCTAAGGGAAATAGGCCGTTTCTATCCACTATATCCAGGCCCCTTATAATTTTATATGCCTCCATAAGATCTCCCCTCAGCCTCTCTGTTCCAAGGAAAACAAATCCAGCCTATCCAATCTGTCCTCATAGCTAAGATTCTCCACCTCCGGCAACATCTCCTCTGTACCCTCTCCAGTCAATCACATCCTTCCTGTAATGCGGTGACCAGAACAGCACGCAGTACTTTAGCTGTGGCCTAACCAGTGTTTTATACAGTTCAAGCATAACCCCCCCCACCCCCCCCCCGATCTTGTGGGATGCTATAGTGGTGGGTGATGGTGAAATTAAGGCAGGGCCCAGTTTCTCTTGGTCTTCACTGTGGTAAAGCAGTGCTGAGGTTTCTTGAGATGGGGAAGGTGTTTGCTGGCTCTGTCTCTCTTTGAAATTGACATTGAAACCTTCAGGATTTCATCACACACCAGAACCCCACCACTCCCATCTCTGGTTTCCCCAACAAGAGAGAGTCTAACCACTGCCCCTTGACATTCAACGACATCACCATCGCCGAATCTCCCACCATCAACATCCTGGGTGTCACCATTGACCAGAAACTTAACTGGATCAGCCTCATGAGTATTGTGGCTACAAGAGTAAGTCAGAAGCTGTGTATTCTGTGGCGAGTGCCTCATTTCCTTTCCACCATCTGCAAGACAGAAGTCAGGAGTGTGATGGAATACTCTCTACTTGCCTGGATGGGTGCAGCTCTAACAACATTCAAGAAGCTCGACACCATCCAGGACAAAGTAGCTGCTTGATTGCCTTAAACATTCACTCCCTCCAGCACCGACGTTCTGTCGTTGCAGTGTGTACCATCTATAAGATGTTTCTTCAACAGCACCTCCCAAACCCACAACCTCTACCACCTAGAAGGACAAGAGCAGCGAGTGCATGGGAGCACCACCAGCTACAAATTCCCCTCCAAGACACACCATCCTGGCTTGGAAATATATTGCTGTTCCTTCATCGTTGTTGGGTCAAAATCCTGGAACTCCTTCCCTAACACCTTCACCACACGGACTGCAGCGGTTCAAGAAGGCAGCTCATCACTACCTTCTCAAGGAAAATTAGGGATGGGCAATAAATGCTGGCCTTACCAGTTATGCCCACATCCCAGGAACAAATAAAATTACTTGCAACCTGGCCAGCAGTGAAAGAACACCAAGAAGAGAGTGACGATGGAAGACTCAGCATGGTCATTTGACTTCACCTTCGCAGCCACCAGTGCAGATACTGACACCTAGTGTATCTTAGAGAATAGATTAGAGGGATCTGCATTTGGTAAGACACCGGGCATGAGTGGCCTGCAGCCAGAGCAGGGGGTAAGAATAGCGCAGGTGGCAGCTCGCCGGAGGGTGAGGTTGAAGATGGGTTCCAATGCTGGGGGACTCAGATGAGGACTTCAATGGGGCAGCCTACAGAAGAACACTGATGGGTTTGCACAACCAAATGCTTGGTGCATTAGGAAGTCTGCCAGAAAGCTTGCAGTAAAGAGAAGGAGCATGGGGTATTCCAGCACCAACTTGGCACAGGGCTTTACACAGAGCTTTGCAGCATGGAAGTGGTGGACAACTCCATTCGCCCGCATGTGGACCCAACCATGATACAGTGTCTGGTGAACGAGGTCGCAGCTTCCATTGCAGCACAAGCAGCAGCCACCCAACATCTAGGTGCTGCAGTGAAGTTCAGACTGCTGTTATGCAAGCTCAGCTTGCTGTCATGCAAGTGCAGACTGCTGCCATCATCCTATGGATTACAGTGTGCAAAGGGGCTTACAGGGTTTCACAGCAGTGCAGCAATTTGTTCTCCAAAACATTAATAGGATTGCTTGGGTGCTGCCCAGTGAGTGGCCGTGGCCCATGGAACATGAACCTTGTCCTCTCTCAGGAGTACAGCATTTGTTCTCCCAACACTGCCATTCCGCCAGTGCTCTTGCTGTTACCTATCATCCAGCCAGTGCAGACTGCTGCAGGCCACGCCAAAATGGCCTAGAGCTGCTCGAGGTTGTCCTCCAAGTCCATCTACAGTCTCCTCCACTGAAAGTCAGCAGTCTTCCACCAGCAATGCTGCAGCCACTGGGGTAGCACTGCTTAGGGGCACTAGGACGGACAAAGGCGGACAGAAGACAGACACGAAGGGAATGCACAAGGGTGATTAGTTGACCTTTGTATGCAATATGGCATGATTTAATTTCTAAATTTGGTTTCAAGTGTTTATTTCATGTTGCTTTTATTTTTGCATTGTGACTAAGAGTACGCTGTGATAGTCAGTGACAGAGGGAAGGTAAGGTCTTGAACTGTTGGTGAATATGGAATTGGGGTTGCGATTACTGGTATCACACTTGAATGAGTTCTTCACAGACAGCCTGGGCAGAAATGGGCTGGCTAGGTTGCATCATCCCTTCCTCTTAATCCTCCTCCTCCTCATGCTGCTGCTCCTTGGTTGCTTGCCTTTTGCTGGGGCTGAGGCTGGGGCTGTGCCCTCATGATGGCAGGGTTGCTGCAGTCCATCACAAATCTTGACACCTGCTCCACTGAGTACTGCAGGGCTCCTCCAGAGAAGTCCAGGCAGTGGAAGCTTTTTTATCAGCATGCCAATTATCTGCTCTATCACATTTTGTGTGGTCACATAGCTTTCAATGTATGCATGCTGTGCACGTGTGCACGGATTGTGCACCAGAGTCATTGGCCATGTCGTCAGCGGATGGTCCTTGTCGCCCAGTAGCCATCTTTTGGTTTGTCGAGGTGGCTCAAATGCAAATGGCACAGTGGACTGTCGCAGAGTGAAGGTGTCATGACTGCTGCCAGGATACCGGGCATTGACCCACATGATTCGCTGCCTATGGTCACATATCATATGGGCATTGAGGGAGTAGAATCCCTTTTGGTTCTTGTATAGGGGAGAGTTGACATGCAGTAACTGCAAAGCGACGTGCATGCTGTCAATGGGACCCTGCAGCATGAGGAAGCGTGCAATCCTAGCAAAACCACGTGCGCGCTTCGCAAGAGAGAATGAAATGCAGTTAGCACTCTTTGAATACAGAGCCTCCTTACACAACAATGGACACCAAACTGCAAGATGTTGCAAATATCTCCAGCTCCAGCCTAGAAGGAGCCGGATGCACAAAACATTATCGCCATGGCCACCCTCAGACCCACTGGGAATGCAGTCCTTGATCTGTTCTGAGATTTCCCCATCACCCGCTCCCCTGCCCCCCGCCCACCCCCACCAGACTTTCATCAACATTGGCGGTCCCGCGAACAAGGATGACTTGCTTCCACACCAAAAGGGATGAGTTCACAGATGTTTCAATCAAGGACCCAATGTTCCAGTCCTGAACTCCAGACATGGAAGATGCCAGTGCGTGGATCTTCTGGGTCCTGTACCCTCCTCTGCCACGATCTCTCGCCGCTCCTCCACCACAAACATTTGCCGCACCTCCGTCACGATCTCTCGCCACTCCTCTGCCACGATCTCTCGCCGCTCCTCCACCACAAACATTTGCCGCACCTCCGTCACGATCTCTCGCCACTCCTCTGCCACGATCTCTCGCCACTCCTCTGCCACGATCTCCCGCTGCTCCTCCGCCACCAAACGTTCGCCTCACCTCTGCCACTATCTCTCACCGCATCTCTGCACCAAACATTCGCCGCACCTCCGCCACGATCACTCGCCAAATCTCAGCCAGGATCTCTCACCGCTCCTCTGCCCCGAACAGGCGTAAAGTATTTTCAAGAAGGCATAAGTGGGCCCACCAGATTTTATAAGGACCAGTTTCCTTACAGCAGCTGGTTGCAAAGCGGTCTTCCTGGAAAAGTTGCCATTTTTGAATCTTTTCTTGAATCTTTTGCAGGATCTGTCGGCATTGGTCCACAGCAGCTGCCATCTTTTCCACATGGCACCACCTATTGAGCACCCCGGCTCTGCTACTTCTCTCTTGGATGTCAGCCCACTTTATTCAAATTGACTGATGCTGGATCAAGCATGTAAGAGGACAGCGGAGTAAGTGTCCCACTCACTGCAATTGTTACGGCAGCAGCATGAGATTGTGAATTTGTGGTCTTGCAGAGTGTAAGTAGGGGCTGGGCTGAAGCTTAGATGAAGTGGAGTGATGCTCCCTCCGCCAGTGAGTCCCATTTTACTTCACTTATCATGTCAGACCCTGAATAATAATCCAGAGATTTGGCTAATAATCCAGATGACGTGTGCTGAAATGTGCAGAGTTATGAAGGAAATCACCAACTAGCCCATATTTGCATAATTTCGACAAGCCTTTTTCTGCTCCCAGCAACCATCAGAATGTGTTCCCTTGTTACCATCACTTCTGATTGTGCCTTGCACACAATACATAAAAATGAATCAACACCTATGTATAATATATTAAGAAAGTAAAATTCATGTTCTGCTAAGGCAAAAAATAGGCAGTTGTGGATAAGCCCCCATTATACACCCCTCCTGATTTCTCCTTTTCATTGACTTTAATGGATAGGAAAATCTGACGGGGTGTGAAAAGGGCACCCACTTTGCACTTCCATCAAAGTTGTGTTTTAACCCCTCACATTGGTATGTGGGTCACCACATTGCCTGCAAAACCAGTTATGTCTGTTTGTGGTGATGTGATATGGGGTTTCCAATGTTAGGTGTTACCTAATGTTAACTCATTTATAATCACACCATACTACTTAATGAAAATCTTGGTTTGAGTCAGCCTACAATTCCATCCTCTGGCTACTGGCCGATACTGAGGCCTCCTTTCAGTTCTGAATTGTCTCATTACATAGGATTACATAGGATATACGACACAGAAACAGGCCATTCGGCCCAACCAGTCCATGTTGGCTGTTATGCTCCACTCGAGCCTCCTTCCATCTTTCCTACATTACAACAGTGACTACACTCCAAAAGTACTTCACTGGCTGTAAAGCGTTCTGAGACATCCAGTGGTGATGAAAGGCGCTATATAAATCCAAGTCGTTCTTTCTTTCTTTCCTCATCTAAATCTATCAGCATAACCCTCTCATCACTTCTCCCTCATATGCTTGTCTAGCCTCCCCTTAAATACATCGATACTATTCATTTCAACCACTCCCTGTGGTAGCGAAGTTTCTTCTGAATTCCCTATTGGATTTCTTGGTGACTATCTTATATTGATGGCCTTGAGTTATGTTCTTCCCCACAAGTGGAAACATTCTCTCTGTATCCATTCTATCAAAACCTTTCATAATTTTAAAGAGTCACCACTCAGCCTCCTTTTTTCAAAAGAAAAGATCATCCTTTCCTGATATCTATACCCTTGCATTTCTGGTATCATCCTTATAAATCTTCTCTGTACCCTCTCCAATGCTTCTATATCCTTTTAATACTCTGTGTGGTCTAACCAAGGTTCGATATAAGTTTAGCATAACGCCACTACCTTTCAATTCTATACCTCTAGAAATAAACCCTAGTGCTTGCTTTGCCTTTTTTACAGCCTTGCTAACCTGTGTCGCAACTTTTAATGCTTGGTGTCTTTGTACTCCGAGATCCCTTTGATCCTGTACCCCACCCAGACTCCAAGTAATAAGTGAGCTCCCAATTCTTCCAAAAAAATGTAATACCTCACGTTTATCTGTGTTGAACTTCATTTGCCAAATTATATGCCCATTCTGCAAGTTTATTAATGTCCTCCTGTAATTTGTCTGAGTCCTCCTCAGTATTGACAATTTGGTGTCATCCGCAAATTTAGAAATTGTGTTTTTGATTCCAAAGTCTAAATCGTTAATATAAATTGTGAACTACAGTGGTCCCAGCACTAATCTTTCTGGAGCTCCACTATCCACCTTTGTGAATAGCTACTTATTCAATAAAGGCAAGCATTCCGTATGCCTTCTAAACCACCTTATCCACCTGGTCTGCTACTTTCAGGGATCTGTGGACAAGCACTCCAAGGTCCCTTTGTTCATCTACACTATTAAGTGGCCTATCGCTTAATGTGTATACCCTTTCCTTATTAGCCCTCCCAAAGTGCATCACCTCACACTTCTCTGAATTAAATTCCATTTGCTACTGCTCTGCCCACCTGACCAGTAGATTGATATCCTCCTGCAGCCCATGACTTTCCTCTTCATTATCAACCACACAGCCAATTTTAGTGTCATCTGCAAACTTCTTAATCATACTCCCTATATTCAAATCTAAATCGTTGAAATATGCCACAAAAAGCAAGGGGCCCAATACTGAGCTCTGTGAAACCCTACTAGAAACATCCTTCCAGTCACAAAAACATCCATCAACCATTATTATATTTTTGGTTTCTAGATGTCCTTCTATTTTCTCCTTTAGTAAGGATTCCATTATTTTTCCTACCATCGATGTTAAGCTGACTGGTCTATAATTCCCTGGACATATTCTATCCCTCTTCTTAAATATAGGTATTATGGCCCCAAGTTTCCACATGATTTGCTCCTGATTTTTAGGAGCAACTGGTGTAGAACGGAGTATCTTAGAAATCGGAATTCTCCATATTTAGTTTTCTGCAGTTCTAGTCAGGTAGAACAGTTTCACTTTGGAACTGAATTTTTTTTTCAAAAGGGGGCGTGTCTGGCCTGATTTGAAAGTTTCCACAGTGAAAACGTACTCCAAACTAACTTAGAATGGAGCAAGTGAAGATTTTTGTAGGCTTGAAAAAACCTTGTCTACACATTAAAAAATCAGGCGCAGGTTACAAATTAGGTGTAGGGAACGAGGTGGGGGGGGGAGGGGGGGAAGGGAAGTAATTAAATTCTACAATAAATCCTTAATTATACTTCTACAAATATTATACAAATAAATCCAACCTGAATAAAAAATTATAAGCAAAGAAAAGATTAAATAAACCATCTTCTTACCTGTGTGAAAGTGCTTCAGGCAGGCATTTCAGTCAGCTCAGCGGTGTGGTGTTGGTCCCGACGACGGGAGGGGCAGGCAGGCAGCCGTTCCCGACGGCAGGGGGGGGAGGCAGGGAGAAGGCTGCAGGAAGCCTCATTACTTGAGGCAGCCGTTCCCGACGGCAGGGGGGGAAGCAGGGAGAAGGCTGCAGGAAGCCTCATTACTTGAGGCAGCCGTTCCCGACAGCTGGGGGGGGGAAGGCAGGGAGAAGGCTGCAGGAAGCCTCATTACTTGAGGCAGCCGCTTGCCGTCAGGCCCGACGGACGGCAGGGGGAGAAAGCTGCAAGAAGCCTCAGTGCTGATCATGGAAGGGCAATGTGGTTTTACTGAAAAATGTTAAAAATTGAACAGCTACAAAGAATTTGAATAGTCTCAAACAAGTGCATGTGTCCCGTTTATCACAGTCTATCTTTAATTACAGAATGCACTCCCTCACCCTCACACACAGAAATATCAAGAAAATTAAAATACAAGCCTTTGCAAGGGTTCAATAAACAAATTTTCACTTTTTCTGCAGCACTTTTTAAAATGGCCGAGTGCCAATGTTTCCTTCACACTGCGCGTGCGCGAACGCTCCAACGCGCACGCGCAGGGTTGCCGGCACGAAAAAAACTCATTTAAATTGTACCCGCCCCCTCCTACTTACAAAATCGGTGCGAGTGGTAGGCTCCGCCCCCTGGACGCCGCGCCAAGCAGACATCGAGCTGCAAAGCGCTCGAGAATAGCGAGCTTTTTTCAGGCACCGTTTTCGGTGCGAGAAATGGGCGCCCAGCTCGGAGGGGCACCTGTTTTGCCGCGTGTGGAAACTTGGGGCCTATGTTAGCTATCCACCAGTCCTCTGGCACTACACCTTTTTTGAATGAATTATTAACTATGTGTAGTAATGCCTCTGCTATCTCTTCCCTAGATTCTTTTAAAATGCGTGGATGCAATCTATCTGAACCAGGGGTTTTATCCTCTTTGAGTTAGATTAGTTTATTTAATATATCACCTCTTTTTATTTAAAATGTACATCTCTCATTACTAATCTCATCATCCAATGTTATATCCACTTGTTCTATCTCCCTGGTAAATACTGAAGCAAAATATTTATTTCATATTTCTGCCATCTCTCTATCATTACCGGTGGTGTTATCCTGTAATAGTCCTATTCCCATCCCAACCGTCCTTTTTTTATTGATGTGCCTGAAAAATATTTTACTATTTTGTATTATTTTCCTTAATAATTTAATTATGGGCTGGATTTTTGGTTCTGGTCATTTCGGGGTGGTAATGGCTGTAAAGTTTGGGCAGGTAAATGGTTTGTGCCTGCAGCCACAAAATTTGCCGTCTGGGCCCTGGGAGTGAAGCAGAGCACTAAGGGAGACATTGCACTTTTCGGGTGCAAGGTTGGCTGAGCAACTGAAAATCTGTTGTTAAAGACCCAGCCCCAGAGTGCCCTAAGAGAGGCTTCCATGGGGAAAGAAAACACCCACAAAACACACAACAAATATTTCCAATACTTTGCCCACCCCATGTTAGGATAAATCACTAATAAAATTAAACAAAACAATAAAACTTACCTCACTCACCACCACCGGGGCAGCTCTGACCTCCTGGTTTTCCAGGCAATCCCATTACGGTGCGCTATAGGGCACTAGAGGGTTGGCGTCAAGCAAAAAATCGATACACTGTCGAAACCGGTGGTGTTCCACACCGGCTCGACGCTCCTGGATGCACTCCCACAAAACTAGCAACTAATTTCCTGGCGGTGCGCTGGCAGCCCTTCCGGAAACCATCCCCGCTGTCACTACCGCCCCTCTGGGGCACGAACAGAGGTGGCAACACAGGAAAAATCCAGCCCATAGTTCATCTTTGCCTTCCTAATTACTTTTTTTACTTCTCTCCTTTTCGTATTCTCCTTATCATGCACTCCCCTGCTGTCGATGTACTTAATGTATGCCTCTTTTCTTACCCTCAATGGTTCCCTTAATGGTTCCTGGAAGACCAGCAGGAAGAGTAGTACAAAGAAGGTAGTGCAGGGGTCCCATTTGGTCATGCCCCTGCAAAACAGATACACTGTTTTGAATGCTGTTGAGGGAGATGACTCATTAGGGGAGAGCAACAGCAGCCAAGTTCATGGCACTGTGGCTGGCTCTGTTGTACAGGAGGGCATAAAAAAGAGTGGGAGAGCGATAGTGATAGGGGATTCATTCATAAGGGGAATAGATAGGCGTTTCTGCGGCCGCAATCGAGAGTCCAGGATGGTATGTTGCCTCCCTGGTGCAAGGGTCAAGGATGTCTCCGAGCGAGTGCAGGACATTCTGAAAAGGGAGGGAGAACAGCCAGTTGTCGTGGTACACATTGGTACCAACGACATAGGTAAAAAAAAGGGATAAGGTCTTACGAGACGAATTTAAGGAGCTAGGAGTTAAATTAAAAAGTAGGACCTCAAAAGTAGTAATCTCGGGATTGCTACCAGTGCCACGTGCTAGTCAGAGTAGGAATCGCAGGATAGCACAGATGAATACATGGCTTGAGCAGTGGTGCAGCAGGGAGGGATTCAAATTCGTGGGGCATTGGAACAGGTTCTGGGAGAGGTGGGACCAGTACAAACTGGACGGTCTGCACTTGGGCAGGAACGGAACCAATGTCCTAGGGGGGTGTTTGCTAGTGCTGTTGGTGAGGAGTTAAACTAATATGGCAGGGGGATGGGAACCAATACAGGGAGACAGAGGGAAACAAAAAGGAGACAAAAACAAAAGACAGAAAATAGATGAGTAAAAGTGGAGGGCAGAGAAACCAAAGGCAAGAAACAAAAAGGGCCACTGAATATAAAAGGGCTGCAGGAGGGGTAAAAACTAAAAATCATGGTTTAAAAACTAGGATGAAAACACTCTACCTAAATGCACGCAGCATTAGAAATAAAGTAAATGAGTTGACGGCACAAATCATTACAAATGGGTATGATTTGGTGGCCATTACAGAGACATGGTTGCAAGGTGGCCAGGACTTGGAATTAAACGTACAGGGGTATCTGACGATTCGGAAAGATAGGCAGGAAGGGAAGGGAGGTGGGGTAGCTCTGTTAATAAGGGATGATATCAGGGCAGTTGTGAGGGATGATATTGGCTCCAATGAACAAAATGTTGAATCATTGTGGGTGGAGATTAGAGATAGTAAGGGGAAAAAGTCACTGGTCGGCGTAGTTTATAGGCCCCCAAATAATAACTTCATGGTGGGGCGGGCAATAATCAAGGGAATAATGGAGGCATGTGAAAAAGGAACGGCAGTAGTTATGCGGGATTTTAACCTACATATCGATTGATCAAATCAAATCGCAGGGGGTAGCCTGGAGGAGGAATTCATAGAATGCATACGGAATTGTTTCTTAGAACAGTATGTAACAGAGCCTACAAGGGAGCAAGCCATTTTGGATCTGGTCCTGCGTAACGAGACAGGAAAAATAAACGATCTCCTCGTAAAAGATCCTCTCGGAATGAGTGATCACAATATGGTTGAATTTGTAACACAGATTGAGGATGAGGAAGTTGTGTCAGAAACGAGAGTACTATGCTTAAACAAAGGGGACTACAGTGGGATGAGGGCAGAGTTGGCTAAAGTAGACTGGAAACAAGGACTAAACGATGGCACAATTGAGGAACAGTGGAGGACTTTTAAGGAGCTCTTTCATAATGCGCAACAAAAATATATTCCAGTGAAAAAGAAGGGCGGCAAGAAAAGAGATAACCAGCCGTGGATAACCAAGGAAATAAAGGAAAGTATCAAATCAAAGACCAATGCGTATAAGGTGGCCAAGGTTAACGAGAGGATTGGGAAGATTTTAAGCAACAGCAAAGAATGACTAAAAAAGCAATAAAGAAAGGGAAGATAGATTACGAAGGTAAACTTGCGCAAAACATAAAAACAGATAGTAAAAGCTTTTACAGATATATAAAACGGAAAAGAGTGACTAAAGTAAATGTTGGTCCCTTAGAAGATGAAAAGGGGATTTAATAATGGGAAATGTGGAAATGGCTGAGACCTTAAACAATTATTTTGCTTCCGTCTTCACAGTGGAGGACACAAAAACCATGCCAAAAATTGTGGTCATTGGAATGTGGGAAGGGAGGACCTTGAGACAATCACTATCACTAGGGGTTAGTGCTGGACAGGCTAATGGGACTCAAGGTAGACAAGTCCCCTGGTCCTGATGAAATGCATCCCAGGGTATTAAAAGAGATGGCGGAAGTTATAGCAGATGCATTCGTTATAATCTACCAAAATTCTCTGGACTCTGGGGAGGTACCAACGGATTGGAGAGCAGCTAATGTAACGCCTCTGTTTAAAAAAGGGGGCAGGCAAAAGGCAGGTAACTATAGGCCGGTTAGTTTAACATCTGTAGTGGGGAAAATGCTTGAAACTATCATTAAGGAAGAAATAGCGGGACATCTGGATAGGAATAGTGCAATCAAGCAGATGCAGCATGGATTCATGAAAGGGAAATCATGTTTAACTAACTTACTGGAATTCTTTGAGGATATAACGAGCATGGTGGATAGAGGTGCACCGATGGATGTGGTGTACTTAGATTTCCAAAAGGCATTCGATAAGGTGCCACACAAAAGGTTACTGCAGAAGATAAAGGTACGCGGAGTCAGAGGAAATGTATTAGCATGGATAGAGAATTGGCTGGCGAACAGAAAGCAGAGAGTCGGGATAAATGGGTCTTTTTCCGGTTGGAAATCAGTGGTTAGTGGTGTGCCACAGGGATCAGTGCTGGGACCACAACTGTTTACAATATACATAGATGACCTAGAGGAGGGAACAGAGTGTAGTGCAACAAAATTTGCAGATGACACTAAGAATAGTGGGAAAGCGGGTTGTGTAGAGGACACAGAGAGGCTACAAGGAGATTTGGATAGGTTAAGCGAATGGGCTAAGGTTTGGCAGATGGAATACAATGTCGGAAAGTGTGAAGTCATCCATCTTGGGAAAAAAAACAGTAAAAGGGAATAGTATTTGAATGGGGAGAAATTACAACATGCTGTGGTGCAGAGGGACCTGGGGGTCCTTGTGCATGGATCCCAAAAGGTTAGTTTGCAGGTGCAGCAGGTAATCAGGAAGGCAAATGGAATGTTGGCCTTCATTGCGAAAGGGATGGAGTACAAAAGCAGGGAGGTGTTGCTGCAACTGTATAAGATATTGGTAAGGCCGCACCTGGAGTACTGCGTGCAGTTTTGGTCACCTTACTTAAGGAAGGATATACTAGCTTTGGAAGGGGTACAGAGACGATTCACTAGACTGATTCGAGAAATGAGAGGGTTATCTTATGATGATAGATTGAGTAGACTGGGTCTTTACTCCTTGGAGTTCAGAAGGATGAGGGGTGATCTTATAGAAACATTTAAAATAATGAAAGGGATAGACAAGATAGAGGCAGAGAGGTTGTTTCCATTGGTGGGGGAGACTAGAACTAGGGGGCACAGCCTCAAAATACGGGGGAGCCAATTTAAAACCGAGTTGAGAAATAATTTCTTCTCCCAGAGGGTTGTGAATCTGTGGAATTCTCTGCCCAAGGAAGCAGTTGAGGCTGGCTCATTGAATGTTTTCAAATCACAGATAGATAGATTTTTAAGCAATAAGGGAATTAAGGGTTACGGGGAGCGGGCGGGTAAGTGGAGCTGAGTCCACGACCAGATCAGCCATGATCTTGTTGAATGGCGGAGCAGGCTCGAGGGGCTAGATGGCCTACTCCTGTTCCTAATTCTTATGTTCTTATGTTCTTATGGTCTTATGTTCTTATGGCTTTATTCATCCATGGAGTCTCATTGGTGTTTAGTTTGTTCCTTCCTTTTAGCAGAATATATTGTTCATGCATTCTGTTGAACACCGTTATAAATGTTTCCCATTGCTGTTCTACATCGCTTTTTGCCAATATTGTTGCCCATTTTATTTTCCCAAGTTCCTTCTCAGTCCCTTAAAATCAGCTTTTCTCCATTCTATTACCCTGGTTTTCATCATACTTATATCCATGATGCATTCCTCCTCTTACCGTTTGTTGGTTTTTAAGGGGAAGCTCAATAAATACATGCATGAGAAAGGAATAGAAGCATCTATTGATAGTGTGAGATGAAGTAAATAGAGTGACAGGAGGCTCGTATGGAACACAAATACTGGTATAGACCTGTTGGGTTGAATGGCCTGCTTGAATACTGTAAATTCTATTAAGTTTTCACTTTGCCATTAACTTTATAAATTTACTTAACTTTCCTTTTTCCCTCCCTGCCCCAACCAGTTCACATTTCACCCTGAATTTAATGTCCATTGTTTCACTGTGGGCTCTTTCCGTTCTCCCACAAAGCCCTCTGCCCTGCAACTGGATGAAGAAAACCCTTCCTCTTTCCACCATCTCCTGTTTCAGTTGGGGCTCTCTGTACACCGATACTGTTTTAGGCCACTCAAGTCATTAATCCACCTGCTGATTTCCTCCCCTCCCCACCCCCCACCACCCCCTCAGCTGGCAGCCCCAGTCTGTGTCTAGACCACTGCCCACTCCTCTCCCCTATTTTTCTTGGTACTCCCAGAACTGTTCCTGGGCTCCTTTCTCCCCCTTTCTTTGCACACCTGAGTATGTTATAAGAACATAAGAACATAAGAATTAGGAACAGGAGTCGGCCATCTAGCCCCTCGAGCCTGCTCTGCCATTCAACAAGATCATGGCTGATCTGGCCGTGGACTCAGCTCCACTTACCCGCCCGCTCCCCAAAACCCTTAATTCCCTGATTGGTTAAAAATCTATCTATCTGTGACTTGAATACATTCAATGAGCTAGCCTCAACTGCTTCCTTGGGCAGAGAATTCCACAGATTCACAACCCTCTGGGAGAAGAAATTCCTTCTCAACTCGGTTTTAAATTGGCTCCCCCGTATTTTGAGGCTGTGCGCCCTAGTTCTAGTCTCCCAGAACAGTGGAAACAACCTCTCTGCCTCTATCTTGTCTATCCCTTTCATTATTTTAAATGTTTCTATAAGATCACACCTCATCCTTAGGAACTCCAACGAGTAAAGACCCAGTCTACTCAATCTATCATCATAAGGTAACCCCCTCATCTCCGGAATTAGTCTAGTGAATCGTCTCTCTATCCCCTCCAAAGCTAGTATATCCTTCCTCAAGTAAGGTGACCAAAACTGCACGCAATACTCCAGGCGCGGCCTCACCAATACCCTATACAGTTGCAGCAGGACTTCCCTGTTTTTGTACTCCATCCCTCTCGCAATGAAGGCCAACATTCCATTCACCTTCCTGATTACCTGCTGCACCTGCAAACTAACTTTTTGGGATTCATGCACAAGGACCCCAGGTCCCTCTGCACCACAGCATTTTGTAATTTCTCCCCATTCAAATAATATTCCCTTTTACTGTTTTTTTTCCCAAGGTGGATGACCTCACACTTTCCGACATTGTATTCCATCTGCCAAACCTTAGCCCATTCGCTTAACCTATCTAAATCTCTTTGCAGCCTCTCTGTGTCTTCTACACAACCCACTTTCCCACTAATCTTTGTGTCATCTGCAAATTTTGTTACACTACACTCTGTCCCCTCTTCCAGGTCATCTATGTATATTGTAAACAGTTGTGATCCCAGCACCGATCCCTGTGGCACTCCACTAACCACTGATTTCCAACCGGAAAAGGACCCATTTATCCCGACTCTCTGGTTTCTGTTAGCCAGCCAACTCTCTATCCATGCTAATACATTTCCTCTGACTCCGCGTACCTTTATCTTCTGCAGTAACCTTTTGTGTGGCACCTTATGAAATGCCTTTTGGAAATCTAAATACACCACATCCATCGGTACACCTCTATCCACCATGCTCGTTATATCCTCAAAGAATTCCAGTAAATTAGTTCAACATGATTTCCCCTTCATGAATCCATGTTGCGTCTGCTTGATTGCACTATTCCTATCTGGATGTCCCGCTATTTCTTCCTTAATGATAGTTTCAAGCATTTTCCCCACTACAGATGTTAAACTAACTTGCCTATAGTTACCTGCCTTTTGCCTGCCCCCTTTTTTTAAACAGAGGCGTTACATTAGCTGCTTTCCAATCCGCTGGTACCTCCCCAGAGTCCAGAGAATTTTGGTAGATTATAACGAATGCATCTGCTATAACTTCCGCCATCTCTTTTAATACCCTAGGATGCATTTCATCAGGACCAGGGGACTTGTCTACCTTGAGTTCCATTAGCCTGTCCAGCACTACCCGCCTAGTGATAGTGATTGTCTCAAGGTCGTCACGCAGCTACCAACTCCATCAAAACTTCTGCTGCAAGCAAAGGAGTTTCTTCTTCCCTCCAATTCCTCCCTTTCCTTTTCCCGATTCCCCATCTTGTCCATCTCCAACTTTCCTCCTCCCTAACTTAACCTCTCCTCTCATCTCCCTTTTGTCTCCTCACCTCCTCCTTCCCCTTCCCTCCCTCATTACTCCCTCCTCCCCTCTCCTTCTCCAACTCCCACCTCTCCTCCCCCTTCTTATTTTCCTTGGTTTGCCTGCAATATCTGTTATGCCTATAGGTGGTATTCTGATAAAGGTTTTCAATATTAAGTTTTGCTAACATTAATAACACCATAATGCCTTAACTAAAAAACATACTTGGAGAAGTCTTGCCAGTACAAGTAGGCAACTCTGTTTTATTATTTTTTAAATTGGGCCCCCTTGAAACTTGAACTTCACTATTTGAAAAATCAGGGCCTATTGGTTAGAAATCAGGACCTATTAAAAGTAAAAGGGGCCGACATTGCCCCTTGCCTATGGCCGGTTACTACTGGAAATCCGCGGTCACGCTGCGAAGTGGACTTTTTGTGGAATGGTCGCCACTCGCCCATTTGCCCTCCCACGGTTTTCTGGTGGTGAGCATCACAGCACCGCTTTCCCCCATTTACATCATGCTGCTGGCCAACACTCCGAAGTGTGGTATCAGAGTGCACAACGCCAAGGTCCCGGGCCGGAAGCCGCATTCCGCTCGAAAAATCTTCCGACCGCTCGGCAGTGCCAAGAGTAGGTTTTATTGGTCGATGCCTAGTTCCTGATGCACACCGCCAGCATTCCTTAAAGGTGTTGTAAGGGGAGCTTGGGGTGTAGGTTCGAATCCACACTCCCCTTGGGTTCTGTACGTGCGATTTATGAGGGTGGGTGAGTAATGAGGCACCAGACACAGTGGGTAAGAGTACAAAATGGCTGATGTTGTTTATTTAGAATAACAAACACAAAGATAGAGGGCATAGGAAGAGGTCATAAAATGGCAGGAATGGCAAAATCTCATTCAACAACCCGAAAAATCTCGCAACAGGGAAGGGGAAAACAAGAGGTTAAAACATCCCACTCACACACAACCACACCTCCCACTCCCACCCGTCCTACCAATTCCTATCCTAAATTGAGTCTGTGAGGGGGTTTGGGCCATACTCACAATCCTATCAACTCCAGGGTTCTGTAGCACTTATTTCAGCTCAGGGTCCCTCTGGGGTGGGGTTTATTTTATTGTTCGGTTTTCCTCCTCGATGTTGCGTCGGTTTCTTCTATTTGCCTCTCGGTTATCGTCAGACTACAGCTGTGAATCCAGGTTATTGAACCAGGTGTCCAGGTCTGCACAGCTCTGGGTGCCCCAGCCTGATGCTTCGGCTATTCCCACCCTGTCCAGTGTGTTCAGGGCTAACAGCAGCACCTGCTGCCACTTACCAACCAGGAGGTTGGCTTGTGGGTTTTTAGTCTTGACCAAAATCAAAGTTTGCAAAACTCTCTCAGCTCCTTTACCCCCAGCAGCCAGCAGCCCTTTCAAGAACTGACCCCAAACTGTTTTTCTCCACAACTCCTGCAAGTCTTTTCCTCTCCACACCTGTCCTCCCCTGTCAACTCTGCCCAGCTCCTTTTTGGTCCACAACTCCCTTTTTCCACAACTCCTTTTCTCCACAACTGTCTTCTGGTGGTTCTGTGTCCTATATTTGTATTCAATTCAGTTCTGGTCTTTTCGCGCTCAAACCCAATGGGTGGTCCATTGTGTAAGTTTGGGCGGGGAGACAGCTTTGAATATTTAATCAGAAAATGTCACAGGTACACGCAGGTGTGAGGACCAGGGTATTGTTTCAGTGCACATAGGTGTCTGAAAGTCTGTGGGTCCTTTGTTTTAGTCCTGGGAGTCAGTGATTCATAGTTTTGATTCAGAGCTATTGTCCATATTAATTAGGTAGATACTGGCCCACATTCATAGTTTGATTTGGGGGGGGGGGGGAAGTCATTTTCAAACTGGGCCGGGGAGTCCTTATTGGTTGAAGATTTTCCCACTTCAGGCCCGACTCAACCCCTGATTGGCCTGCCAGAATGCACTTTTCCCCCATTGGCCAGTGCCTCGGTCTCGCTTGTGAGCCAGACTCCACAATGTCTGTATCTGCCCACACGTTTTCCCAGCCTGCTTTTACTTGGCTAAAAATGTTCATTTAGTGTATGGAACGATCCCATGTTAGTTTTCTTGTCCTTACGGTGTTTCAAATGCGGCCGTGGATTTTCGAACCTTACAGTGTGTTAGTTTTTGGTGCATTTGTGTTGCCGACTTTTTTACTGTCTTTGAGAACCAGTGCGAGGATAGTAGTACAGTGCACGATTGTTTGCAGGTGCTGGAGGCGCCCCCACCTGCAGAACAGGGAGCCAACATCAAGGAGGAGACAAAAGGCTTGGGAAGGGCTTGGAAATGGGGGCAGTGCTGATAGGCTGCGTGCCGCTGAGGCAGCGGGCAAGGGCCACAGCAATCATGGTGGCCCAGCATGGAGAGGGCCAGGGAGATGGTGACAGAGGTGTTCCTGTGCATTGGGACAAGCAGTTGTAGCGACAGACTGTATTCCTGTGCATTGCGAGCTTCCCCAGGATCCAGGAGGTCATTGATTGCACCCATGTCAGTCTGAGGGCCCCCCAACACACTCCTGAGCAATTCCGGAACCGCAAGGGATTCCACTCCCTCAATGCTCAACTGGTTTGCGACCACAGCTGCAAAATTATGCAAGTGGATGCCCAGTTTTCTGGCAGCAGCCACGATTCTTTTTCATACTGCAGCAGACCTAACAGGCCTCTTCACATGTCCGAATCAAGATTGCGGCTGGCTCATCGGTGACAAGGGATACGCACTGAACACTTGGCTCATGACTCCGCTTCGCAAACCTAGAACTGCTGCGCAGCACACCTATAACGACAGTCTCTCGGCCACCAGGGCCATTATCGAGCACACAATTGGGGTTCTGAAGCAGAAGTTTCATTGCCTGGACCGCTCAGAGAGTGTGCTGCAGTATTCGCCTGAGCATGTCTCCATATTCGTGGTTGTGTGCTGCATGCATCACAGCCTGGTCATTATGAGGGCACAGCCATTGGAGGACGAGGCAGCAGTGCCACCTGTGGAGGAGGAGGGAGGAGGAGGAGTATCCAGAAGCGCATGAGCAGGAGGACCAGGAGGAGCAGGATGTGGGCGACCAGCCACGTAGGAGGCGGCGTCGCCATCATGAGCCTGAATGGGAAGCACAAAGCCGTCTCATAGCTGCGCGTTTCACATAACTGAATGCCCAGTTGAGCCTTCATCTGGCCATGTCCATGGGTCAACCTATGAGCCTTCCCACACATCATTCACGCAGTTAAATGAGAGACCTATTCAGAAATTTCCAAAACAAAATAAAGATTTATTACATCCCAGCAACGGGTGCACAAAACATCAACATTATCAATTATCACCCTTGTGCAGTTCCTTATTACACCTCTTACGCAGACCCATCCTTACACTACTCCACAGTGTCTCCCCTGTGGCTGCCTCATAGCTTTGGAAAGGCTGCTATGTGTCTGTAGAGGAAGCTACAGATGTCCTTCTCGGACACCCTCGAGCAGCTGTGGCCCTGGAAGGACTGGCTGCAGACTAGGCCACATTCCCCCTTTGCGCCTTCAGTCGGAAGAGGCTGGGGCGATTCCATGGTTGGCAGCAATGGCGGAATGGTAGGTCTCGGCTCAGGACTGCTGTGAACCGGAGAACCCACATCTGTTTCCTGGTCTTAGGAACGAGTGCCACTCCCTCAGGACAGCACCCCACCTCCCCCATCAAGCTGCTGGAGCACAGATCAGCAGGGTGGGGTGGCACCTAGGCCCCCGGTGAACCGAGATGGACCCAGCCGCGATGGCAGCAAGTCAGATATTGCGTAGCATCCAACTGAGACTGCATGAGAGCAGCTATATTCTGGAAGCCACCAGAGATGACAGCAGTAAGACGCTCCATGGCCTGTTGCCCAGAGTGCATGAAAGCATTCTGAGCTTCCAGGGCATCCTGTCTAAAGAAGCACAACGATGCTTGTTCCCTTGTGCCTATGCTACAATGATAGCTGTCACCTCGGCCAAGAGACGAGTCATCACAGCTAGGTCCGTACGGTCACTCTGGGAGTCCACCATCGTCTGCACACTGGCAATGATGGCCCCCATGGTGAGCGCAGAGCTGTCCACAAGGCGGGAGGCGGACTCCTCCATGTTCCTCACCACTTGTGACAGCCTCTCAGGTACTCCTTGCATTGCCGCCAAGAGCTCTAATTGCATGGACTCCACCCTTTGTTCATAAGCCCCAACATCGATGGGCTCATCTAAGTCCTCCTCAGCATGACTCGGCTGCACACTCGCCCTTTGGAGAGATGGCACCTAAGGTTCCCTTTGCCCTTCACCCATGCTGCAGCCCGCTAGGCCCCGGTGCTTCACCCAGTGCAGACCCCTCTCCTAAATCTATGTTACCCGACCACGTACTCCCAGTATCCGAGCTGGAGCGCGTGACTGTAGGAAGCAGTGACAAGGTGGTCCTGACATAGCTCTCCCCCTCTTCATCTCCCTCATCGGACCTGCCGCCAATGTCATCCAGGCTCTCAAGTGTGTCCTCCTGATTCTGGCTGCCAGTCTCGTCAAGGGTGTCCGTCTCGCTTTGGCTGACATTCGGGTCTCATCTGCAATCATAAATGGGACAAGGGGTGCCGTGAGGGTGAGGTGGTGCATTGCACCATGCAGCAAGCAGCTTGTACAGAAGCATAAGCAATAACCAGGTGGACAATTGTACTGTCAGGGAGAGATGGCATTGCACAAAGGCATTCACTTATCCATGCTGCGCCCAACGGCATCGGAGTGACCATCAGCCTCAGGGAATCCAACATGCATGCCCACTAGCTGCTGGATCCTCTCCTCCAGATCAGTCAGTTCAACATTATCGGACTCGCCCCACGAGTGGCTTGTTGCTAGGCACGGTTGCGCGCCACATTGGCCTGCAAAGCAAAGAAGGGTTGGTAAGTCGGAGTTTCCTGAGGCCTCGGCAATTAGTACAAGTGTGGATCCATTACATGTAGCTGTGAACCTCACATGCAAGGGAGCCTCCATTGTGAGAATGCGCACATACATGCCTTAGCAATCAAATGCATTCGCACCTCTGCTAACTCCAGTGGAGGTGCTAACGAGATACGCACAACAGGAAATTTGCCCACTTCATTTATAATTTTTTTCTTATTTTCCTTTCTGTCTCTGTTTTCTCTCTCTCTCTTAATCCAATCTTTTTTTCCCTCTCTTTATTTCACTTTCTGTACCTGATTTGACTTTAATTTACCCTCCTTCTCAGTCGTTCCTCTGCTTGTAATTCAGTCCTTAAATCTCATTGGTTAAGGAGGTACACTCCTGGTGCCGCTATTCACGGAAATCCCAGATGCCCAGTTGTCCTCGTCATGTCGTTATAAGCTCGCACTTCAAGCATGTTACGCCACAAAATAACTTTGAGCTGAAGTGTGCAGAAACAAAGCCCAACTAATTGAGAATCAGAGATACCGGGTGACAAATATAAAATGGATTTCTGGGAGTATTATACCATTCATCAGTCTGCATGAGTATCAACTAACTTTCCTATGTCATGCTTGATCCAGTACAAGAGCAGACATTCCAGCAAGGTCCGGCCCAACAAATCAAAATTAGAAACATCCTATCACAGATCTTTATTTTTAAAATTAGGAGAGGTCTCCTTGGTGGATACTGTTTTAATATTTTTTAGAATTAAATAACCTAGTCGTTTTTTTCAATTGTCTAGTCCCAGCTAGACCATACCAAGTTCACTTTCTGTTATGCGACAGGGAATTTACTCAAGTGTGTTAATATTGAAACACTATGGCTACATCTGATTCTGATTCCTTTATATTTTGAGGTGTCACAACAAAAGGCTGATTATTCGAAGTCCTTCTCAATGTCTTTATGTTGATATTACTTATAGCAGTGTGTCAGTCTTTCCTTTATTTGAAGATAAATGCTCCAATTTTTACGAAAGGAATTAACATTTTCCAAACCAGTTTTATGTTTTTATAAGAAAAACTGGTTGGCATTTCATTTTACATTCTCCAAAAGGTATTCACAACATACTTTAGCAGTCTGCCAATGTTCTTTACTGGCTGTCCAACCTCTGTCATTGAATTACAATATGCAGATGACACTTGAGTTTGTCCGAACTCCAAACCATCGTTGACACCTTCACTGAAGCGTACGAGAGTCTGGGCCTTACATTAAACATTAATAAGACAAAGGTTCTCTACCAACCTGCCCCCGCCACACAATACTGCTCCCGATTATCAAGATCCATGACAAGACCTTGTCATGTGGACCACTTCCCATAACTTGGGAGCCTACTATCAGCAAGGACAGACATCGATGACGAAGTCCAACACAACCTTCAATGTGCCAGGGCAGCCTTCAGCCGGCTGAGGAAAAGAGTGTTTGACCCTGCAGATGGAGCACCGTGCAGATACACCTTGTCGAGACCAGACGGGTCCGTCCGTTCCAGAATAGACTTCCTGTTTGTGTCCCATACGCTCAAGGTCAGATCCACTGACGTCACGCCGGTATTCTTCTCTGACCACTGCCTCCTACTGGCCGACTGCCTCCCACAGGAAGACCAGAAAGTTGGCAGGGGGATATGGAAGATCAACGTGAAACTGTTGACCCCGGAAAACGTTGAGTAACTCAAGAAGGATTACAAAGGTTGGAGAACCATAAAACCCCTCTGTGATTCCCGATGCACTGGTGGGAAACAAGCAAGACAAACATCAAGAGGTTCTTCATTCTCAAAGGTGTTCAGGAGGCGAGATGGAAACAGAGGGAATTGTCCCAACTCCAGAAGAGCATGCAAAACCTGCTGCTGCTGCAGTTGATGGGGGTCGATGTCGCGGAGGAACTCCAAGAGGTGAAGGGCCAGCAAGCCTCGCGCTTTGCCTCAGAGTCCTCCAAAATCATTTTCCGCTCCAGAGTACACTCCATCGAGCAGGATGAGATGTGTTTGTGCTTCTTCTTCCAAAAGATACACAGGGGGAGCTCTGTAATCACTAGCATAAAGGAAGAAGATGGTTCTGTGACGTCTTCGCAGCCTGACAGCAAATCCTTCTATGCGGGCTGTACGACATCAAGCCCACAGACCGCGCGGCCTCCCAGTCTTTCCTGTCGTCTATCTCAGACGTCCTAGACGGCAGTGATCAGGAGAGTCTGGACCACCCACTAACTCTGGACGAGCTGACAAAGGCCGTCCGGTTCCTTGCAACGAGTAAAACTCCCAGAAGCGATGGCTTACCGGTCGAGTTGTATTCGGCTCTGTGGGACTGGATGGGCCCAGACTTGCTGGAAGCGTACGAGGCTATGCTTCTGGCCGGCAGCATGTCAGAATCAATGAAGAAAGGCATTATCACTCTCATCTAAAAGCAGAAGGGGGAGAGGGAGGAAATCAAAAACTGGCGGCCAATCTCGCTGCTCAATGTGGACTACAAGATCCTGTCAAAGGTCATCACAAACAGGGTCAAGTCTGCTCTGGAGCTGGTGATCCACCCGGACCAGACCTGCGCTGTTCCCTGGCAGGAAGATCTCTGATAGCCTCGCGCTACTCAGGGATACGATCGCGTACTTGCGGGACAGGAGGATGGACACCTGTTGAATCAGCTTGGACCAGGAGAAGGCCTTTGACAGGATATCGCACACGTATCTGATGGATGTGCTCTCCAAGATGGGGTTTGGGGAGGGTATCTACAATTGGATCCAACTGTTCTACACAGATATCAGTAGCATAGTTCTAATCAACGGGTGGGAAACTGGTCTGGAGTCAGGCAAGACTGTTCCCTCTCCTCTGTCTTGTTTGTGTGCTGTATCGAGCCCTTTGCCGAGTCCATCAGGAAGGATGCGAGCATTAGAGGGGTGACGATCCCAGGCAGTGGAGGCACTCAGGTCAAGACCTCTCTGTACATAGACGACGTCACCGTCTTTTGCTCGGATCCACAGTCGGTCCGCAGATTGCTCACAATCTGCGACCAGTTTGAACTGGCCTTGGGAGCGAAGGTCAATCGCAGCAAAAGCGAGGCCATGTTCTTTAGCAACTGGGCCGACCAATCCTTTATTCCCTTCACCGTTAAGCCAGATTACCTGAAGATGTTGGTAATATGGTTCGGAGCAGACGGGGTGTGCGGCAAAAACTGGGAAAAGCGTATCGCCAAAGTGAAACAAAAACTGGGATGGTGGAAGCTGCGCTTCCTCTCCATTGCAGGAAAGAACCTGGTCATCAGGAGTGAGGTGCTCTCGGTGTTGTTGTACGTGGCGCAGGTCTGGCCCATCTCACACTCCTGTGCCGCGGCAGTCACCCGTGCCATCTTCCACTTTGTCTAGAGGTCCAAAATGGAACGTGTCCGCAGAGACACGATGTACAAATCTCTGGACAGTGGAGGAAAGGACGTTCCGAACGTGGCCCTCATCCTGATGGTCACCTTTGTGTGCCGTTACATCAAGCTGTGGACAGACCCCCGGTACGCAAACACCAAGTGTCACTACGTGCTGTGGTTCTACCTGTCCCCAGCGTTGCGAAGGATGGGTCTGGCCACGCTGCCGCGAAACGCCCCCACCAGTTGCACCTTGCCTGTCCACCTGTCTTTCGTGGATATGTTTTTCAGAAAAAACCTCTTTGAACACAAGGCCATAAAACAGTGGTCAGCACGTAAGGTCCTGGACGCCCTACGAAAGAAGGAGAGGGTGGACCCTGTCGGGTGGTTCCCCGAGTAGACTGTCGAACTCGTCTGGCAGAACATCTCATCACCAGAGCTTTCACACAAGCACCAAGACGTAGCTTGGTTGGCGGTGAGAAGGGCCCTACCCGTCAGATCCTTCATGCACAGCCGGGGTTTCAGAGACACGGCACTCTGCCCCCAAGTTGGCTGTGGTGCGGACGAGACAGTCATCCGTCTCCTTTGGGATTGTCCCTTCGCAAGGCAGGTCTGGAATGAGTTGCAGTGATTGCTGTCGAGGTTCATCCCGAGCAGCTCCGTAACACAGGACTCTGTGCTCTACGGGCTGTTCCCAGGGACACACACCGAGACAGACATCACCTGCTGCTGGAGGGCCATCAACTCGGTGAAAGACGCACTTTGGTCTTGCCGAAACTTGCTGGTCTTCCAGAGCAAGGAGATGTCCACGTCTGCGTGTTGCAGACTGGCGCAATCCAAGATCCAGGACTACGTACTGAGGGACACACTAAAAATTGGTGCAGTCACCGCAAAGGCACGGTGGGGAAGAGCCACAGTTTAAAACCTTTCCGCCACGGTAAACCCAGGGGCTGGAATCAGTATAAAACTCCCCTCGGGCTGTACTTGAAAACTTTTTGTATACATAGAGCCCCATGATCTGAAAACACCTATGTAGTGCCATGTATAATGCAAGTTCTGTTTAGTAATGTATGTTGCAAAGAAATGTAACTGTACCCTCACCCATTCCGTGTAATTTGATGACTGTATTACAATGTATCCTGATTTTACTGAAATGTACCTCGAAATGTAAAGCAAGCAAATGTATTGAACGGAACTGCCGTCAGCGTCCAAATATATTGTATGGAATTGCTGACCACATCCAAATGTACTGAACTATTTCCCAATGTATTATGCAAACTTTTATATGAATAAAGTATATTTTGAAATTTAAAAAAAAGTGTTTGAAGACCAGGATCTCAAACCTGGCACCAAGCTCATGGTCTCGTGAAACCTGCCCTCCTATATACATCAGAGACATGAAGGTACATATTGCCCCCCTCCCACACCATTTCGATGGTTTTTGCCATAGCTGCGGGTCGGGTTGACTCCTTCACAAAATTGCACTCCTTGGTTTTTTTTCTATTTCGATCCGGAGGTCGGTCATAATGGGGGCGATGACAACACCTGAGGTGACAGCAACTGAGGGGCGGAAGTTGGGTGCGGTGCGGAGTCACCGCCCCGATGATGTCATCACAGCGCTGCATCACCACAGCTCTCCCCTTCACTTAAAGGGGAGAGCCTCCGTGCTTTAAAAACTTCGGGCCAGTGGGCCACCAGGGAGGGTTTCAGCCGGGCTAGTGGAGTGCCAGGCTGCCTGTTAGTGGCCCGGTTGAACCTGGGGGCATATTTGTTCGGCTAACAAAAGGTAAAAACATGGCAGCAGCTGCAGTAGGCCCGCCCCTTTAAGGGAAGTTGCACCGCCGCTGTAGAAGGCCACAGCCTCATTGGACATTGGGTGAAAGCTTGTTTTGGCACTGCCAGGTGGGCTGAAGGTTTTCAGAGGGGAATGTCGTCGTCGGGGTGGGGGGGCGGTGAGATAGATCGGTGATGTGCACTGTGATGACAAGCTTACCACAGATCAGCAGCAGTGGAGCGATAAGAGGGAGATAGGGGCACCGCCAGGAAAACTCGGGAGGGCAATTGGGCTAGCAGCCGCCATTCCACCAAAAGTCGGCGGCCACTCCACTCCGCAGCATGGCCGCTGATTTGCGGTGGTAACAGGCCTTAAGGAAAGGGGAAATTTCAGCCCCATGGACTATGTACAGTAGGCACCTGGAGAAGTACAACCAATGCTGCCTCTACAAAATCCTGCAAATTCATTGGCAGGATAGGCGCACCAACATTTTCTCTCAGGCCAACATCCCCAGCATCGAGGCATTGACCACACTTGATCAGCTCCGATGGATGGGCACATTGTCTGCATGCCCGATACTAGACTCCCGAAACAAGCGCTCTACTCCGAGCTATGACACGGCAAGCGAGCCCCAGGAGGGCAGAGAAATTGCTTCAAGGACACCCTCAAAGCCTCCTTGAAAAAATGTAACATCCCCACCGACTCTTGGGAATCCCTGGCCCAAGACTGCTCAAAGTGGAGGAGAAGCATCCCGAGAAAGCGGCGAACACTTTGAGTCTCTTCGCCGGGAGCGCACGGAAGCCAAGTACAAACAGCGGAAGGAGCGTACGACAACCCAAGCACCCCACCCACCCATCCCTCCAACCACCATCTGCCCACCTGTGACAGAGACTGTAGGTCCCGCATTGGTCTCATCAGTCACCTTGGAACTTATTTTAGTGTGGAAGCAAGTCATCCCCGACTCCAGGGGACTGCCTAAGAAGAAGAGAAGAATGTTCTTTATTGGCTGTATTAGCAGTTATGACAACTCGTGCAATTATTTATACCAGACTCCTCAATGTTTAAGTGAATTTAATGACTCTTATATGTGGAAGTTTAACATTTTAAGAGAAAATTTTACTCTGTAATGATAAAGCATTAACTTACTGCATTCACCAATAATCAGGAACAGCAGGGGTTGGTTCATCCTTCCAAAAGAACATACTTCTCTATGCTGACAGTTACTATTCCACTGATGGATCATGGAATACGTGTGCACAAACAAACCCCCGAGATGTTTACGCTCCTCTAATTCATGAGCATCCCTGATTATAATCGCTCAACTATTTGTGACCGTGCCTTCTGTTGCCTAGGCCTGAAGCTTTGGAACTTCCTGCCTAAACCTCTCCACCTCTCTACCTCTATTTCCTCCTTCAAGATGCTCCTTAAAACCTACCTCTTTGACTTGCCCTAATTTCTCCTTATGCGGCTCGGTGTCAAATTTTTTATCTCATAATACTCCTGTGAAGCACTTTGGGACGTTTCACTACGTTAAAGGTACTATATAATACAAGTTGTTGTTGTTATTATCTATGTTAAAATACACCTGACTTTGTTTTGCAATAGTTTTACTGTTTCAGATCAATTTGTTTATGGTGGATTGATCATGCTACTTCCAAGCTGAAACTGCTCGTTCTTTTCTCCTCAGCACTACTCCCTGTCTTCTAACTTCCAATAAAGGTGAGTCAAATTCATTACAAAAATTGCTTCAAATCTGCTGTTGCTTATTAGGAGCTGTTTTCTGCCCCGTATTGAGCACTCAGAGAAAAGAATGACCGAGAAATCCCGGTCGAGGTCTTCCCATGGGCGAACGACGGAAAAAGGGAAAAAAGATGCGCACTTACCTGTTCCTGCTGCGCCCATGAGAGATCCCGGTCCTGAGGCCTTCACTCACTGCGCATCGGAGCGTGTGCATGTCGGGATGGACGTAAGTTGGAGCTGCAGTCACATGGCTCTGGTCAGCCAATCAAGGTACAGTATTTTCTCATTCATAATAATGGGAACTCTGAAAGTAGGAGTTCCCATTATTATAATTGAGAAACTCCTCGCAAGTACCAAAACACTATTAAAAAATAGAAAAAATACACTACATATTTATGATTAATTTAAATTAAAGTTAAAGATAAATGTGAGGTTATCCACTTTGGTGGCAAAAACAGGAAGGCAGAATATTATCTGAATGGCGGCAGATTAGGAAAAGAGGAGGTGCAACGAGACCTGGGTGTCATGGTACATCAGTCATTGAAAGTTGGCATACAGGTACAGCAGGCGGTGAAGAAGGCAAATGGTATGTTAGCCTTCATAGCGAGAGGGTTTGAGTATAGGAGCAGGGAGATCTTGCTGCAGTTGTACAGGGCCTTGGTGAGGTCACACCTTGAATATTGTGTTCAGTTTTGGTCTCCTAATCTGAGGAAGGACATTCTTGCTATTGTGGGAGTACAGCGAAGGTTCACCAGACTGATTCCTGGGATGGCAAAACTGACATATGAGGAGAGACTGGATCAACTGGGCTTGTATCCACTGCAGTTTAGAAGAATGAGAGGGGATCTCATAGAAACATATATAAAATTCTGACAGGATTGGACAGGTTAGAGGCAGGAAGAATGTTCCTGATGTTTTCGGAAGTCCAGAACAGTCTAAGGGTAAGCCATTTAGGACTGAGATGAGGAGAAACTTCTTCACTCAGAGAGTTGTGAACCTGTGGAATTTTCTACCACAGAAAGTTGTTGAGGCCAGTTCGTTAGATATATTCAAAAGGGAGTTAGATGTGGCCCTTACGGCTAAAGGGATCAAGGGGTATGGAGAGAAAGCAGGATTGGGGACTGAAGTTGTATGATCAGCCATGATCATATTGAATGGTGGTGCAGGCTCGAAGGGCCGAATGGCCTACTCCTGCACCTATTTTCTATGTTTCTATGTCTAATAAAAAAAATGTATTTTTCCGATTTTTAAAAAAGTTTTTTTAGTTATGGTTTAAAATAAACTTACCTTAGTGGGCAAGGTTTTTAACAATAAAATGTGTTTTTAAAATTTTATTTTGTTATGTTTTTGTATGTTTTAAAACTCTTACACCTGTAAAAGTAGGCTATGCGCCTGCTTTTATCAGGCGCAAGAGTTTTCAGGACATTCGCTGGGCAAGATATGGGCAAATACCGCAATCTTGCCCATGCAAATGTCCTGGCTGCCGAGATACAGAGGATCTGTCAAGCTGGAGATTGATCAATCGGAAAAGCCATTTTTAGCGCATGCGCATTGTGCGCTAAAAATCGGCTTTTGCAATGCCTTCCCGGGTCCGTACACACTCCATACGGACCCGGGAGACCGCGATTTCTAGGCTAGTGTGGAAGTATTCCACTGTGGAATATACCAGTGAACTACAGTTGATTCAACCATAAAGTACTAAACTCCAGCAGAGAATCTGTTCAAAATGAATTTCACTAAATTGGCACATTACAAGTTCAGTTTCAGTAATGGGCAATCATCATCATCATAGGCAGTCCCTCGGAATCGAGGAAGACTTGCTTCCACTCTTAGAATGAGTCCTTAGGTGGCTGAACAGTCCAATACGAGAGCCACAGTCCTGCCACAGGTGGGACAGACAGTCAGTGAGGGAAAGGGTGGGTGGGACAGGTTTGCCGCACGTTCTTTCCGCTGCCTGCGCTTGATTTCTGCATGCTCTTGGCGATGAGACTCGAGGTGCTCAGCGCCCTGTCGGATGCACTTCCTTCACTTAGGGCGGTCTTTGGCCAGAGACTCCCAGGTGTCAGTGGGAATGTTGCACTTTATCAGTGAGGCTTTGAGGGTGTCCTTGTAACGTTTCCTCTGCCCACCTTTGTCTCATTTGCCATGAAGGAGTTCCGAGTAGAGTGCTTGCTTTGGGAGTCTCGTATCTGGCATGCAAACGATGTGGCCTGCCCAGCGGAGATGATCATGTGTGGTCAGTGCTTCAATGCTGGGGAGGTTGGTCTGGTCGAGGACGTTGGTGCACCTGTCCTCCCAGGGGATTTGTAGGATCTTGCAGAGACATCGTAAGACATAACTATAGTTACATAGTATTTACAGCACAGAAACAGATCATACCCCTGAAGAATTGCAGAGAATGGTTAAAAACTGCTTTTTATGGCATTTCTTCAAGGTTTCCATTGATCTTCTGCTGAAGTTATGACGGGAAATCTGGAGAACCCTGTAAAAATTCAGAGCTTTTTACTTTTTTGCTAAAGTATTTTAGTATCTATTTTCTTGTTTCTTTCTTTGGAAGTTCCCAGGTGAGAGGATGGATGATGCCCATTCTCAAAGCTAGAGTAATGATGCTTAAGCATTTCTCTAGGAATTCCAATTTGTTGCACTGATATGTCATCTCATAAATACATTTTCTTAGATGTTAAGGAAAGTATTACTGTGTGAAGTACAATTTCAGAATATTACTGACGAACGGTCATCGACCTGAAATGTTAACTTTGTTTATTTCTCCACAGTTGCTGCCTGACCTGCTGAGTAGTTCCAGCATTTTCTGTTTTTATTTCAGAATATTACTGTGGTGCGGTATTACCAGATACATTTGTATGAAAAACATCTAGATATTCCATGCATGCATGTGTTGGATATCATCAGTGCATATGTTCTAAAGTGTGGTTGCTAATTACTGTACTATGATGATATCTGTTTCTCGTTTCTGATACTGGAATTCGACTTGGCAACAGAATTGCTTCTGTTTGGATTGGCCATACTGAATTACAGCCAAATTTGGAAGCTGCAATTAATCAGACCACATTGTCATTCTTGTCAGTCTGAAGCCGCTGTGCTTTTTGCACTGTTCTCGGCTTGCTTTCAATAAGAGGGCAGAAATGTTAAGATTTACAATCCATAACCAGACACCTGTTGTAATCTGTCTGGTTGATCAGGTTCCCAATCAGACAGATGAAGGAATTGCATCTGAATGACTGATACGATTTTTGCAGTACTATTGCACCTGATAACTTCCTCATTGAGACAACAGACCGCCACAAAAAGTCAATTTTTTTCTCAGTTCAAAATAATTTCTTTTACAATTTTTATGAGTATCACTTAAATACCAGTTATCATTGTTTGCATACATCTGTGCAAGGCAGGTCGATGAATGCTACCATTGGGGCAATGGTTTCAATATGAAATATTCATCTCCTTTCCAAATGAGGCACCCTGAAAAAGTATATATGAAAAGAGCTCCGACCAGGAAGTATTCAAATTCTTAATCTTTTTTTCTCTCTGAGAGCCATGGAGACTCTCCCTTCCAGGTTTTCATATAAAACTGATGAAAACATCAGTGAGAAGCTCCCTGCTCTATTCAACAGACGTCTGAGTAGGCCATGTGCCCTGTTCGGGAGATCTATAAGCTGGAAAAGCACATCACTGGGGCAGTATTAATTTGCCATCCAGAACTTGCTTGGATGCCAGTCTCTGGGATTTCCTGTGGAACAGTTCTCTGACAGCTCTCTGGCAGCTCCTAGCTCCATGTATGGAGACTACAAATAGAATGACTCGATAGGAGAGGGAAACACATGAAAGTTACAAATATCTTCTGTAATGTATGTACATAAGGTCTGCCCACCAACAGGGGGCATTACCATTGGACGTCCTAGGGTCATGGGTACAATCGTGCTGGGCCCGGTAGATAACCTGAACTTCACCTTTGTATCTTCACTTCTGGAAGCCATTAAAGACTGACCAGCTTACACCTAGTCACTGGCTCACAATACGGAGTTCATTGTATCATTTCATACACCACAACTGGCGACGAGGCAAGTACGAACCCACGCAAAAGTATGGTGAGCACAGCACGATCGAGTACCGTTGGAATTCTCGAGAGATTCAATGAGGGAGAGGATTGGAGAGATTTCATGGATCATCTTGATGAATATTTCATGGCAAACGACCCAAACAAAGACAAGGACGCAGAGAAGCGCAGGGCAGTTCTTCTCACCGTCTGTGGTCCCACGATCTATGCACTCATCAAGAATCTGCTCTCACCCACTCTTCCTACAGAAAAGGATTACAAAGAACTGTGTGCTCTAGTTCAGGAACACCTTATACCCATGGAAGGAATCCTCATATCCAGATATTGCTTTTATACGCAAGTTCGTCCAGAAGGCCAGGACATAGCAGCATTTGTTGCCGACTTGAGATATCTTGCAGGGCCTTGCAAATTTGGGCCTCCATTGGAAGACATGCTACATGACTTTTTCGTGATCGGGGTCAATCACGAGGCGATCTTAAGTAAACTGCTGGCTGCGGAGTCGCCGGACCTCAGCAAGGTCATCACCATCGCCCAGGCTTGCATGTCCACACAGAAAAGCACAAAGCAGATATCGTGACAAAACAGGAACTCTACGGCAAGTACTGTGTACAAAATTGTATCGATGGCCGGGGGAGCTGCACATGGCAGGGCCTACTCGATTGTGTGTGCAAGACCAGGAGCCACTCAAAGTTTGCCATCGAGGGCCTAATCGACTGCGCATGCGAGAATGGGAGCTGCTCAAAGCCCGCCATCGGGCGCAAATCCGAGCTCAACATGTTGGCGTTGCGGGGGCAATCACCGACCCCATCAGTGCCGCTTCAGGCAGTATGTAGGCAGAGGGTGTGTGAAGACGGGGCATCTTCAGCGGACGTGTCCACAGCGGAGCAAGCGAGCTGCGACACACCATGTGGATGATGATTAATTCAGCGTGGATCTGGTGGTGCAGCCCGAGGCATTTGAGAGCACCGAGGAGAAAGTGTATAGCGTACGTGAGTTCCTAACAAAGACCCAACCAATAATGATGGAGGTAAAATTACTAACAAAGAGCCAACCGATAATGATGGAGGTAAAATTAAACGGCGTGCCGGTATCCATGGAATTAGACACAGGCGCGAGTCAATCGATAATGAGCCAGAGGACTTTCGGAAAGTTGTGGGAGACCAAGGCAGAGAGACCAAAGCTGAGTCCGATAAATGCAAAGTTGCGAACCGACACCAAAGAGCTCATACCAGTGATCAGTAGTGCAGCAGTAAGAGTGTCGTACAAGGGAGCGGTTCATGATCTACTGTTATGGATTATCCCGGGCAACAGCCCATCATTATTTGGCAGGAGTTAGCTCGAGAAAATAAAATGGAAATAGTACGATATCAAAGCTTTGTCATCAGCGGATGATGATTTGTGTGCTCAGGTGCTGGGCAAATTTCCCTCACTGTTTGAACCTGGAATTGGCAGCTTCAAGGGAGCCAAGGTGCAGATTCACCTAGGCCCAGACGCAAGGCCCATCCATCACAAAGTCAGGGCGGTCCCGCACATGATGAGAGAAAAGGTCGAGCTCGAATTGGACAGGCTACAACGCGAGGGGGTCATCTCACCGGTCGAATTTAATGAATGGGCCAGCCCCATTGTTCCGGTGTTAAAGAGCGATGGCACAGTCAGGATTTGTGGAGACTACAAGGTCACGATCAACTGAGTTTCGAAACAAGATCAGTACCCGCTATCGAAAGCTGATGACATAGAAACATAGAAACATAGAAAATAGGTGCAGGAGTAGGCCATTCAGCACTTCGAGCCTGCACCACCATTCGATAAGATCATGGCTGATCATTCCCTCCGTACCCCTTTCCTGCTTTCTCTCCATACCCCTTGATCCCCTTAGTCGTAAGGGCCATATCTAACTCCCTCTTGAATATATCCAATGAACTGGCATCAACAATTCTCTGCGGCAGGGAATTCCATAGGTTAACAACTCTCTGAGTGAAGAAGTTTCTCCTCATCTCAGTCCTAAATGGCATACCCCTTAGCCTAAAACTGTGTCCCCAATATCGGGAACAATCTACCCGCATCTAACCTGTCCCGTCCCATCAGAATCTTGTATGTTTCTATGAGATCCCCTCTCATCCTTCTAAACTCCAATGTATAAAGGCCCAGTTGATCCAGTCTCTCCTCATATGTCAGTCCGGCCATCCCGGAATCAGTCTGGTGAACCTTCGCTGCACTCCCTCAATAGCAAGAACGTCCTTCCTCAGATTAGGAGACCAAAATTGAACACAATATTCCAGGTGAGGCCTCACCCTGTACAACTGCAGTAAGACCTCCCTGCTCCTATACTCAAATGTGCTAGCTATGAAGGCCAACATACCATTTGCCTGCTTTACCGCCTGCTGCACCTGTATGCCAACTTTCAATGACTGATGAACCATGACACCCAGGTCTCGTTGCACCTCCCCTTTTCCTAATCTGCCACCATTCAGATAATATTCTGTCTTTGCGTTTTTGCACATTATACTGCATCTGCCATGCATTTGCCCACTCACCTAACCTGTCTAAGTCACCTTGCAGCCTCTTAGCATCCCCCCTCACAGCTCACACCGCCACCCATTTTAGTGTCATCTGCAAATTTGGAGATATTACACTCAATTCCTTCATCCCAACCTGTTTGCAACGCTAGCCAGGGGAAAATCATTCACCAAATTGGATCTAACGTCGGCCTACATGACACAGGAACTGGTTGAATCATCAAAGAAACTTATGTGCATCAACACGCACAAAGGACTTATTATTTACAACAGGTGCCCTTTTGGCATTTGTTCAGCAGCAGCTATATTTCAGGGAAACATGGAGAGCCTATTGAAATCCATCCCCAGGACCGTGGTATTCCAAGACGACATCCTAGTCACAGGTCGTGACACCGCCGAGCACCTGCACAATCTGGAAGAGTTTCTGTGTCGTCTGGACAAAGTGGGACTCAGGCTGAAACGTTCGAAGTGCATTTTCATGGCACCAGAGGTTGAATTCCTTGGACGAAAGATTGCTGCAGACGGAATCAGGCCTACAGATGCGAAAACAGAGGTCATCAAAAATGAGCCCAGGCCCCAGAAACTGACGGAGCTGCATTCGTTCCTGGGTCTTCTCAACTACTTCGGTAACTTCTTACCCAAATTGAGCACAGTATTAGAGCCTTTGCACAAGCTGCTCAGGAAATGAGACGACTGGGTGTGGGGTGAACTTCAAGACAGAGCCTTTGAGAAGGCTAGAAATCTGTTGTGTTCCCACAAGCTACTGGTACTGTATGACCCATGCAAGTGTCTAGTTTTGACCTGTGATAAGTCGTCCTATGGGGTCGCCTGTGTACTCCAGCAAGCCAATGAGTCAGGCAAACTACAACGAGTTGCATACACGTCTCAAAGCCTGTCCAAGGCAGAAAGAGCCGACAGCATGGTAGAGGAAGAGGCTTTAGCATGTGTTTATGGGGTAAAATAAATGCACCAGTACCTGTTTGGGCTTCGCTTTGAGCTGGAAACTGATCACAAGCCGCTTATATTGTTGTTCTTGGAACATAAAGGTATCAATACCAACGCGTCGTCCCACATCCAGAGGTGGGTGCTGACATTATCTGCCTATGATTATGTCATTCGCCATAGACCAGGCACCAACAACTGCGCTGATGCATTGAGCCGGTTACCATTGCCCACACCGGAGGTGGAAATGCCAATGCCCGCAGAGCTACTCATGGTCATGGATGCCTTTGAGAGTGAAGGGTCACCTGTCACTGCTCAACAAGTTAAGACCTGGACCAGCCAGGTTCTGACCCTATCTGTTGTAAAACGTTCTGTTCTTAACGGGGGTTCAAGGTCACACGGGAATCAAAACCCTGCGTCCAATTCATACCCAACCCGGAATCCTGCCATTGTCGTTTAAAAATGATCTCCACACCTCCCCTGCACTTGTAGCTAGATCCAACCACAGACATAAATCCCTTGTTCCTTCTTCCAACACTTTTCCCAACACAATTTTGCCCCTTCCTTTGTTCCTGTGGTCCACCTGTTTGAGCTATTATCCAGTTTCTCCCACTCTGTGGATGCATTAACTTTTCCCCTGTCTGTTTTCTGTAACCACCACCAGCCTCCCAGGGGTGTAATCCTTTACATTCCAAACAAACTCATCTACCCTCTCTCACCCGTACCTTCCTGGTTGTGATGTTTAGCCTGGGGCAGGATACTGACACCTCCCCAAGTTTGTTTCCGGTTTGTCTGGAGTACTTGGTCAAATTTGACCTGAACCACCCTGGCCAGCTCCTAGTGTGAGCATAGGTGTTTGTGCCCGTGTTGCTCCGTATGGCTCCACTTGTGGTACAGTGGGGCCAGTTCCCCCCATGCACCCGTGCGTAAGGAATGTCTCGCTATCTCTCCGATATCCCAATCCTTTAATTATAATGGCCATCCACAAGCTTATCCACAATATCCACCTCATCTCGTATTCCTGGCTGGATTCGCTCCTATTAAAAAAATGAAAGAAAATACGTTTTGGCAGCTGGATCTTGTACACCATGGGGCTTGCTATGTCTACAATGCTATATGATCCTTTGTACAGTGGTTCAAATGCCCCTATTCTGGCATAATTCCAGACCATTACCTGATCCCTACCTTCCATTCCTACGAAACTCAGGGTTCCAGCAGCAGTATACTTTGGCTGCCCATATTATTAGCTGTTTCCCAATGCAGTCCTTTTAGAGTATTATGCAGAGCTCTGACAAACCTATCCCGTGTGACCTCTTTAACCTACGTTTCGGTCAGGACTGGTGCTAGGATATGGGTCGGGGTCCTCATAAGTCTCCCTGTTATCAGTGCATGTGGGGAGTGTCCCGTACTAGAGAGACTGGCTCGGTGGCTCATCAGCACTAGGGGTAGGATCTCATCCCAATTCGTCGAGGTATTTCCTATCTCCTTCCTAAGCCTCTCTTTTAAGGTCCGGTTTGTCCTTTCTACTGGACCTGAAAATTGGTGGTTATACGCCACATGCCATTTCCCCTGTATCCCTAACAGCTTTAGGGTGGCCTGCATTACTGCTCTGATGAAGTGACTCCTGTTGTGTATAGAACTCCACAAGGCTGAGCACTGTGAGCTAAACTTAGTGTGACCTTAGTCTTCTTTATTATAACTCCAGAGTGCCCAAACAACATGGCAGCCAACCTTTTATACTGGCCCTGCACGTGTGTGCAGGTGACCATTAGGACTCCAACAATCATGCCCTCTGGTGGCAAGTATTACACAGTTACATACATAACATCACTCCCCCTCAATGTCTTTGGTACAAGTTATTTACAAGTTGAGGCGATCTGGAGCCCTTCGCTCCCTGGTTGATCGTCTAAGTTCCAACCCTGGCGTGTGTGAGTTGGCCGGACCATTGCTGCACTGCACCGCGGCTGGTCTGACCGGACTGTCAGAAATGGTGGGTTTATCCTCGTGATTGACAGCGAGGTCGATTGCTGGTTGGCTGTGTTGGTGGATCGTCGATGGTGATGTCCTCTTCAAATCATTCCTGTTGTCAGTAAATCGCAATTTGGTCTGATCTAAATGCTTTCTGCATGTTTGGCCAAGTAACAGTTTGATTATAAACAACCTATTCCCTTCCTTGGCCAAAACAGTGCCAGCAACCCACTTGGGACCATGACTGTAATTCAGGACAAACACAGGGTCGTTCACATCAATGTCATGTGAAACAGCCACGCGATCGTGGTACATGTTCTGCCGGTGTCGCTGGGTTTCCATATGATCCTAGGTGGACTAGGGAGAGTCTGGTTTTGAGGGCTCTCTTCATTAACAATTCTGCCGGGGAACCCCGATGAGTGAGTGGGGTCGCGTTCGGTAACTGAGCAGGATGGGAGACAAGCAGGTCTGCAGGGAGCCGTCCGTCAAGCATTTCATGCTCTGCTTGATTGTTTGGACTGCCCGCTCCGCTTGACCATTAGACGTGGGCTTAAACGGAGCAGACCTGACATGCTCGATGCCATTGCGGGTCATAAACTCATTGAATTTTGAGCCGGTGAAGCACGGTCCATTGTCGCTGACAAGGACGTCAGGCAAGCCATGGGTGGCAAACATGACCTGGAGGCTTTCAATGGTGGCTGTGGACATGCCGGATGACATGATTATATATTCAATCCATTTGGAGTAAGTGTCCACAACTACTAAAAACATCTTTCCAAGAAAGGGGCCAGCAAAATCTACATGGACCCTGGACCACGGTTTGGAGGGCCATGAACACAGACTCAGTGGAGCCTCCCTTGGTGCATTACTCAGTTACGAGCAAGTGTTGCACTGATGCACGCATGACTCCAAGTCCGAGTCAAGTAAAGACAAACGTAGGTCCCCTGCAGTCAGAATCAGGAGAAGTCATAACGGGGAACAAAGAAATGGCGGACCAATTGAACAAGTACTTTGGTTCGGTATTCACGAAGGAGGACACAAACAACCTTCCGGTTATAAAAGGGGTCGGGGGGTCTAGCAAGGAGGAGGAACTGAGGGAAATCCTTATTAGCCAGGAAATTGTGTTGAGGAAATTGATGGGATTGAAGGCCGATAAATCCCCAGGGCCTGATGGACTGCATCCCAGAGTACTTAAGGAGGTGGCCTTGGAAATAGTGGATGCGTTGACAGTCATTTTCCAACATTCCATTGACTCTGGATCAGTTCCTATAGAGTGGAAGGTAGCCAATGTAACCCCACTTTTTAAAAAAGGAGGGAGAGAGAAAACAGGGAATTATAGACCGGTCAGCCTGACATCGGTAGTGGGTAAAATGATGGAATCAATTATTAAGGATGTCATGGCAGTGCATTTGGAAAGAGGTGACATGATAGGTCCAAGTCAGCATGGATTTGTGAAAGGGAAATCATGCTTGACAAATCTTCTGGAATTTTTTGAGGATGTTTCCAGTAGAGTGGACAAGGGAGAACCAGTTGATGTGGTATATTTGGACTTTCAGAAGGCATTCGACAAGGCCCCACACAAGAGATTGATGTGCAAAGTTAGAGCACATGGGATTGGGGGTAGTGTACTGACATGGATTGAGAACTGGTTGTCAGACAGGAAGCAAAGAGTAGGAGTAAATGGGTACTTTTCAGAATGGCAGGCAGTGACTAGTGGGGTACCGCAAGGTTCTGTGCTGGGGCCCCAGCTGTTTACACTGTACATTAATGATTTAGATGAGGGGATTAAATGTAGTATCTCCAAATTTGCGGATGACACTAAGTTGGGTGGCAGTGTGAGCTGCGAGGAGGATGCTGTGAGGCTGCAGAGCGACTTGGATAGGTTAGGTGAGTGGGCAAATGCATGGCAGATGAAGTATAATGTGGATAAATGTGAGGTTATCCACTTTGGTGGTAAAAACAGAGAGACAGACTATTATCTGAATGGTGACAGATTAGGAAAAGGGGAGGTGCAAAGAGACCTGGGTGTCATGGTACATCAGTCATTGAAGGTTGGCATGCAGGTGCAGCAGGCGGTTAAGAAAGCAAATGGCATGTTGGCCTTCATAGCAAGGGGATTTGAGTACAGGGGCAGGGAGGTGTTGCTACAGTTGTACAGGGCATTGGTGAGGCCACACCTGGAGTATTGTGTACAGTTTTGGTCTCCTAACCTGAGGAAGGACATTCTTGCTATTGAGGGAGTGCAGCGAAGGTTCACCAGACTGATTCCCGGGATGGCGGGACTGACCTATCAAGAAAGACTGGATCAACTGGGCTTGTATTCACTGGAGTTCAGAAGAATGAGAGGGGACCTCATAGAAACATTTAAAATTCTGACGGGGTTAGACAGGTTAGATGCAGGAAGAATGTTCCCAATGTTGGGGAAGTCCAGAACCAGAGGTCACAGTCTAAGGATAAGGGGTAAGCCATTTAGGACCGAGATGCGGAGGAACTTCTTCACCCAGAGAGTGGTGAACCTGTGGAATTCTCTACCACAGAAAGTTGTTGAGGCCAATTCACTAAATATATTCAAAAAGGAGTTAGATGAGGTCCTTACTACTAGGGGATCAAGGGATATGGCGAGAAAGCAGGAATGGGGTACTGAAGTTGAATGTTCAGCCATGAACTCATTGAATGGCGGTGCAGGCTAGAAGGGCCGAATGGCCTATTCCTGCACCTATTTTCTATGTTTCTATGTTTCAATGCCGGGCCACCAAACATGTGACCTTGCAATGCGTGGGTGGGTACTATTTGGTCCCATATAAATGTTTCCCTGCCTTTTTTTGGCAAAACCACTCGATTACCCCATAAGAGACAATCTGACTGGATGGACATTTCATCTTTGCGTCGGTGAAATGGCTTAATTTCATCTTGCATTTCCCTGGGAACGGCCGACCAGTTCCCATTTAGGACGCAACTCTTTACTAATGATAGCACAGGGCCTTGGCTAGTCCAGGTCCTGTTCTGCGAGCTGTGATGCATGACCCCTCACTCTCAAAAGCATCCATGACCAGTGTAGCAAGCCTCCAGGCTGCGCTACTTCATCCCCAGTCGTGGGTAATGGTAGCCGGCTGAGAGCATCAGCACAGTTTTCAGTGCCTGGTCTGTGGCGGATAACATAGTCATAAGTGGATAATGTTAGTGCCCATCTTTGGATGTGGGACGAAGCATTGGTATTTATACCTTTGCTTTCTGAAAACAGCAAAATGAGCGGCTTGTAGTCAGTTTCAAGCTCGAACCAAAGTCCAAATAGGTATTGGTGCATTTTCTTAACCCCATATACACATGCTAACACCTCTTTCTCGACCATACTATAGGCTCTCTCAGCCTTAGACAGACTTCTAGATGCGTATGCAAGCGGTTGGAGGTTGCCCAATACATTGGCTTGCTGTAACACACAGCCGACCCCATACGATGATGCGTCACAGGCTAGCACTAAATGTTTACATGGGTCACAGTGTACAAGTAACTTATTTGAACATAGCAGGTTCCTGGCCTTCTCAAAGGCTGTGTCTTGAGATTTGCCCCAAACCCTGTCATCACCCTTACGTAGCAACATGTGCAAAGGCTCAAACAACGTGCTCAACCCAGGTAGAAAGTTACCAAAATAGTTGAGGAGTCCCAGGAATGAATGCAGCTCCATCACATTCTGTGGTCTGGATGCATTCTTGATGGCCTCTGTCTTTGAGTCCGTGGGCCTGATGCCGTCTGCTGCAATCTTTCTCCCCAAATATTCGACTTCTGGTGCCAGGAAAACACACTTGGAGCGTTTCAGCCTGAGTCCCACTCTGTTTAGGCGACTTAGAACCTCTTCCAGGTTGTGTAGATGTTCGATGGTGTCACGACCAGTGATCAGGATGTCGTCTTAAAACATAATGGTGCGCGGAACAGATTTCAGCAAACTCTCCATGTTTCTCTGAAAAATAGTTGCAGCCGAGCGAATCCCGAAAGGGCACCTGTGGTATATAAACAGCCCTTTGTGTGTGTTTTGATGCACGTCAGCCTTTTCGAAGATTCAGCCAGCTCCTGTGTCATGTAGGCGGAGGTTAGGTCCAACTTGGTGAACGACTTCCCCCCCGCTAACACTGCGAACAGATCATCTGCCTTGGGCAGCGGGTACTGATCCTGTAGTGAGACTCGGTTAATTGTTACCTTGTAGCCACCACAGATTCTGACCGTGCCATTGCTTTTCAACACCGGAAAAATTGGAGTGGCCCACTCCAATTTTTGGATTCCTTCACGTTGGAGTCTGTCCAGTTCGATCTCGACTTTCTCCCTCATCATGTACGGAACTGCCCAAGCCTTATGATAGACGGGCCGTGCATCGGGGCCGAGATGGATCTGTACCTTGGCACCTGTGAAGTTGCCGATGCCTGGTTCGAATAGCGAGGGAAACGTGCTCAGCACTTGAGCACACGAGGTGTCATCCAGTGAAGATAGTGCTTTGATGTCGTTCCAATTCCATCTAATCTTTTCTAGCCAGCTTCTGCTGAGCAGAGTTGGGCCATTGCCTGGAACAATCCACAAAGATAGGTCATGCACAGCTCCATTATACGATACCTTCACTGCCGCACTTCCAATGACTGGTATGTGCTCAGTGGTGTAGGTACGCAGCTTTGCAGTAATCGGGCTCAGTTTGGGCCTTCGTGCTTTATTGCCCCACAGTTTCTCGAAAGCCTTCTGGTTCATTATTGACTGACTCGCACACATGTCTAACTCCATGGATACTAGAACTCCATTTAATTTGACTTTCAGCATTATAGGAGGGCTCTTGGCGGTGAAGATATGTACCCCATACATTTCTGTTATGTACGCATGCTTGTATTGTTATATGATGTCTGTAACACTGAATATACTTTACACTCTACACACCTTCTGTACACCAGAGGGTGCAGCTGTGGGAGACCTAAGGGTTACCTGCACATTGCAGGTAACCCAGTATAAAAGGGAGCTCACAGCTTGGTGTCCTCACTCGAAGAACTGCAAATAAAGGACCACAGTCTACACAGTTTAAGTACCATACCCTACCTTGTGGAATCATTACCAAAGATGTCGACATACACTATAATTGGCAACGAGTTCACGAACTACATGCTCAGCATGTCGAATCTCAGCCACTTTCAGCAATTCACCGATGGGGAAGATTGGGACGCTTCTGTAGAAAGATTCGAACATTTCTTCACAGCCAACGACCTGGATGGGGAAACACCGGCTACACTACCAAATAAACGCAGGGCCATCCTGCTCAGCAGTTTGGGCCCACCATCCAATGTCTCGTCAGGGACTTGCTAGCCCCAGAGAAGACAACCACCAAGAGCTATGAGGAACTTGTAACACTAATACAGGAGCAACTAAAACCAAAAGAAAGCATCCTCACAGCAATGGCACCGTTTCTACACTTACCAGTGACCCGAAGGACAAGAAATTGCTAAGTATGCTGCACATTTAAAAAGGCTGGCTATACCTTTTGGTTTTGGCGACCACCTTAATGAAGCACTAAGGGACATATTTGTCATCAGAATCGGTCACGAGGGCCTCCTACACAAATTGCTCTCTGCGGACATCACAGTCACCCTGCAGAAAGCAATTCAAGTGAGCCAGGCCTACATGGGCTTAGGCCGGCGACTCCAGGCGAATACTGACCCAGGACACTAAACCAGCGAATGCAGTGCACCGCATCGATACTTCTAAAGGCAGAAATGCTGCCCTGAGACCCCGCAACCCTGAATCCGCCATGTGGGACAAACCGGATGACCCCGTGTTGGCGCTGTGGAAGAAATGACAGGGCCCACCAGTGCCACTACAAAGACTACACATGCAAAGGCTGCAAAGAGAAAGAGCACCTTCAGAGAATGTGCAGAAAAATCTTTACTCACCGCATCATCAAAGAGTTGGTTGATCACCGGGGCTCCGACACAGATGAAGATGAAGCTGCTCAACCCCTGAAAGAAGAATATTGAATTTATACCTGCTCCACCGAAAGTTCTCCGTGGACAATGGAAGTGGACATCGACAGGGTCCCAGTTTCCATGGCGAGTGACACAGGGGCGAGCCAGTCTTTGTTGTGCCAAACGACATTTGAAAAAATTTGGATGAATCCCGCCACTCAACCAAAACTGTCTCCTGTCCAAGTGAAGCTGCTCACCCACATCAAAGGTAAAATCCCAGTCGTTGGCAGCGTGGACGTCCAGGTATCCCAGGGCGGTGTGTTGAACAGACTCCCCCTGTGGATCGTTGCCGGCGACGGTCCCACACTGCTGGGAAGGAATTGGATGAACCCGGTCCAAATCAGTCAAAGTGCCAACGGCCTCAGGGCTCCAGCAATCGACATCAAACATGGATCCATCGCTGCATCTAGAGATCCCACTGTCCAGCTCGACTGCTCAGCGAAATCTCCAGGGCCACACCGCGGCCAAATCTCCAGGACCAAAAACCCAAACTCCTCCTTCTGGGCCGGGCAGGACTCCAAGAGGCGAAAATCATCGAGAAAGATGGATTCCCGACGTCCATGGCCGAACCTGAGGAAGAAAAGATCACCACAGCCTACCTGGAGGAGATCCAGAAGATGGCGGCTACACCACGAGGAGAAGAACCTGCAATCAAAATGGCTGCGACCAGACCACAAGGGGCAGCATTGGAGGAGCGACACATGACACCGAGCAGCCAATCGGATTGGAAGGCTCCCTTAAAGGAGACCGGTAACCAAAAAAATTTAAAGTGGCAGTTTCAACTTAAAGATGACAGGGCTTTAAAGCTAAAAATGCAGTAAAAGGGTGCAAGTGTGATAATGTAACCATGAATTGTGATGCTGGTGTAACTAACGTGAAAAATGAAATGAATGCTTGTGTAAGTAAGGTTAAGAACAAGCTCGTTATGTGTGATGATTATGACAGAGAGTTTGAAATGCCTAATGTAACCATGTCTGGTGAGACCATGATACAGAAAAATGATGCAAATGCTGTTATTAACAATGTGAAGGCAGTCAATAATGTAGACTCGACTATATATGATCAGAGCCATGGTGTCATGTATACAGGTAGGACACTGTTAAAGGACACTGGATTCTACAGGGGCCATGCAAATGCTAGAGGAATCCCCCCGTGGGAGACCCCCCAGGTCCAGCTGGCTACGAGACCAAGTAGCCTGAACTTTTGGAACTAGTGTGGTGCCCCAGGAAGGACACACACACCCAGTGGGAGCAGAACCACTACAGGGACAGTGGTCAATGGGCAGCACAGCCACCACCACTGGCAACCTGCCCCAGACCAGCCCTACACCCCCTGGCCACCAGGGCCAACACCAGGAGCGAGAGGCCAATACCCTCCAGCTTTCCTGGCAAGCCCTGGAATGACCAGACTCTCATCCCAGTTGGAGGACAAGGAGCCCACACAGTCCTGTGGTCCTGCCCACTGCCACACAACTACCGACATCACTGAGTATACCCCTTACCCACTGCTGCAATGGCTACCCCACTGAGGGATCCCACAACAGTGACACCATGATCTGTGTATGAGGCAGGGGAAATGTATGAGGCCAGCCTCAAGTACAGGGATCACACCTGGCACCCACACAACCCTCACCACAACCTCCCACAGCCCACTACTGATCACCTCCCCTGGTCATTACAATAAGGACTTGAAAAATGCTTGGGGGAGTGCTGTTATGTATGCATGCTTGCATTGTTATATGATGTCTGTAATACTGAATGTACCTTACACTGTACACACCTTACCTGTACACCAGAGGGTGCTGCTGCTGGAGACCACACTGTAGGTGACCCAGTATAAAAGGGAGCTCACAGCTTGGTGTCCTCACTCGAGGAGCTGCAAATAAAGGATTACAGTCTACACAGTTTAAGTACCATACCCTGCCTCGTGGAGTCATTACCAAAGGTGCCTACATACACTATAACTTCTTCCTCAGGTTGAGTTGCCTGTGCTACATAATTCGCGCCGGATCGATCATCCTCTGCCATGTGGTGTGTCGCAGCACGTTTGCACATTCGCTGGAGGTGCCCCATTGTTGCGCAGCCTTTACACACGTAGTGCTAGAATCGACATTGTTGGGCCCGATGATTTCCCCCGCAGCACAAACACGGTGCTAATGGATTCACATTCACCCCTGATGACGGACTCTGAGTCATCACAGGTCTTGCAGCTGCAGACGTATAGGCCCTGTCATATGCAGTACGGCCTGCTCGCGACACCATTTTATACACAGTACTTGCCGGTGAGCTTCGATGTTGAGAAGATATCTGTTTGGTGTTATCGTCCGTGGCCATGCATACCTGGGCGATCGCGATGGTCCTGCCCAGGTCTAGGGTTTCGGCAGCCAGCAGCTGTCGAAGAATGACCTCGTGGTTGATGCCCAGCACAAAAAAGTCCCGCAGCATTTGCCCCAACGCAGCTCCAAAATCACAAGGTCCCCCGAGGCGTCTCAGGTTGCCGACATAATCCGCCACGCCCTGGCCTCCGGAGCGATGGTGTGTGTAAAAACGATATCTGGCCATAAGGATACTCTCCTTTGGCTTGAGGTGGTCTCGAACCAGCATGCACAACTCTGTATATTCCTCTCCGTTGGTTTTGTCGGTGAGAGCAGATTCTTGATGAAGCCGTATATTTTAGGCCCACAGACAGTGAGAAGAACCGCCCTGCGCTTGGCCGCGTTAGTGTCTCCTTCCAGCTCGTTGGCCACGAAGTACTGGTTGAGACGCTCGAAGAAGGCTTCCCAATCACCACCCTCTACAAATCTCTCTAATATTCCAACCGCCGCCATGGTTGCGTGAAGGTTCATATTCTGTTACTCATTGCCAATTGTTGTGTACAGAAGAACTCCACGAGGCTGTGTACTATGAGCTAAACTTAGTGACCTTAGCCTTCTTTATTACAACTCCAGGGTGCATAAACAACATGGCAGCCAACCTTTTATACTGGCCCTGCACATGTGTGCAGGTGACCATTAGGACTCCAACAGTCGCGCCCTCTGGTGGCAAGTATTACATAGTTACATACATAACAACTCCCTTGATCTGATTCTACTATCAGGAGCAGTCCCTATCGAGAAAATACTTCTCGCATCAAAATCTTTGCAGTGACTACTGCGGTGGCCCACAAGGAAAAGCTTATACCCATTTTGTAAAGAGATCTATTAACACCAAGCAATATTTATTGCCTCTGCCTGAGGTGGGCAGTGGCCCAATTAAATCTATCTGTGTAGACTGTCATGACCCCTTGACCCGGCTTGTGTGTCCCAACGGAGCCTTTCTCCGGTGGAGGTTTGGATTGTTTGCGGCACATACCAGACAATTCTGACAATAATCCCTCACATCACTTCTAAGCCCAGACCACCACGGCTTCTACTCTCGTCCACGTCATTTCTGGCCCCGGATGTCCAGCTCCTGGACCCCCATGCGCTAGCTGCAAGAATTCTTCCCTGCACTGCCCTGGCACAATCCAGTTATTTCCCTTAAACAACATTCCCTGTTTTACTTCTATGTCTGCAGCTCCCAGACTTCCCGTCTATCTTGTCCCTAATCACTGCTCTAAGATCTGCATCCCGTAGCTGAGCCTGTTTTAAATCAGGCGGCAATGGTACTTCTTTGGGCCCCTCTCTGCCTGTTACAGCCATGATCTGTCCACAATGATATAGGTCCCAAGGTGTCCCTTCTCCTGACCCTGTTTTGACCAGTGTGTCAGTTTTTTCATTCCCTTTCCACTTGGGCTCTGTCTTAGAGTGTGCTTTGACCTTTTGGATGTAGTAATCCTTCTGGTCCCTACCCGTGACGTCCAAAATGACTTTTAACAACGGAGTCGTCACCAACAGCTTTCCGTCTAAGGATTTAAACCCTCACCTAGCTCATATGGCTAAATACTCTGTATAGGAGTTACAAGTAAACATGGAGTCCGAACATATCGTATAGGGAGTTGGGAATTCGTTCGGGTGTGTGACTACGTACGCTATAGTTGCCAGCTCGGCTTGTTGCACACTTAAAGTGTTGGGGAGTTTTATGGCTTTTCTATCCCTGCCTCTGGATCATAAATCCCACAGCCTGTTTTCCCTCTCCTTTTATGACTGAACTCGACCCATCTACATAGATGTCCCTGCCTATCGGATGTTCCCCTGCTCGGAATCCCATCTACCACACTCCTTCCATTGAACACACATGAGCTGCCCCCGGATAAACAAGGTTCAGGGCTAGCTTTGGTTCTCCTAGCCTTTCGACCTTCAGGTCTAACTGAGTAAGCAACAATGTCCAGCGAGCAATCCTGTTACTGCTCACTGTCCCATCTGTCATTCTACTGTGCAGTAACATTGTGTTGGGGTGTGACAGGTCAGTAAAGTTACTGTAGCTAACCCTGTGAGCGACCGAAACTGCTTTACTGCCCAAAAAGTTGCTAACAGATGTGGCTCGCAATTTGAAAAGCTCTTTTCTACTTTGGTGAGAGCCCGGGAGGCGTAGGCCACCGGTCTCAGTTTGTCATGTCGTTCCTGGAGTAACACTGCACTCAAACTGTCTCCAGTCGCTGCTACCTCCACACTAAAGTCCTGGTCCCCATTTATTGCTCTCAACGCTTGTGCCGTCTGTAACACCTCCTTTAAACGAATGAAAATTTCCTGACAACTCTCACTCCATTCCCATTTTATTACTTTCCTAAGAAGCCTCAACAAAGGAGCTGCCTTGGCTGCATATCCATCGATAAATTCCCTGCAGTAACCTGTTATTCCCAGGAAAGAACTTACCCCAGACATGTCCTCAAAGTATGTCCTGGACTGCCTTTCTCTTAGCTCCATCTATAGCTCTTTCTCCTGCTGTAATAGTCAATCGTAGAAATTGCACCTCCTCTTGGCCAACTTGAGCTTTCTTGGTATTTACATTGAAATCTGCTTCTTGCAACAAATGCAGTAACTCACTCAATAATGGCCCGTGGTCCTCCGCACTTTCGGAGAATAACAATAGATCATCCACATATTGGACCAACCGATCTGGCTGACTAAAACCTTTTAGTGTCGCGGCCATACTCTAGTGAAAGATCGAGGGACTGCTGTGAAACCATTGTGGAAGACATGTCCACATGTACTGCTGACCCTTAAAGGTAAAGGCAAATTTATACTGGTCCTCCCATCTCAGGAGACTAGACCAAAACCCGTTTGAAATGTCCAGCACGGTAAAAGTTGTTGCGGCCTCAGGGATACGCCTTATCAAAACCGCTACCACCACTACCGTGGGTGCACAGGCTGGAATATTTCTATTCAGGACTCGGTAAATGCCCTCCATGAGTTATCGGGCTTCTTTACTGGCCATAAGGGTGAGTTTACATGTGTGGCTATGGTCCTCAACACATCTTGATCCACCAGGGAATTTATAGCAGTTTCCAAATCCCTTTCTGCTTCCCGGGGCAAATGATACTGTTTCTGGAGCCGTGTCATCAGACCCCCGTCTATCTTCACCTCTACCGCAGTTACTCTCCCGCAATCATGCTTGTGTGTTGTAAATGCATCCATATTCTCCTGTACATACTCCTGATACCTGGCCAGAATGTTATCGACTAAACTTTCTAAGTCATAACTCCCTTTCAGTTTCATCATGCAGGTGCTGCCTTTATCTGTACTGTCCTGGGAATCACTACAATCTCTCCTATCCTATCTGCATCAACTGCCCCCCTTAAACAATTGTTCTTCATATCCACTATGGCGTGGTGTGCCAACATGTAGTCAGCCCCGAGAACACCCGAACCGGGCTGTTCCCACTTCATTAAAATGCATTCCCACTTTGTTATATAAGGTCCTAACTCTATGGTTAAGGGTTTTGACACTGCCCCAGCCTGCTCATTATCCGTAAAACCTGCCAGTGTAAATGGGACTCCGCTTGACCACGGGGAAGTGGTCGGATTTGTTGAGCGAACAACCGTGCTAGAGGCTCCTGTATCTACCAAATACCTTCTCCTAACTTCTTCCACCTTCACATCCACACATGGCCTGCCCCACTCATCATATATGAGCAGACACATGTATTCTGGCTGAGCGCATCATCACAGTGGGGTTGCCGATGCATTGGGACTCATTTCTCCCACTGCAGCATCCAGCTTTGCTTTCCTCCACCTTTGCCCATAAACTGCTGTAATGCGGCCACTAAAATCTGTACTGGGTCGTCGGCTACCTTCTTTTGGTCTTTTTCTGCTTCAACACCCTCGTACGCTGGCTTCCCTTCTCTAGAGAGTGTACAATCCTTGCTCCAGTGTCCCAACTTCCCACAGTTAAAACACCCTCTGGATCGACCTGTATTACCTCTTTCTTGTCTCCATTCTCTCTTTGGCCTAACCTCTCCTTTTACTTTGTGCACCTTCCCTTTTAGTTTCTCCTCCTCCCCTTGCCTGGACTTAAAAGCTGGAGTTAATCTTCTCAGTAACCCTGCCTCTGTATTCTAAAGATCGTCTGGGTCAAACCATGCTTCAACCTTTGCTCTGAGCCATTGTAAACTGTTAGCCATTATGGTGCTCAGTTAATGGTTTCTGGGTTTCCCTATTAAGTCTGCCCATTTCACATTTCCTCCAGTGGCCCTTAAATAAATAGGGCACAGTCTGTCTGCAAACGTATCGAGTGATTCGTTTACTTGCTGCTTTGTCTGTTCTACTTGCCAGAACGGACTACCCTGACTGTACCCTAGCGCTGCCAATATTTCCTCCTTTAAGCCCTGTGGGGTTCCTCTACCTAACTTGGTGGCTGTCAACAAGCTCTGATAAAGCTTCTCTTGCAGGGAAAGCAGTGTTAAATTCACTTTCTCTTCCTCGCTGCAGTTATTTCTACCAGCTATCTGCTCTATATTGACAAAATGAACGGAGGCATCTCCTCCTTGCTTTAATTTTGCCATACCCATCAGCATCTCCTGCAGCTGAAGCGGCGTGTATGGGATCACATAGTCACTTTTAATTGTGCCGGACCACCATTTGGTGGGGGTGGGCCGAATTTCTGCTGTCTCAAGGGACACATCGGTTTCGGGGATCCCGCTGCCTCGGGAGCCGGCCGATGCTCAGGCCCATCGTCTGACTCTTTCCCCTCTGGTCCCAAACTTCCTTGGCTCCTCCTGGTGCCATGAGACAAACCATCCCTTTGGCCTCATCTAACTCTGCCGTTAACTGGCAGATCTTTGCCTTATAAGGTCCGTGATCTGCCCTCTCATAACCCTGTTTCTGCACTACCTGATATGCTATCTTGAGTTTCCTGAGCTGTTCTTCTGCCTCTTTGGCTCTTTCTAAGTGTCTTTCACTTTGTTCGATGCATGTCTGCTGCTGCTTTTTGCACTCAGTCACCTGGCATTACAAATACTCTTGAGTAATTCTTCCTACCCTGGTCTTGCCTTTCTTTCTTGGGACTTCTTATCTCAGCTCTTAACTGTTGTGTATCTGTAAAGCATGCACTCCCATGTTCCGCCACCTGGGAGCACATCCCCTGAAGTCCCAAGGGATCCCAGCATCCCTTGACTGAGGTCACTGTTACTTCAACTTCCCTGTGTGCAGTCTCATCTGTTTTAGGAACACAATAACTGGCGACGAGTATACGAATCCAATGCAAAGATGCAGCAAACTGTGGGCATCCTGGAGACGTTCTCGAAGGTGAGGACTGGGAAGCCTATGTCGAATGGCTAGACCAGTACTTTGTAGCCAACAAGCTGGACGGAGAAGGAAGCGCTGCAAAAAGGAGAGCGGTCCTCCTCACGGTCTGCGGGGCACCAACCTACAGCCTCATGAAGAATCTTCTGGCTCCGGTGAAACCCACAGATAAGTCGTATGAGGAGTGTGTACACTGGTTCGGGAGCATCCTAACCCGAGGGAAAGCGTGCTGATGGCGAGGTATCGTTCTACACGTGCCAGCGATCTGAAGGTCAGGAAGTGGCAAGCTATGTCGCCGAGCTAAGGCGACTTTCAGGACAATGTGAGTTTGATGGCTACCTGGAGCAGATGCTCAGAGACTTTTTTGTACTGGGCATTGGCCATGAGACCATCCTATGAAAACTTTTGACTGTAGAGACACCGAACCTCAGTAAGGTCATTGTGATAGCACAGGCGTTTATGTCCACCAGTGATAACACCAAACAAATCTCTCAGCACACAATTGCTAGCAATGTTCATAAATTAACTGGAACTGTGTTTGCGAGCAGAAATGTACAGGGCAGAAACCACGAGTCTGCAACCGACAGCAGGCCTCAGGTGACCCAGATGACTCAGAGTTCGCAACAAAGGATGAATGCAAGGCAATTCACAACTTGTTGGCGTTGTGGAGGCTTCCATTCAGCCTATTCATGCCGCTTCAAAGGGTATGTTTGCAAGAGCTGTGGAACAATGGGGCACCTCCAACGAGCTTGCAGACGAGCTGCAAGCCCTGCAAAACTTGCTAACCACCACGTGGCAGAGGAAGATCGGTCCACGGTGGATCAAAGCAATTTCGAGCCTCAGAGAGAGGAGGCAGATGATGAAGTACACGGGGTGCACACATTTTCGACGAAATGTCCACCTAGAATGCTAAATGTAAATTTGAATGGAGCCATGGAACTGGAAACTGGGGCTAGCCAATCCATCATGAGTAAAAAGATATTTGAGAGACTGTGGTGCAACAAGGCACTCAGACGAGCCCTGAGCACTATCCATACGAAATTGAGAACGTACACCAAAGAGCTCATCACTGTCCTGGGCAACGCCATGGTCAAGGTCACCTACGAGGGCACAGTGCACGAACTGCCACTCTGGATTGCCCCGGGCGATGGCCCCACACTGCTTGGAAGGAGCTGGTTGGGCAAAATCCGCTGGAACTGGGATGACATCCGAGCGCTATCACATGTCGATGAGGCCTCATGTACCTAGGTTCTCAACAAATTTCCTTCCCTTTTTGAGCCAGGCATTGGAAACTTTTCCGGGGCAAAGGTGCAGATCCACTTGGTCCCAGAGGCACGACCTGTTCACCACAAGGCGCGAGTGGTACCTCACATGATGAGGGAGAGAGTGGAAATCGAGCTGGACAGGCTGCAATGCAAGGGCATCATCTTCCCAATGGAATTCATCCAGTGGGCCAGCCCGATTGTTCCAGTACTCAAAAGTGATGGCACGGTCAGGATTTGCAGCGATTATAAAGTAACTATTAATAGTTTCTCGCTACAGGATCAATACCCACTACCTAAGGCATCCAACATATTTGCAGACGACCTATTTGCGACGTTCACCAAGCTCGACCTGACTTCGGCCTACATGACGCAGGAGCTGGAGGAGTCTTCGAAGGGCCTCACCTACATCTACAACAGATGCCAGTTTGGAATTCGGTCGGCTGCAGCAATCTTCCAGAGAAACATGGAGAGCCTGATCGAGCTGAGTCCACGGCCAGATCAGCCATGATCTTGTTGAATGGCGGAGCAGGCTCGAGGGGCTAGATGGCCTACTCCTGTTCCTAATTCTTATTATGTTCTTATATAAGTCAGTACCACGCACTGAGGTTTTTCAGGGTGACATATTGGTCACGGGTCTGGACACCGTCGAGCACCTACAAAACCTGGAGGAGGTCCTCTAGCAACTGGATCGCGTAGGGCTGCAGCTGAAGAGGTCGAAATGCTTCTTCATGGCAACAGAAGTGGAGATTTTGGGGAGAAAGATCGCGGCGGACGGCATTCGGCCCACAGACGCCAAGACAGAGGCGATCGGGAACACGCCCAGGCCACAGAACATCACGCAGCTGCGGTCGTTCCTGGGACTCCTCAACTATTTTGGTAAATTCCTACCGGGTTAAGCACCCTCTTAGAGCCCCTACATGTATTGTTGCGTAAAGGTGAGAACTGGAAAAAAACAAATTATTGCTTTTGAGAAAGCCAGAAACATTTTATGCTCCAACAAGCTGCTTGTATTGTATAACCCGTGTAAAAGACTTGTGCTAGCATGTGATGTGTTGTCGTACGGAGTCGGGTGTGTATTACAACAAACCAATGTTGCGGGGAAGTTGCAACCTGTCGCCTATGCCTCCAGGAGCTTGACTAAGGCCGAGAGGGCCTACAGCATGATTGAGAAAGAGCCATTAACATGCCCTTGTTCGGGGTAATGAAAATGCAACAGTACCTGTTTGGCCTCAAATTTGAGCTGGAAACCGATCACAAGCCCCTCATATCCCTGTTCGCTGAGAACAAGGGGATAAATACTAATGCCTCAGCCCGCATACAAAGGTGGGCACTCGCGCTATCAGCGTATAACTATACCATCCGCCACAGGCCAGGCACCAAGAACTGTGCGGATGCTCTCAGTCGGCTACCATTGCCCACCACGGGGGTGGAAATGGCGCAGCCTGCAAACTTGTTGATGGTGGAGCAGCCCGCAGACTTGTTGATGGTCATGGAAGCGTTTGAAAATGATAAATCACCTATCACGGCCCGCCAGATTAGGACTTGGACCAGCCAAGATTCTCTGCTGTCCCTAGTAAAAAACAGAGTACCGCATGGGAGCTGGGCCAGCATCCCAGTTGAAATGCAAGAGCTAATCAAGCCGTTCCAGCGGCGAAAGAACGAGCTGTCCATTCAGGCAGACTGCCTGTTGTGGGTAACCATGTAGTGCTACCCAAAAAGGGCAGGGAGACATTTATCTCGGATCTCCACAGCACACACTCGGGTATAGTAATGATGAAAGGGATAGCCAGATCCCACGTGTGGTGACCCGGTATCGACTCTGACTTAGAGTCCTGTGTACGGCAATGCCGTGTGTGTGCTCAGTTGAGCAATGCACCCAGAGAGGCACCACTAAGTTTGTGGTCCTGGCCCTCCAGACCATGGTCGAGGATCCATGTCGACTATGCGGGCCCGTTTCTCGGTAAAATGTTCCTGGTGGTGGTGGATGCTTTTTCAAAATGGATTGAATGTGAAATAATGTCGGGAAGCACCGCCACCGCCACCATTGGAAGCCTGAGGGCCATGTTTGCCACCCATGGCCTGCTTGACATACTGGTCAGTGACAATGGGCCATGTTTCACCAATGCCAAATTTAAAGAATTCATGACCTGCAATGGGATAAAACATGTCACCTCGGCCCCGTTTAAACCAGCCTCCAATGGGAAGGCAGAGCGGGCAGTACAAACAATCAAACAGAGCCTTAAACGAGTCACAGAAGGGTCACTCCAAACCTGCCTGTCCCGAGTACTGCTCAGCTACCTCACGAGACCCCACTCGCTCACAGGGATGCCCCCGGCTGAGCTACTCATGAAAAAGACACTTAAAACCAGACTCTCACTGGTTCACCCCAACCTGCATGATCAGGTAGAGAGCAGGCGGCAGCAACAAAATGTAAATGATGATTGCGCCACTGTATCACGTGAAATTGACCTGAATGACCCTGTGTATGTGCTAAACTATGGACATGGTCCCAAGTGAATCGCGGGCACAGTGATAGCTAAAGAGAGTAGGGTCTTTGTAGTCAAACGAGACAATGGACAAATTTGCAGAAAGCACCTGTACCAAACGGTTTACAGACTGCCCTGAACAACCCACAGCAGACACCACCTTTTTCGAGCCCACAACACACACCCAAAGGATCAATGACACCACCCCGGACCAGGAAATCGAACCCAACAGCCCAGCAAGGCCAGGCTCACCCAGCAGCCCTGCAGGGCCAACAACACGCCAGCCCAGCGAGGGCACAGCCAATACACCAGAACAGACATTTGTACCGAGGCGGTCCACCAGGGAAAGAAAGGCTCCCGACCGCCTCACCTTGTAAATAGTTTTCACTTTGACTTTGAGCGGGAGTGATGTTGTGTATCTGTAGAGCATGCATTCCCATGTTCCGCCACCAGGGAGAGCATCCCCTGAAGCATCCCTTTGAAGCACTGTATATAAGCCAGCCCCTAAGGCCTGTTCCTCACTCTGGAGTGTCTTAATAAAGACTGAGGTCACGGTCCCTGTGTGCAGTCTCATCTGTGTTAGGAACACAATGTTAACTTCTTATTCTCCTCCTCCACCTTTTCTCTTAACAGTTGCATCTGCTTCTGCAGGCACATGAGCCAAATCGCCTTCTCTTTTGACCCTTTGTGGTTACTGCTAACTATCCACTCTGCCGCTTTTTCCTGCGGATTCCCAGAGCGCAGCATTTCTCGTGCCCATGGCTCTGAAATGTCCAGTTTGTTGCCTATATATGCAGCTACCTTAGCCTCCATGGACTTCCTACGACTGCTCTTACCCGCAAGCTCTACCGTGTTTTGCTGCGGTGAGTACATTTCCAGTGCCTCTGGCTGAGAAATTTCCCCTGACTACCTTGGTCTCCCCTGAGACCACCTCGCAGTGACCTGCGGTTACTATCACTCAGGTTTCTCTCTGTGGCTACCCTAGTTGACCCGAGACTACTCCAGCCTGTCCGAGATTGTTTCTCTCCTGGCTGCCCTGGCCATCCGTGAGATTACCCCTGGCCTCCCTGAGACATAGAAACATAGAAAATAGGTGCAGGAGTAGGCCATTCGGCCCTTCGAGCCTGCACCACCATTCAATAAGATCATGGCTGATGGTTCACCTCAGTACCCCTTTCCTGCTTTCTCTCCATACCCTTTGATCCCTTTAGCCATTAGGGCCATATCTAACTCCCTCTTGAATATATTTAACGAACTGGCATCAACAACTCTCTGCGGTAGAGAATTCCAGGCGTGAACAACTCACCAGAGGTGACGAAGTTCCTCCTCATAGGTGCAGGAGTAGGCCATTCGGCCCTTCGAGCCTGCACCACCATTCAATAAGATCATGGCTGATCGTTCACCTCAGTACCCCTTTCCTGCTTTCTCTCCATACTCCTTGATCCCTTAAGCCGTAAGGGCCACATCTAACTTCCTTCTGAATATGGAACTCCCCAGAAACGGGAACATTCTTCCTGCCTCTAACTTGTCCAATCCTTCAGAATTTTATATGTTTCCATGAGATCCCCTCTCATTCTTCTAAACTCCAGTGGATACAAGCCCAGTTGATCCAATCTCTCCTCATATGTCAGTCCTGCCATCCCGGGAATCAATCAGGTGAACCTTCGTTGTACTCCCTCAATAGCAAGAATGTCCTTCCTCAAATTAGGAGACCAAAACTGAACACAATATTCCAGGTAAGACCTCACCAAGGCCCTATACAACTGCAGTAAGACCTCCCTGCTCCTATACTCAAATCCCCTAGCCATGACCATTTGCCTTCTTCACCGCCTGCTGTACCTGCATGCCAACTTTCAATGACTGATGTACCATGACACCCAGACCCCTTCGCAGACTACCCGTCACTACTTCTGGTCTTTCTCTGTGACTACCCCAGTCAACCGAGATGATCCCAGCCTATCCGAGACTTTTTCTCGCCTCTGGCTGCCCTGGGTGTCCGTGAGATTACCCCTGGCCTCCCTGACACCCCTTCACAGACTACCCGCGATTACTTCTCCCGATGGCTACCCTAGTCAGCCGAAACTCTTCGGCTACCCTAGACACCCTTGAGAGTACTTTGCTCTCCCTGAGACACCTTCGCAGACTACCTGCAACATTCTCGGTGGCTACCCTAGTCAACCTGGGATTACTCCAGCCTTCCCAAGACTGTTTCCTTCCTTCTCTGGTTGCCCTAGCTGCCCTTGAGAAACATCCGTTCTACTTATGACTATCTTAGCTGACCTGAGACATAAACTAGGGTTTATTGCCCTTGCTTTGTGTCCGTGATCCTATTCCAAATGCTGAGGTCTTGCTCCAGTTGCCATTTTCTGTAGGTTGTTTGTTTTACACTCTACTTTGATTCGTAGACCTTGAGAATTACAGAAAAAAGGGCTACACGTGACACAAAGTTTAGGCTTAACCCAGTGTCAGTTTTATTATGCAAAAACAAACAAAAATTACAGAACTAGACTTCTGAGTGAATTGACTGAAGACATACAATCACCCATCCAGTTCATAGCTGTAATCATAGATTGTAGGTTTGTGGCCGTTTCTTGAATGACCGGTTGTTCCCTCTTCTGGTCGTTCTCTTCAGTTCTGTTCCTTCCCATGTGCTTACGTACTTCACTTCGCTTCTGAGCTGCTTCTAGCTCATATACTTATATCCATTTTATTAATAATACCCCTGCTGAGTTGTGGTTTCCAATAATGTGTTTGGATCGATATGTTGTTTGTGGTGCTCCGTTTGACTGACTGTGATGATGGATCTGGATGTCCCCAATTTGCACATGGAGTCTACAGGGCAAAAGATAACTCCTTTTCTTAAGTACCCCGTTTTCCAAAAGTGTACACCTTGTGAAGTCCCTTTGTTATTCTGGTTTCTTGCAGGCTTAAATTCTCCAGAGATAATTATTTTTCCCCCTCCAGCCAATCAGTTCAGCTCATCTGTGGGTTTATATCAAATGTATCAACCCCATTGTTTCTATGCATAAAACCAGTCTGGTTCTCAACCACAGAGATTGTCCTTAATTGGTGATGACTCATCACCTGTCCCAGACTAGCGCCCTTTTTCTCCCTTTGTCCAGTCAATCTCAAAAGCTTGTATTCAATCAATTTAATCAATTTCTTGTTTGTGGCCTCTTTCTCTGCTTTCTAGAAAAGTGTGTAACCTTACATAGGCACGTGGTACTAGGGAAGATGTTGTGTCCCACCTGCTTGCTTTGAGGTCGTTGTACCTTTGACCTGCTGTTCTGAAGTGTTTCTTTGACCTGTTCCCCTGAGCTGTTGTTTCTCTTTCTTCCGAGCTCTTGTTCTCTGTTCTTACATATATATCCATTTGATTATACACATCACCTACTGGGCTGCTTTCAATTAATGCATCTGGATGAGTCTCGATGGCTGTGGTGATTGGTCTGGATCTGTTTGGATGACCACAGTTCACACCTTCTTCAGTGCACGGAATCGACAGCGCAAAAGATAACTCCCTATCTTTTGTGCCCCGTTATCCAAAAATGCATGCCTTGTGGGATCCTTTGTTGTCCTGAGTTTTCGCAGATTTGTAGTCTCCATAGTGAACTGTTTTTCCCCCTTCAGCCAATTAATTCATGGACTCCTCTGCTTGATTGTATCAAAACCCTTTGTCTCGATGTTTAATCGGGTCTCGTTCCTGACTGCAGAAATTGCACTAATCAGTTATGAGTCACCACCTGCCCCAGGCTGGTGCTCTTTTTCCCCCTCAACAGTCCCACAGGTTTTCGTTTTTTTTACCATTTTCATCCATAGCATTTGCTGTGTCTTGATCATGAAATGTATAACCCTTACAATTCCCCCTTTAATGTCTCTTGTTATAAACTCAGAGACATTACTCTAGGTGGCTTCTTCTTTTTCCTGAGCCTTTTTGGGTGTATTGCAGCCTTCAGTCAAATCTCCAGCTTACATGCTTTTTACACCGAAACAACGTTTGGCCTTAATCCATCTGACTTCAGTTATACTTTTACAAACACCTTAGTCTTGGTTCATTTTAATAACCCTTCAAACTTCCCTTCCCTCATCTTTTGCTTTAATTTATAGGACAAGATTAACAGATACAACACTATTACCAACTGTACAATTACTAATAAGTGTGATACAATTTGAACTCAGGGGGGAATCTCAATATTGAGTCCCACATCCAACCGTGGAGGGGCAATCATTTCCTCGATTTTTTCCCTTTCTTTTTTGTTCTTTTGATATAACGTGTAATAATGTTTGTGGGACAGCTCGATGTTCTTTAATGGTTCAGTCAAATGTTCGGGTAACGGCGGCAAGTCATGTCCAAAACGCGATATGTAGGTTCGGTAAAGTATCATTGACTGTAATACTGATATGTTTGTGGTCTGAGATAGGAATTATCCTTTCTTGTGCTACTTGTGTCTCTACCTGGGGTTTGAAACAAAAGGTAGAATCTTTCACAGGGCACCAAGTGTCATGGTGTACTCTATACCGACTTTTTCTGGTGGTGACACAGTATGTCCCGTTTCCCTTGTATGCAACCTGGGGCGGGACATGGTTGTGAGCCGTCACTTCCATGATACAGATTATAGGCTGTCACTGTACTTGAACCCACATACCGGCCGGTCGAAAGGATTCAGATGATAGGGGCACAATACCACATGTGTACCTCCTCTCTGGCATCCCTCCAGACTAGCACCGGTTATTGAGTCTCCCAATTTCACCACATCTATGATATTTGACATGCACCCCGTTCCGAATTACCACAATGTTTTCTACCCGGTATACTGGTACAGGTCATTGTGACTGATCCATCACCGGTATTCTAAGCACTATCCCCATTATAGACTGTTTACTCTGACCACAGTTGACCGGGACTGGGTACACTTCGGAGGCTGACTGTAACTGGCACGAATTCAGGAGGTTATTGTAGACATTCAAAGCTTTTAGGTTTTTGTTACTGACTCATTACGGTACGTGGCCTTGTTTTAAATCCTCTAAATTACTGCGTCCTTCATTTAACAACCAAGCTCCGTACATAACACACACGTCATTCTGAGCAACTTGATCTGATGTGTTTCTATCCTCCTTTATTAAAGCATTGATGGTCTGAGTGTGTGTCTCCACCTCAGCTGTCATCTCCTTCAAATAGATTGTCATTACCTAGTCTTCCTGTAGTTCGTGACCCTCTATGTCACCACCCTCCCCCAGTATTTACTTTAACTGGTCCCTTAAAGTACTTACTTGGACTTGCAACAACTGCACGTTATCTATACTATTGACCAGTGATATCCCTGTATTAAACGCCGTAGCCACATCATTCATCAATCCACTTTTACGTCTTCCCCAGCCCGTCTGGCTGTTGCTTATCAGTCTGTATGTTTCCCCTGACTTCCATCCCCATAATTCTTTTGATAGAATTGTTTAAACATTTCTCTTAAAAATCGCTCATATAACTTTTCCGTTTCCGGCGGGTACCACCGGGGTAATTGTAACTCTGTTAAATTCAGAATAACCGACTACGTAATACACAGTATTCCCTGTTGAGCTTGTTAATACACCAGCCCATTCTTAGGCCTGGCTGTTCGAGCAGGACATGGAACTTCTAGGTTTGGAATCTCCAGAATTTTTGGGAAAGGTTTTAATCTGCTCACAATCAGCTCAGTTACATTGACAGCTTTTAGAGGGTTCGAGGTCACACAAGAATCAAAACCCTGCATCCAATTCATACCCGACCCGGAATCCTGCCATTGTCATTTAAAAACAATCCCCATACCTCCCCTGCACTTGTCGCTAGATCCAACAACACAGACATAAATCCCTTGTTCCTCTTTCCACCACTTCTCCCAACACAATTTCGTCCTTTCTTTTGTTCCTGTGGTCTGCCTGTTGGAACTATTACCCAATTTCTCCCATTCTGTAGATGCATTCATTTTCCTCCTGTATGTTTTCCGTAACCACCATCATCCTCCCATGGGGTTACTTCCTTTACATTCGAGACAAACTCGTCGAGCCTCTTTCACTCGTACCTTTCTGGTCGTGATGTTTACCCTTGGGCAGGACACTGATACCTCCCCAAGTTTACCCTCGGTTTGTCTGGAGTACTTGGTTGAATTTGACTCTAACCACCCTGGCCAACTCCCAGTGTGAGCATAGGCGTTTGTGCCCTTGTTGCTCTGTATTGCTCACCCTCGAGTTACAGTGGGGCCGGTTCCTCCCATACACCCGTATGTAAGGAATGTCTCGGTGTCTCCCCGATCTCCCCATCCTGATATAATCAGGGCCATCCACAGGCCTATCCACAATGTCCACCTCATCCCCTATCCCTGGCTCAATTCGCTTCTATAAAGACAAAATGAAAGAAATAACCCTGCTCTGTGAAGGCCTCCCCCTCACAGGTCCTCCTTCAGTTATACACATATGTACATTTACATGATTTAGTCACTCCTTTCCTTTTCCTTTATCCCGATGCTTGAGCTTTTGGAGACTTGGGGGTGGAGATGGAGGAAGTGTCCAGGGCACCCTAGGTCGTTGCACCCAATCACTCCATCTTACTGCTCCGTCCCTTACGTTTTCATCACCATCAATATTCCAACAGTGGATAGTCAAGGGGCTATATCGGGGGAGGAACTTAACACAATCACAATCACTAAGGAGGTGGTACTCAGTAAGATAATGGGACTACAGGCAGATAAATCCCCTGGACCTGATGGCTTGCATCCTAGGGTTTTAAGAGAAGTAGTGGCAGGGATTATGGATGCATTTGTTGTAATTTACCGAAATTCCCTGGATTCTGGGGAGGCCCCAGCAGATTGGAAAACTGCAAATGTAATGCCCCTATTTAAAAAAGGAGGCAGACAAAAAGCAGGAAACCATAGACCAGTTAGCCTAACATCTGTGGTTGGGAAAATGTTGGAGTCCATTATTAAAGAAGCAGTAGCAGGACATTTGGAAAAGCAAAATTCGGTCAGGCAGAGTCAGTATGGATTTATGAAGGGGAAGTCACGTTTGACAAATTTGCTGGAGTTCTTTGAGGATGTAACGAAGAGGGTGGATAAAGGGGAACCAGTGGATGTGGTGTATTTGGACTTCCAGAAGGAATTTGACAAGGTGCCACATAAAAGGTTACTACACAAGATAAAAGTTCACAGGGTTTGGGGTAATATATTAGCATGGATAGAGGATTGGCTAACTAACAGAAAATAGAGAGTCAGGATAAATGGTTTATTCTCTGGATGGCAACCTGTAACTAGTGGGGTGTCGCAGGGATCAGTGCTGGGACCCCAACTATTTACAATCTATATAAATGACTTGGAAGAAGGGATTGGGTGAAACATAGCCAAGTTTTCTGATGATACAAAGATGGGAGGAAAAGCAATGTGTGAGGAGGACACAAAACATCTGCAAAAGGATATCGACAAGCTAAGTGAGTGGGCAAAAATTTGGCAGATGGAGTATAATGTTGGAAAGTGTGAAGTCGTGCACTTTGGCAGAAAAAAATCAAAGAGCAAGCTATTATTTAAATGGAGAAAGATTGCAAAGTGCTGCAGTACAGTGAGACCTGGGGATACTTGTGTATGAAACACAAAAGGATAGTATGCAGGTACAGCAAGTGATCAGGAAGGCCAATGGAATCTTGGCCTTTATTGCAAAGGGGATGGAGTATAAAAGCAGGGGAGTCTTGCTACAGCTATACAAGGTATTTGTGAGGCCACACCTGGAATACTGCGTGCAATTTTGGCTTCCATGTTTATGAAAGGATATACTTGCTTTGGAGGCAGTTCAGAGAAGGTTCACTAGGTTGATTCTGGAGATGGGGTCGGTGGGGGGGTGGGGTTGACTTATGAGGAAAGGTTGAGTAGATTGTGCCTCTACTCATTGGAGTTCAGAAGAATGAAAGGTGATCTTATCAAAACGTTATGAGGGGGCTTAACAAGATGGATGCAGAGAGGATGTTTCCACTGATGGGGGAGACTAGAACTAGAGGGCATGATCTTAGAATAAGGGGCCGCCCATTTAAAACTGAGATGAGGAGGAATTTCTTCTCTCAAAGGGGGGTAAATCTATGGAATTTTCTGCCTCAGAGAGCTGTGGAAGCTGGGACATTGAATACATTTGAGACAAAAATAGACAGTTTCTTGAGCGATATGGGGATAAGGGGTTATGGGGAGCGAGCGGAGAAGTGAAGCTGAGTCCATGATCAGATCAGCCATGATATTGAATGGCAGAGCATGCTCGAGGGGCCGTATGGCCTACTCCTGTTCCTATTTCTTATGTTATTATGTTCTAATCATCCCACAGCATGGGTGGGAGGCTTACATTAATCAAATTCATCATAGTTTCTTGGGCCTTGACCCGCTTTTTACTTTTCACTCCGGGGTTGTACAGCTTACATTGGTTTATGTGAAACCACTTTATTCATTTTGGCAGCTGGATCGCATAGACCATAGGGCTTGACTTGTCTACTATGTTATATAGTCCATTGTACAATGGTTCAAATGCCCCTATCTGATATCATTCCTGACCATCAACGGATCCCCTACCCTCCATTCCCGTGTAACCCGGAGTTCCAGGAGCAGTTTATTCCGCTGGTGCTGACTGCCCATATTGTTAGCTGCTTCTCAATGCAGCCCCTTCAGAGTATCATGCAGATCTCTGACAAACCTGTCCCGTGTGACCTCTTTAACCTGCGTTTCGGTCAGGACTGGTGCTAATATATGAGTCGGAGTTCTCATTAGTCTCCAGCATCAGCACATGCAGGGAGTGTCCGGTATTTTTAGAGAGACTGGCTCGGTGATTCATCAGTACTAGAGGTAGGATCTCATCCCAATTCTTCGTGGTATCTCCTATCTCCTTCCTAAGCCTCTCTTCTAAGGTCTGGTTTGTCCTCTCTACTGGACCTGACGATTGGGGGTTATATGCCACATGCCATTTTCCCTGTATTCCTAACAGCTTTAGGGTGGCCTGCATTACCACTCCAGTGAAATGACTCCCTTGATCTGATTCCACTATCGGGCAGTCCCCATCGAGAGAATACTTCTCGCACCAGAATCTTTGCTGTGACTACTGCGGTGGCCGCCCTACAAGGAAAAGCTTCTACCCATTTCGTGAAAAGATCTATTAACACCAGGTAATATTTATTGCCTCTGCCTGAGGTGGGCAGTGACCCAATGAAATCTATCTGTATAGACTGCCATGGTCCCTCTATCCTCCTCGTGTGTCCCAACGGAGCTTTCCCCCGGTGGGGGTCTGGATTGTTTGCAGCACATACCAGAAAATTCTGACAATAATCCCTTACATCGTTTCTAAGCCCAGGCCTCCATCCCACGGCCTCCACTTTATTCCATGTCATTTCTGGCCCTGGATGTCCAGCCCCTGGACCCCCATGAGCTATCTGCAAGAATTCTTCCCTGCACTGCCCAGGCACGATCCAACTGTCTCCTTTAAATAGCATTATGTCTGCAGCTCCTAAAGGTCCCGCTACAGGCTTCCTGTCTACCTTGTCTCTAATCGCCATTCTAAGGTCTGTATCTCGTAGCTGAGCCTGTTTTATATCAGGTGGCAATGGTACTTCTTTGGGCCCCTCTCCGCCTGTTACAGCCATGATCTGTCCATAGTGATATGGGTCCCAAGCTGTCCCTTCTCCTGCCCCTGTTTTGGCCAGTGTGTCAGCTTTCTCATTCCCTTCCCACTTGGGCTCTGTCTTTGAGTGTGCTTTGACCTTTTGGATGCAGTAATCCCTACCCGTGACGTCCAGAATGACTTTTAACAAAGGAGCCGTCACCAACGGCTTCCCGCCTGAGGACTTAAACCCTCACCTAGCCCATATTGCTAAATACTCGGTACAAGAGTTACAAGTGAACATGGAGTCCGAACATATCGTATAGGGAGTTGGGAATTCACTAGGGTGTGTGACCACATACGCTACAGCTGCCAGTTCGGCTAGCTGCGAACTTAAAGTGTTGGGGAGATCTATGGCCTTTTCTATCCCTGCCTCTGGATCATAAATCCAGCAGCCTGTTTTTCTTTCTCCATTCGTCACTGAACTAGACCCATCAACATAAATGTCTCTGCCTGTCGGATGTGCCCCTGCTCGGAATCCCACCTCTACATCTCACACTTCTTCCATTGAACACACATGAGCTGCTCCCAGATAAACCAGGTTCGGGGCTAGCTTTGGTTCTCCTAGCCGTTCTACCTTCAGGTCTGTAATTTAAAGGGGGATTGACCCTCGGAGGTCATTGGGCCACAGACACACACTTCCAGCCCTTGTATATAAAGGACTATTCATATACAACATGCGTTCTTTCAGAATTCGCTCAGCTGCAGCCATATTTCAGAGAAACATGGAGAGTTTACTGAAGTCCGTCCCTCGAGCCGTGGTGTTCCAAGACGACATTCTGGTTACAGGTTGTGACACTGCTGAACACCTGCATAACCTGGAAGAGGTTCTACATTGTCTGGACAAAGTGGGGCACAGGCTAAAAAGTTCAAAGTGCGTCTTTATGGCACTGGAAGTCAAATTCCTGGGAAGGAAGATTGCTGCAGATGGCATCAGGCCTACGGACTCAAAGACAGAGGCCATCAAATATGCACCCAGACCCCAGAATGTGACGAAGCTGCGTTCGTTCCTTGGTCTTCTCAACTACTTCGGTAATTTCTTACCTAAATTGAGCACATTATTAGAGCCACTGCACATGCTGCTCAGAAAAGGCCACAACTGGGTTCGGGGTGTATCTCAAGACAAAGCCTTTGAGAAGGCTAGAAATCTAACAAATTGCTGGTACATTATGACCCGTGCAAGCGTTTAGTATTGGCCTGTGACACTTCATCATATGGGGTTGGTTGTGTGCTCCAACAATCTAATGAGTTGGGCAAACTACAACCCGTTGTGTACGCGTTGAGAAGCATGTCTAAAGCGGAAAGAGTCTACAGCATGGTCGAGAAAGAAGCTTTAGCCTGCATATATGGGGTTAAAAAGATGCACGAGTATCTGGGCTTCATTTCAAGCTTGAAACCGATCACAAGCCGCTCATATCTTTGTTTTCGGAGCATAGAGGTATCAATACCAAGGCGTCGTCCCTCATCCAGAGGTGGACGCTGACATTATCTGCCTTCGATTATGTCATTCGCCCGAGACCTGGCACCGAGAATTGTGCCAATGCATTGAGCCTTTTACCATTGCCCACGCCGGAGGTGGAAACACCACAGCCCACAGACCTACTGTTGGTCATGGATGCCTTTGAGAGTGAAGGGTCGCCTGTCACTGCTCAACAAGTTAGGACCTGGACCAGCCAGGATCCGATCTTATCGATTGTAAAACGTTGTGTCCTTAGTGGTGATTGGTTGGCCATTCCCAGGGAAGTGTGTGATGAGACCAAACCTTACAACCGTCGCAAAGACGACTGTCCATTCAATCTGATTGTTTGCTATGGGGTAATTATGTTGTTATGCCCAAGAAAGGCAGGGAGAGATTTGTACGAGATTTACACAGTACCCATCCCGTTATTGTGATGATGAAGGCCATTGCCAGATCTCACGTTTGGTGGCCTGGCATTGACTCTGATTTGGAGTCATGTGTGCATCAGTTCAACACTTGCATGCAGTTAAGCGATGTACCAGTGGAATCTCCGCTAAGTTTGTGGTCGTGGCCATTCAAACCATGGTCGGGGATCCACATCGACTATGTGGGTCCTTTCCTGGGCAAAATGTTTTTGGTGGTGGTTGATGCATATTCCAAATGGATAGAATGTGTAATCATGTCATCCAGCAGACCCACAGCCACCATTGAGAGTCTTCGTGCCATGTTCGCCACTCATGGTCTGCCCGACATCGTTGTGAGCAACAACAGATCGTGCTTCACGAGTTTGGAGTTTCAAGAGTTTATGAGACTCAATGGTATCAAGTATGTAAGGTCAGCACCATTCAAACCTGCGTCCAATGGTCAAGCGGAGCGGGCCGGCCAAACCATCAAGCAGAGCCTGAAACGCGTAACTCACGGTTCTTTGCAGACTCGCTTGTCACGCATACTGCTTAGTTACAGGACGAGACCCTACGTGCTTACCGGGGTCCCCCCTGCTGAACTGTTGATGAAGAGAGGTCTCAAGACCAGGCTTTTCGCTTGTCCACCCTGATCTTAATGATCACGTCGAAAACAGACGTCAACATCAGCAATGATATCATGATCGCACTGCTGCGTCACGCAACATTACTGATCCTGTGTATGTGCTAAATTATGGTCAAGGTCCCAAGTGGGTCACTGGCACTGTTACGGCCAAGGAGCGTAACAGGGTGCTTATTGTCAGGCTCACTATTGGGCATAGATGCAGCAAGCACATTGATCAGACGAAATTGCGGCACACAGACGACCCGGAACAGCTTGAAGGAGACACCATCAACGACCAACCGATTCATATTCAGCCATCAGAAGACTCTGCTGTCAATGAATCTGGACCTTCAATCCCCGACATGAACACTGCCACTCCCATCAGATAGGCTACCCAGCCTCATGTCATGAATGACTGAGAGTTCACCGAGATCTGGAATTGAACTGAGACGATCAACTAGGGAGCGGAAAGCCCCGGACCATCTCAATTTGTAAATAGAATTGATACCAAGATCTTGGGGGGGAAATGATGTAATGTATGTATGCCTGGGTTTACCTACCACCAGGGGGAGCGACCGTTGGAGGTCATTGGGCCACAGACACTCTCGTGCAGCCCTTGTATATAAAGAAAGCCTCCATGTTTAATCCACACTTTGAGACCTAATAAAGTAGAGTCAGGTTGCACCTGATTGAGTTCACGGTACTAAGCCTATTGAGTTATTGCATACGCAACAAGGTCTAACTGAGTAAGCAACAATGTCCAGCAGGCAATCCTGTTACTGCTCACTGTCCCATCTTTCATCCTACTGTCCAGTAACATTTATGTCGGGGTGTGACAGATCAGTAGAGTCAATGTAGCTAACCCTGTGAGTGACCTAAAATGTTTTACTGCCCAAGAAGTTGTTAACAGATATCACTCGCGATTCTAAAAGCTCTTTTCTACTTCTGTGAGAACTCGGGAGGCAGAGGCCACCGGTTTCAGCTTGTTGTGTCGCTCCTGCAGTAACACTACACTCGAGCTGTCCCCAGTCGCTGCTACCTCCACACTAAAGTCTGGTCCCCATTTATTGTTCCCAACGCTGGTGTCATCTGTAACACCTCTTTTAAATGAATGAAAGTTTCCTGGCAACTCTCACTCCATTCTCACTTTATTACTTTCCTAAGCAGTCTTGGCTGCATCCCTCGATAAATTCCCTGCAGTAACCCGTTATTTCCAAGAAAGACCTTGCCCCAGACATGTCCTTAGGAACGCGTAGCTCCTGGACTACATTTCTCTTAGCTTCATCTGCCTCCTGCTCCAATGGTCAATCGTAGAAATTGCACCTCTTCTTGGCTTTTTTTGGATTCACCTTAAAACCTGCTTCTTTTAATAATTGCAACAATTCACTCAATAATGGCCCATGGTCCTCCGCACTTTTGGAGAATAATAAAAGATCATCCACATATTGGACCAACCGATCTGGCTGACTAAAACCTTTTAGTGCCTCGGCCATACTCTGGTGAAAGATTGAGGGACTGTTGTGAAACCATTGTGGAAGAGATGTCCACATGTACTGCTGACCCTTAAAGGTAAAGGCAAATTTATACTGGTCCTCCCATTTCAGGGGAATGGACCAAAACCCGTTTGAAATGTCCAGCACGGTAAAAGTTGTTGCGGCCGCAGGAATACTCCCTATCAAAATCGCTACCACTGCTACCACTGGGTGCACAGGCTGAAATATTTTTATTCAGGACTTGGTAATCTACCGTGGCCCTCCATGAGTTATCGGGCTTCTTTACTGGCCATAGGGGTGAATTTACATGTGTGGCTATGGTACTTAACACACCTTGCTCTACCAGGGAATTTATAGCAGTTTACAAATTCTTTTCTGCTTCCTGAGGAAAATTATACTGTTTCTGGGGTCGTGTCATCGGATTCCCGTCTATTATCACCTCTACCCCAGTTACTCTCCCGCAATCATGCTTCTGCGTTGCAATTGCATCCATATTCTACCATTCATGCCCTGGCCGGAACATTATCAACTAATCTTTCTAAGTCATAACTCCCTTTCAGCTTCATCGTGCAGGTGCTGCCTGTACCTGTAATATCCATGGGAATCACTACAATCTCCCATATCCTATCTGCATCAACTGCCCTCCATAGACATAGAAACATAGAAAATTGGTGCAGGAGTAGGCCATTCGGCCCTTCGAGCCTGCACCACCATTCAATATGATCATGGCTGATCATTCATCTCAGTACCACTTTCCTGCTTTCTCTCCATACCCCTTTATCCCTTTAGCTGTGAGGGCCATAATCTAACTTCCTCTTGAATATATCCAATGGACTGGCATCAACAATCTCTGTGGTAGGGAATTCCACAGGTTAACAACTCTCTGAGTGAAGAAGTTTCTCCTCATCTCAGTCCTAAATGGCTTACCCCTTATCCTTAGTCTGTGTCCTCTGGTTCTGGACTTCACCAACATCGGGAACATTCTTCCTGCATCTAACCTGTCCAGACCCGTCAGAATTTTATATGTTTCTATGGGATCCCCTCTCATCCTTCCAGTAAATACAGGCCCAGTCGATCCAGTCCCTCCTCATATGTCAATTCTGCCATCCCGGGAATCAGTCTGGTGAACCTTCGCTGCACTCCCTCAATAGCAAGAATGTCCTTCAGATTAGGAGACCAAAACTGAACACAATATTCCATGTGAAGCCTCATCAAGGCCCTGCAGTAAGACCTCCCTGCTCCTATACTCAAATCCCCAAGCAATGAAGGACAACATACCATTTGCCTTCTTCACCGCCTGCTGCACCTGCATGCCAACTTTCAATGACTGGTGTAGCATGACACCCAGGTCTTGCTGCACCTCCCCTTTTCCTAATCTGCCGCAATTCAGATAATATTCTGCCTTCGTGTTTTTACCACCAAAGTGGTTAACCTCACATTTATCCACATTATACTGCATCTGCCATGCATTTGCCCATTCACCTAACCTGTCCAAGTCACCCTGCAGCCTCTTAACGTTCTCCTCACAGCTCACACCGTCACCCAGCTTAGTGTCATCTGCAAACTTGGAGATACTACACTCTATTCCTTCAGCTAAATCGTTAATATATATTTAAATAGCTGGGGTCCAAGCACTGAGCCCTGCGGCACTCTACTAGTCACTGCCTGCCATTCTGAAAAGGACCCGTTTATCCCGACTCTCTGTTTCCTGTCTGCCAACCAGTTCTCTATCCACGTCAGTACATTACCCCCAATACCATGTGCTTTAATTTTGCACACCAATCTCTTGTGTGGGACCTTGTCAAAAGCCTTTTGAAAGTCCAAATACACCACATCCACTGGTTCTCCCCTGTTCACTCTACTAGTTACGTGCTCAAAAAATTCTAGAAGATTTGTCAAGCATGATTTCCCTTTCATACACCCATGCTGACTTGGACCGATCCTGTCACTACTTTCCAAAGGCACTGCTATTTCATCTTTAATAATTGATTCCAACATTTTCCCCACTACAGATGTCAGGCTAATTGGTCTACAATTACTTGTTTGCTCTCTCCCTCCTTTTTTAAAAAGTGGTGTTACATTAGCTACCCTCCAGTCCATAGGAACTGATCCAGAGTCGATAGACCATTGGAAAATGATCACCAATGCATTCACTATTTCTAGGGCCACTTCCTTCAGTACTCTGGCCCCGGGGATTTATCGGCCTTCAATCCCATCAATTTCCCGAACACAATTTCCTGATTTCCTCAGTTCCTCCTTCTCACTAGACCCTCGGTCCCCTAGTATTTCCAGAAGGTTATTTGTGTCTTCCTTCGTGAAGACAGAACCAAAGTATTTGTTCAACTGGTTTGCCATTTCTTTTTCCCCATTATAAATTCACCTGAATCTGACTGCAAGGGACCTACGTTTGTCTTCACTAATCTTTTTCTCTTCACATATCTATAGAAGCTTTTACAGTCAGTTTTTATGTTCCCAGCAAGCTTCCTCTCATACTCTATTTCCCCCCTCCTAATTAAACCCTTTGTCCTCCTCTGCTGAATTCTAAATTTCTCCCAGTCCTCAGATTTGGTGCTTTTTCTGGCCAATTTATATGCCTCTTCCTTGGATTTAACACTATCCTTAATTTCCCTTGTTAGCCATGGTTGAGCCAGCTTCCCCATTTTATTTTTACTCCAGACAGGGATGTACAATTGTTGAAGTTCATCCATGTGATCTTTAAATGTTTGCCATTGCCTATCTGCCGTCAACCCTTTAAGTATCATTTGCCAGACTATACTTGCCAATTCACGTCTCATACCATCAAAGTTACTTTTCGTTAACTTCAGGACCCTAGTCTCTGAATTAATTGTATCACTCTCCATCTTAATAAAGAATTCTACCATATTATGGTCACTCTTCCCCAAGAGGCCTCGCACAACAAGATTGCTAATTAGTCCTTTCTCATTACACATCACCCAGTCTAGGATGGCCAGCCCTCTAGTTGGTTCCTCGACATATTGGTCTAGAAAACCATCCATAATACACTCCAGGAAATCCTCCTCCACCGTATTGCTACCAGTTTGGTTAGCCCAATAAATATGTAGATTAAAGTCGCCCATGATTACTGCTGTACCTTTATTGCATGCATCCCTAATTTCTTGTTTGATAAGCAATTAGGGGACACAGTCTTAAGATAAGGGGCAGGCCATTTAGGACTGAGATGAGGAGAAACTTCTTCACTCAGAGAGTTGTTCACCTGTGGAATTCTCTGCCACAGTGAGTTGTTGATGCCAGTTCATTGGATATATTCAACAGGGAGGAGTAAGATATGGCCCTTATGGCTAAGGGGATCAAGGGGTCTGGAGAGAAAGCAGGAAAGGGGTACCGAGGGAATCATCAGCCATGATCTTATTGAATGGTGGTGCAGGCTCGAAGGGCCGAATGGCCTACTCCTGCACCTATTTTCTATGTTTCTATGTTTCTATACTGTCCCCAACCTCACTACTACTGTTTGGTGGTCTGTACACAACTGCCAATCGCGTTTTCTGCCCTTTGGTATTCCGCAGCTCCACCCATACAGATTCCACATCATCGAAGCTTATGTCCTTCCTTACTATTGCTTTAATTTCCTTTTTAACCAGCAATGCTACCTCACCTCATTTTCCTTTCTGTCTATCCTTCCTGAATGTTAAATACCCCTGGATGTTGACTTCACAGCCTTGGACACCATGGAGCCATGTCTCCGTGATGCCAATTATATCATATTCATTAATTGCTGCCTGTGCAGTTAATTTGTCCACCTTATTATGAATACTCCTCGCATTGAGGTACAGAGCCTTCAGGCTTGTCTTTTTAACACACTTTGCCCCTTTAGAATTTTGCTGTAATGTGGCCCTTTTTGATTTTTGCCTTGGGTTTCTCTGCCCTCCACTTTTACTTTTCTTCTTTCTATCTTTTGCTTCTGCCTCCATTCTACTTCCCTCTGTCTCCCTGCATAGGTTCCCATCCCCCTGCCTTTTTAGTTTAATCGCTCCCCAACAGCACTAGCAAACACTTCCCCTCGGACATTGGTTCCGGTCCTGCCCAGGTGTAGACCGTCCGGTTTGTACGGGTCCCACCTGCCCATAGGACCGGTTCCAATGCCCAAGGAATTTGAATCCCTCTCTTCTGCACCACTCAACAAGCCACGTATTCATCTGAGCTATCCTGCGATTCCTACTCTGACTAGCACGTGGCACTGGTAGCAATCCTGAGATTACTACCTTTGAGGTCCTACTTTTTAATTTAACTCCTAGCTCCCTAAATTCACCTTGTAGGACCTCATCCCATTTTTTACCTATATCGTTGGTACCTATATGCACCATGACAACTGGCTGTTCACCCTCCCCCTCGAAAATGTTCTGCAACCACTCCGAGACATCCTTGACCCTTGCACCAGGGAGGCAACATACCATCCTGGAGTCTCGATTGTGGCTGCAGAAACGTCTATCTATTCCCCTTACAATAGAATCCCCTACCACTATATATATCTCTCCCACTCTTTTTCCTGCCCTCCTGTGCAGCAGAACCATCCACGGTGCCATGGACTTGGCTGCTGCTGCCCTCCCTGATGATTCATCCCCCTCAACAGTATCCAAAATGGTGTATCTGTTTTGGAGGGGAATGACCGCAGGGGACCCCTGCACTACCTTCCTTCCACTGCTCTTCCTGTTGGTCTCCCATTCCCTATTTGTCTGTGTAACCTTTGCCTGCTGTAAGACCAACTCACTAAATGTGCTATTCACTGCATCCTCAGCATCGCGGATGCTCCAGAGTGAATCCATCTGCAGCTCCAGTGCCGCAATGCGGTCTGTCAGGAGCTGCAACAGGATACACTTCTTCATATCCACTATGGCGTGGTGTGCCAACATGTAGTCGGCCCCGAGAACTCACGAACCGGGTTGTTCCCATTTCATTAAAATGCATTCCCACTTTGTGTTAGGTCCTAACTCTATGGTTAAGGGTTTTGATACTGCCCCAGCATATTCGTTACCCGTAAAGCCTGCCAGTGTAAATGGGACTCCGCTCGACCATGGGGAAGTGGTCGGATTCGGTGAGTGGACAACTTTGCTAGAGGCTCCTGTATCTACCAGATACCTTCCGCTAACGCTTCCACCTTCACATCCACACATGGCCTGCCCCACTCATCGTAGATGAGCAGACACAGGTACTCTGGCTGGGCGCAATGTCAAAGTGGGGTCGCCGACGCATTGGGTCCCTTTTCACCCACTGCAGCGTCCAACATTCCTCTACCCTTGCCCATAACCTGCTGTAATGCAGCCACAAAAATCTGTACTGGGTCACCGGCTACCTTCCTTTGGCCCTTTTCTGCCTCAACACCCTTGTAACCTGGCTTCCGACCTCTCGGGAGTCGACAATCCTTGCTCCAGTGTCCCAACTTCCCACAGTTAAAACACCCTCTGGATCGACCTGTACTACCTCCCTCTTGTCTCCATTCTCTCTTTGCCTTAACATCTCTTACTTCGTGCACTTTCTCTTTTAGTTTCTCCTCTTCCATTTGTTTGGACTTAAATGCTAGGGTCAATCTTCTCAACACCCCTACCTCTGTATTCTGGAGATTGTCTGGGTTAAACCATGCTTCAGCTTTTGCTCTGAGCCGTGGCAAACTGTTAGCCATTATGGTTCTCAGCCAATGGTTTCTGGGTTCCCCTATTAAGTCTGCCCGTATCACATTTCCTCCAGTGGCCCTTAAATAAATAGGCCACAGTTTATCCGCAAACGTATTGGGTGATTCGTTTATTTGCTGCCTAGTCTGTTCAAACTGCCAGAATGGACTACCTTGACTGTACCCTAGCGCTGCCAAGATTTCCTCCTTTAAGCCCTGTGGGGTTCCTCCACCTAACTTGGTGGCTGTTGACAAGCTCTGATATAGCTTCCCTTTCAGGGAGAGCAGTGTTAACTTCACTATCTCCTCCTCGCTGCAGTTATTGATACCCCCTATCTGCTCTATATTGACAAAATGAACGGAGGCATCTCCTCCTTGCTTTAATTTTGCCATACCCATCAGCATTTCTTGCAGCTGAATCGGCATGTATGGGATTACATAGTCACTCTGTAATGGTGCCAGACCACCACTTGTTGGGGGTGGGCTAAATTTCTGCTGTCTCAAGGGACACATCCGTTTCGGGGGTCCCGGTGCCTCGGGAGCTGGCCGATGCTCACTATACTGGGGCCCATCATCTGACTCCTTCCCCTCTGGGTCCCAAATTTATTTGCCTTCCCCGGGTGCCATAAGACAAATCATCTCTGTGGCCCTGTCTAACTCTGTTGTTAACTGGCGGATCTTTTCTTAACAAGGTCTGTCATCAGCCCTTTTGTAACTCTGTTTCTGTGCTACCTGATATGCTATCTTTATCTTTCTTAGCTGTTCTGCTTCTTTGGCTCTCTCTAAGTGCCTCTTACTCTGCTCGTTGTACATTTGCTGCTGCCTTTTGCACTCGGTCACCTGACATTGAAAATATTCTAGTTGATCACGCGCCATTTCTTCCTTAATACTTTGGTCCTGCTTTTCTTTATTCAAATTGCTTATCTCACCTTTTAATTCCCTATTCCCATCCTCCAGCTTTCCTACCTTTTCCCTTAAACTTGGAAACATAGAACATAGAAAATAGGTGCAGGAGTAGGCCATTCGGCCCTTCGAGCTTGAACCACCATTCAATAAGATCATGGTTGATCATTGTGTTTGCTTCTGCAGGCACATGAGCCAAATCGCCTTCTCTTTTGACCCTTTGTGGTTACTACTGACTGTCCACTGTGCGGATCCCCAGAGTGTAGCATTTCTCGTGCCATGGCTCCGAAATGTCCAGTTTGTTGCACATATATGCAGCAACCTTAGTCTCCATGAACTTCCTACGACTACTCTTAGCCGCTGGCTCTACCGCGTTTCACTGTGGTGAGTCATTTCCAATGCCTCTGGCTGAGAAATTATCCCTGACTACCTTGGTCTCCCCTGAGACCATCTCGCAGTGACCTGCGGTTACTGTTACTCTGGCTTCTCTCTGTGGCTACCCTAGTCGACTCGAGATTACTCCAGCCTGTCCAAGACTGCTTCTCTCCTCCGGTTGTCCTTGCCGCCCTTGAGGTTTCCTCATCCTTCTCTGTGACTACCCCAGTCAACCCGAGATTACTCCAGCCTATCCAAAACTGTTTCTCTCCTCCGGTTGCTCTGGCTATCCATGAGATTACTTCTGGCCTCCCTGAGACCCTTCGCAGACTACCTGCGATTGCTTTTCTCGGTGGCTAACCTGGTCAGCCTGAGCTCTTCTGCTACCCTAGTCACCCTTGAGATTACTTTGGTCTCCCTGAGACCCCTTCGCCGACTACCTGCTTTAGCCGATCTGAGATGTAACCAAGACTGCCCAAGGTTTCTTGCCCTTGATTTGTGTCCGTGACCCTATTCCAAACTCCAAGGTCCTGCCGTGGTCACCATTTTATGTAGGGTGTTCGTTTTCCACTCTACTTTGATTTATAGACCTCGGGAATTACAGGAAGGATTCCACGTAACACAAAGTTTAGGCTTAAACCTAACTGTTGTTTTTTGTGTAATAAACTAACTAAAAATTACAGAACAAGACTTCTTAGAGATTGATCAAAGACATACAATCACCCATCCAGAAAGTTGTTGCTGTTGACGATTATAGGCTCGTGTTGGGTCCCAGCTGCCTGCTTCTTGGTCATTGTTCCTTTGACCTGCTGTTCTGAGGTGTTTCTTCAAATTGTTCCCCTGAGCTGTTGTTTCTCTTCCTCTGAGCTCTTGATTTCTGCTCTTACATATATATCCATTTGATTATACACATCACCTACTGGGCTGCTTTCAGTTAATGTGTCTGGATGAGTCTTGATGGTTGTGATGATGGGTCTGGATCCATGGCCACATTTTGCACATGGAATCGACAGGGCAAAAGATAACTCCTTATCATTTGTGCCCCATTAGCCAAAAATGCACGCCTTGTGGGATCCTTTGTTGTCCTGGATTTTCGCAGAAACGTAGTCTCTATAGGGAACTGGATTTTCCCCACCAGTCAATTAATCCATGGGCTCCTCTGCTTGATTGTATCAAACCCTTTGTCTCGATGTTAATCGGGTCTCGCTACTGACTGCAGAAATTGCATAAATCAGTTATGAGTCACCACCTGCCGAGGCTGACTCACATTTTCCCTCTCTACAATCCCAGAGGTTTTCTTCTTTTTAAACCATTTTTGTCCATGGCCTCTTGCTGTGCCTTGATCATGAAATGTGTAACCCTCTCCAGTCTATCATCCCCTGCCCAGTCTCTCTCTCCCCACAATCTCTAACACACAGCCCCAGTCTCTCTCCCCCACCACATGCTTTCTCTCTCACCCCCTCCCCAATTTCTCTCTCTCTAACTCTCCCAGTCTCTCTCACTCTGCCACCAGTCTCTCTCACTCTGCCACCAGTCTCTCTCACTCTGCCACCAGTCTCTCTCACTCTGCCACCAGTCTCTCTCACTCTGCCACCAGTCTCTCTCACTCTGCCACCAGTCTCTCTCACTCTGCCACCAGTCTCTCTCACTCTGCCACCAGTCTCTCTCACTCTGCCACCAGTCTCTTCCCACTCCCAAGTCTCACTCATCACTCCCTCCCCAGTTTCTCTCCCCCCAGTCTTGCTCACTCTCACCCCAGTCTCTTTCACTCTCCCCCCAAGTCTCTTTCACTCTTCCCAGTTTCTCTCACTCTCCCACAGTCTCTCTCCCCCCCCCCAGTCTCTCTTCCCCCCCCCAAGTCTTTCTCATTCTCCTCCCAGTCTCTCTCACTCTCCGCTCAGTCTCTGTCACTCACCGACCAGTATTTCTCCCCTTCCCCAATCTCTCTCTCTGTCTCCCCTCCCCAGACTCTCCAACTCGCCACCTCCCCAGTCTCTCACCCCCTCCCAGTCTCTGTCTCCCCCCCCAGTCTATCTCACTCTTCCCCCCCCCCCACCCACACCTCCCCCATCTCTCACTCTCTCCTATCTCGATCACCCTCCTCAGCCTCTCTCCTTTTCTACCCGTCCTCAGTCATGTTCTCTCTCCCCCCACATCCCCAGTCTCTCTCTCTCTCTCTCTCTCCCCTTCTCCAGTCTCACTTTCCCGCCGTCTCGCTCCCCCTCCCCAGTCCCTCTCTCTTCCTCTCCCCAGTTGCTGTCTCTCTCCATTTCCCCAGGCTCTCACTCTCTCCCCCCTCCCTCCCCAGTTTCTCTCTCTCCCGTCTCTCACTCTGTCTATTCCCCTCACCCATCTTTTACTCTCTTCCTCACTCTCTCTCTCACCCTTCCCCCATTCTATCTCATTTCTCGCCCCCCGCCGCCCCCCCCCCAGTCCCTCTCACTCACCACCAATCTCTCTCACTCTCCCCACAGTCTCTCTCTCCCCCTCCCCAGTATCGCTCACTCACCACCAATCTCTCTCACTCTCCCCACAGTCTCTCTCTCCCCCTCCCCAGTATCGCTCACTCACCACCAATCTCTCTCACTCTCCCCACAGTCTCGCCCCCCAGCCTCTGTCACTGCCGCCCCAGGCGCTCTCCTGATCCACAGACTCTCTCTCTCGAACCCTCCCCAGTCTCTCTCACTCTCCCCCAGTCTCTCTCATTCTCCCCACAGTCTCTCTCCCCCTCCCAAGTCTCTCTCATTCATTCCCTCTCTCTCTCTCTCTCTGCCCCGTTTCTCTCATTCTCCCCACAGTCTCTCTCCCCCTCCCAAGTCTCTCTCACTCATTCCCTCTCTCTCTCTCTCTCTCTCTCTCTCCCGATCCACAGTTTCTCTCTCTCTCGCCCACCCTTCCCCGTCTCTCTCACTTTACCCCATGCCCCGTTCTCACTCCCGTTCCACAGTCCCCCTCTGTCTCCACCCAGTCTCTCACACTCTACCCAATGTCTCTCTCCCCAGTCTCTCTCACTCTCCCCTCAGTCTCGCTCCCCTTTCACAGCCTCTCTCTCTTCCCCCTCCCTCTCCAGTCAGGTTCTCTCTCCCCCTTACATCCTCAGTCTCTCTCTCTCTCTCTCCCCCCCCTCCAGTCTCTCATTCTCTCCACAGTCTCTCTCCCCCTCCCTAGTCTCGCTCACTCATCCCCCCCCCCCTCTCTCTCTCTCTCTCTCTCTCTCTCTCTCTCTCTCCTTCCCCGTCTCTGTCACTCTCCGCCCAGTCTCTCTCCTGATCCACGGTCTCGCTCTCTCTCTCTTGCCCACCCTTCCCCTGTCTCTCTCACTCTACCCCATGCCCTGTTCTCACTCCCATTCCCCAGTCACCCTCTGTCTCCCCCCAGTCTCTCTCCCCTTCCCCAGTGTCTCTCTCCCCAGTCTCTCTCACTCTCCCCCAGTCTCCCTCATGCACATCCAATCTCTCTCACTCTCCCCTCAGTCTCGCTCCCCCTCCACAGCTTCTCTCTCTTCCCCCTCCCTCTCCAGTCATGTTCTCTCTCCCCCTCACATCCTCAGTTCTCTCTCTCTCTCCCCCACCCCCCCACTCTAGTCCCTCACTCTCCCTGCAATCTCGCTCCCCCTCCCCAGTCCCTCTCTCTCTCTCCTTCCCCAGTCTCTGTCTCTCTCCACCTCCCCAGGCTCTCACTCTCTCCCCCCTCCCTCCCCAGTTTCTCTCTCTCTCTCCTACCACCCCCCACCACCCTGTCTTTTTCTCTATTCCTCATTCTCTCTCTCTCGCCACTTCCCCCATTCTATCTCACCACCCCACCCCCCTCCCAGTCCCTCTCACTCTCCACAATCTCTCACTCTCCCCCCAGTCTCTTTCTCTCTCTCCCCCTCTGCAGTATATCTCACTCTCCACGATTATCTCTCACTCTCCCCCCAGTCATGCCCCGAATCTGTCACCGCTGCCCCAGGCTCTCTCCTGCTCCACAGTCTCTCTCTCTCTCCCCCTCCCCAGTATCTCTCACTCTCCACCAGTCTCTCTCACTCTCCCCCCCCCCCCGTCTCGTCACACCCCCCTCAGTTTGTCATTGACGCCCCAGGCTCTCTCCCGATCCACAGTCACTCTCTCTCTCTCACTCTGCCCCAGTTTCCCCCAGTCTCCCCCTCTCTCACTCTCCCCCAGAGCATTGGACTGGCCACAATCTAGCAGGACTGGGTAAACCTCTGAGGCGAGTCAGAGTTAGCACGGGCTCATGGAACCTTTGTACGGGCTGAGCGCAGTGAGGTGTCGGTTGCTGATCCATGAAGGAACGCGGCCTTGTTGAAGGTCCTCCAACTGACTGTGTCCTTCATTCAGCAGCCAAGCACTGTACAACACACACGCGTCATTCCTCGACGCCTGAGCTGACACATTCTGATCTTCTCGGATCAAACTGTTAATCGTTTGAGCATGTGCCTCCAGCTCAGCTATGATATCCTTCAAATGGATGGTCATAGCCTGATCCTCCCGCAACTCCAACCCTTCTATCGCGTTACCTTCTCGCATGATCTTGCGCAACCGATCCCTCAAGGTATTTACCTGCATTTGCAACTGAGCATTGTCCATACTGTTAGCAATGGACATGCCAGTGATAAATGCTGTGGTTGCGTCATTAAACTGCCCCGCTTGTACCTTTGTGAACCCCCATGCTGACCTGAATTCAGATCATACACACTGTCCTGATCCACACCACCGTAACTTAGCTCATAGAACTTCCTAAACATTTCTTTAAGCAGAGCCTCGTAAAGCCTTTCAGTCTCTGCAGGACACCACCGTGGCATTATGAACCTGGGTCAGGTTTAAGAAAACCTAGGCAACCAAGTAGTGCACATCATGGTAAAGTATCTTGTTGGTCAGGACTAGCACCAACCCATTCCTTGGACCCGGGGTGGTGGAGGGACATCTAACCTCCGTCTCCTGCACTGGTGGGGCTGTGGGAAGTGGCTCTACCTTGCGTGCCAGCAACCCTCCATGTAATTTACGGTATCAGGAGGGTCTGGGATCACACAGGAATCCATACTCCATCCCCAACTGATCCCATAGAAACATAGAAACATTGAAACATAGAAAATAGGTGCAGGAGTAGGCCTTCAAGCCTGCACCACCATTCAATACAATCATGGCTGATCATGCAACTTAAGTACCCCCTTCCTGCTTTCTCTCCATACCACTTGAGCCCTTTAGCCGTAAGGGCCACATCTAAATCCCTTTTGAATATATCTAACGAACTGGCCTCAACAACTTTCTGTGGTAGAGAATTCCACAGATTCACAATTCTCTGAGTGAACAGGTTTCTCCTCATCTCAGTCCTAAATGGCTTACCCCTTATCCTTAGACTGTGTCTCCTGGTTCTGGACTTCCCCAACATCGGGAACATTCTTCCTGCATCTAACCTGTCTAATCCCGTCAGAATTTTACATGTTTCTATGAGATCCCCTCTCATCCTTCTAAACGCCAGTGAATACAGGCCCAGTCGATCCAGTCTCTCCTCATATGTCAGTCCTGCCATCCCGGGAATCAGTCTGGTGAACCTTCGCTGTACTCCTTCAATAGCAAGAACGTCCTTCCTCACATTAGGAGACCAAAACTTAACACAATATTCCAGGTGAGGCCTTACTAAGGCCTTGTACAACTGCAGTAAGACCTCCCTGCTCCTATCCTCAAATCCCCTAGCTATGAAGGCCAACATACCATTTGCCTTCTTCACCACCTGCTGTACCTACATGCCAACTTTCAATGACACCCAGGTCTCGTTGCACCTCCTCTTTTACTAATCTGCCACCATTCAGATAATATTCTGCCTTCGTGTTTTTGCCACCAAAGTGGATAACCTCACATTTATCCACATTATACTGCATCTGCCATGCGTTTGCCCATTCACCTAACCTGTCCAAGTCACCCTGCAGCCTTTAAGCATCCTCCTCACAGCTCACACTGCCACCCAGCTTAGTGTCATCTGCAAACTTGGAGATATTACACTCAATTCCCTCATACAAATCATTAATGTATATTGTAAATAGCTGGAGTCCCGACCCAGCACTGAGCCCTGCAGCACCCCACTAGTCACTGCCTGCCATTCTGAAAAGGACCCGTTTATCCTGACTCTCTGCTTCCTGTCTGCCAACCAATTCTCTATCCACGTCAGTACATTACCCCCAATACCCAATACCATGTGCTATAATTTTGCACACCAATCTCTTGTGTGGGACCTGGTCAAAAGCCTTTTGAAAGTCCAAATACACCACATCCACTGGTTCTCCCTTGCCCACTCGACTAGTTACACCCTCAAAAAATTCTAGAAGATTTGTCAAGCAGGATTTCCCTTTCATAAATCCATGCTGACTTGGACCGATCCCGTCACTGCTTTCCAAATGTGCTGCAATTTCATCTTTAATAATTGATTCCAACATTTTCCCCACTACTGATGTCAGGCTAACCAGTCTATAATTACCCATTTTCTCTCTCCCTCCTTTCTTAAAAAGTGCTGTTACATTAGCTACCCTCCAGTCCATAGGAACCGATCCAGAGTTGATAGACTTTTGGAAAATGATCACCAATGCATCCACTATTTCTAGGGTTACTTCCTTAAGTACTCTGGGATGCAGACTATCAGGCCCCGGGGATTTATCGGCCTTCAATCCCATCAATTTCCCTAACACAATTTCCCGCCTAATAAGGATTTCCTTCAGTTCCTCCTTCTCACTAGACCCTTGGTCCCCTAGTATTTCCGGAAGGTTATTTGTGTCTTCCTTTATGAAGACAGAACCAAAGTATTTGTTTAACTGATCCGCCATTTCTTTGCTCCCCATTATAAATTGCAGTAAGACCTCCCTGCTCCTATACTCAAATCCCCTCGCTATGAAGGCCAACATGCCATTTGCTTTCTTTACCACCTGCTGTACCTGCATGCCTACCTTCAATGACTGATGTACCATGACACCCAGATGTCGTTGCACCTCCCCTTTTGCTAAACAGTCACCATTCAGATAATAATCTGCCTTCCTGTCCCGGTCCCGAAGTCTTTTCACCATCGCGAAAACGCGACCGACATGCCCGTCGGACAGACCCATTCAGACCCCCACATACACACATAAATTCCTTCCTCTTCTTTCCACCATTTGTGCCAGCACACTTCGTTCCCATAATCTGACGGTATACATCGTTCCCCAGCCGTTCCCAGTCCGTGAATCGATTGCCCTTATCTTGGCTCAATTTCCTGAGCCACCTCCACCGTCCCAGCAGTATGTGGCCCTCGCACCGCAAGCATACGCGTCTCCCCTCGGTCACCCTAACTCACCTGGCTGTGACTTGCAGCTCGGGGCACGGTATGGAAGCTTCGCCATACGTGAAACCCTTGCTGCTGGAGTACTGCGTGCAATGGGACCCCAGCCACTCCGGCCATCTTACCTCCTGGAAATAGGCTGGCACAACATCGGTGTCCCCAGTCCTACTCCCCTGTACCACGGTGGGTCCTTTCCCCTGGTGCAGCAGTATAGGATGGACTCCTCGGAGTCTGCCTTCTTCAAGCTGCCTGTAATGTTCAGAATAACTCCACAAGACTGTATATTGTAAGCTCAAACTGTTGTGACCTTGGTCTCTTTAAAGTAACTCCAGAATGAGGAAGCAGCTAGGTAGGCTGCCTTTTATATCTGCTTGCCCAGGGTGTGCAGGTGACCCTTGGGTCTCCTACAGGTGCACCCCTGGTGGCAAGTCTTACACATTGGTAATGTTTACATACATAACATAATTCCCCCGCCAAAGTCTTAGATACAAGTTATTTACAAGTTGAGGCGATCTGGGGCTCTGCGTTCCCGGGTTGATCGCCTGAGTTGAAGTCCTGGCATGGGTGAGTCGGTTGGATCATTGCTGCACTGCAGTGTGGCTGGTCTGATCGGACTGTCGGGCATGGTGGGTTCATCCTCGTGGTTGACCGTGAGGTCGATTGCTGGTTGGGTGTGTATGGGTGGATCATTGATGGTAATGTCCTCTTCAAACTATTCTTGGTTGTCAATTTGGTCTGATCCAAGTGCTTTTTGCATGTTTGTCCATTCAAAAGTTTGACGACAAACATTCTATTCCCCTCCTTGGCTAACACAGTGCCAGCAACCCATTTGGGACCATGACCATAATTAAGAACATAGAAACATAGAAACATAGAAAATAGGTGCAGGAGTAGACCATTCGGCCCTTTGAGCCTGCACCACCATTCAATGAGTTCATGGCTGAAACACAGGGTCGTTAACTCAATGCCACGCGATACAGCCGCGAGCGTGGTACACATTATGCCGGTGACGCAGGGTTTCTACATGATCATTGAGATCCAGGTGGACTAAAGTGAACCTGGTTTTGAGTGCTTGCTTCATCAGCAATTCTGTAGGGGGAGCTCTGGTAAGCGAGCGGGGTCGTGTGCAGTAGCTGAGCAGAATCCAAGATAGCCGGGTCTGCAGTGAACCATCCATCACGCGTTTCAAGCTCTGCTTGATGGTTTGGACTGCCCGTTCCGCCTGACAATTGGATGCGGGCTTAAACGGCGCAGACCTGATATGCTTGATGCCATTGCAGGTCATGAACTCATTGAATTCTGAGTTGGTGAAACATGGTCCATTGTCACTAACAAGGACGTCGGGCAAACCATGGGTGGAGAACATGGCCCGGAGGCTTTCAATGGTGGCAGTGGACATACATGATGACATTATTATACATTCAATCCATTTAGAGTAAGCGTCCACTGCTACTAGGAACATCTTTCCTTGAAAGGGGCCGGCGAAATCTACGTGGACCCTGGACCACGGTTTGGAGGGCCATGACCACAGACTCAGTGGGACCTCCCTTGGTGCATTGCTCAACTGTGAGCAAGTTATACATTTGTGTACGCATGACTCCAATTCCGAGTCAATGCCGGGCCATAAAACGTGTGATCTGGCAATAGCCTTCATCATTACTATGCCTGGGTGGGTACTGTGAAGGTTGCGTATAAACGTTTCCGTCTTTTTTTGGCAAAACTACACGTTTCCCCCATAGGAGACAGTCCGAATAGATAGACATTTCGTCCTTGTGTCGGTGGAACGGCTTAATTTCGTCTTGCATTTCCCCGGGAACCACCGACCAGCTCCCATTGAGGACGCAGCCTTTTACTAGTGATAGCACAGCGTCCAGGCTAGTCCAGGTCCTGATCTGGCGAGCTGTGACGGGTGACCCCTCGCTCTCAAAAGCATTCATTACAAGAAGCAAGACTGTGGGTTGCGCCATTTCCACCCCTGTGTTGGGCAATGGTAGCCGACTGAGGGCATCAGCACAGTTCTCAGTGCCTGGTCTGTGGTGGATTACATAGTCATACGTAGATAACATTAGTGCCCATCTTTGGATGTGGGACAAAGCATTGGTGTTAATACCTTTGCTTTCTGAGAACAACAAAATGTGCGGCTTGTGGTCGGTTTCGAGCTCGAACCGGAGTCCAAATAGGTATTGGTGCATTTTCTTAACCCCGTATACGCATGCTCATGCTACTTTCTCAACCATACAGTAGGCTCTTTTAGCCTTAGATAAGCTTCTGGACGCATATGCAACCGGTTGCAGTTTGCCTGACACATTGGCTTACTGTAATAGACAACCGAACCCGTACAAAGATGCATCACAAGCTAGTACTAAATGTTTACACGGGTCATACAATACAAGTAACTGGTTAGAACATAGCAGGTTTCTGGCCTTGTTAACGACTTTCTCTTGAGATTTACCCCAAAGCTAGTCGTCACCCTTGCGTAGCAATAAATGCAAAGTGCTCAACCCCGGTAGAAAGTTACCAAAATAGTTGGAGAGTCCCAGGAACGAACGCAGCTCCGTCACATTCTGTGGTCTGGGTGCATTCTCGATGGCCTCCGTCTTGAAGTCCGTGGTTCTAATGCCGCAATCTTTCTCCCCAGAAATTCAACCTCTGGCACCAGGAAAACACACTTGGAGTGATTCAGCCTGAGTCCCACTCTGTCCACTCGCTTGAGAACCTCTTCCAGTTGTGCAAGTGTTCGGTGGTGTTGCTGCCAGTGATCAAGATGTCGTCTTGAAACACCACGGTGCGCGGAACCGATTTCAGCAGACTCTCCATGTTTCTCTGGAAGGTGGCCGCAGCTGAGCGACTCCCAAAGGGGCATCTGTGGTATATGAACAGTCCTCTGTGCATGCTGATGCATGTCAATTTTTTCGAAGCTTCAGCCAGCTCCTGTGTCATGTAAGCAGAGGTTTGATCCAGCTTGGTAAACGACTTCCCCCCTGTTAGCGTTGCGAACGGGCCATCCACTTTGGGTAGTGGGTACTGGTCCCATAACGAGACTCGGTTGATCATTACCTTGTAGTCCCCGCAGATTCTGACCGTCCCATCGCTTTTCAACACCGGAATAATTGGACTGGCCCACTCGAACTTGATTGGCAATATGATTCCCTCTCGTTGAAGTCTGTCCAGCTCGATCTTGACTTTTTCTCGCATCATGTATGGAACCGTTCAGCCTTGTGATGAATGGGTCATGCATCAGGGACTGGATGGATCTGCACCTTGGCGCCTGTGAAGTTGCCGCTGCCTGGCGAATAACGACGAGAATTTGTTTAGCACCTGGGCGCACGAAGCATCATCCACCGAAGACAGTGTTTTGATGTCGTCCCAGTTCCACCGGATCTTTCCTAGCCTGCTTCTGCCGAACAGCGTTGGGCCATCGCCTGTTACAATCCATAGTGGTAAATCATGCACAGCTCCATCATATGATACCTTCACTGCCGCACTGCCAATGACTGGTATGAGCTCTTTGGTGTAAGTGTGCAGCTTGGTGTGGATCGGGCTTAGTTTTGGCCTTTGTGCCTTGTTGCCCCACAGTTTTTCAAAAGCCTTCTGGCTCATAATTGATTGATTCATCCCCGTGTCCAATTCCATGGAGACTGGAATGCCATTTAATTTGACTTTTAACATTATCGGAGGGCTTTTGGTGGTGAAGGTGTGCACCCCATACACTTCCTCCTCAGCCTCGGGTTTGAGTTGCCTCTTTTACTCGTTCAGCATGATCCACGGCGGATCAGTCATCTTCTGCTGACTCTGCCACGTGATGAGTCGCAGCACGTCTGCACATTCGCTGGAGGTGCCTCATTGTTCCACAGCCCTTGCACACATAGTGCTTGAATCGACATTGATAGGCTCACAGTGCCAACATGGTGTTAATGGATTTGCATTCACGCCCCACAGCGGACTCTGAGTCATCCTAGATCTGGCCTCTGCAGGAAGTACAGTTCTGCCTGCTGAAGGCGTTATTTTATACACAGTATTTGCCGGTGAGCTTCGATGCTGTAATGATATCTGTTTAGTGTTACCGTTCGTGGACATGAAAGCCTGGGCTATCGTGATGGCCTTGCTCAGATCTAGGGATTCGGCAGACAGCAGTTTGCGAAGAATGACCTAGTGGCCAATTCCAAGCACGAAAAAGTCCCGCATCACTTCCCCCAAAAACCCAGCAAATGGTCCCGCAAGGCATCTTAGGTCGGCGACATAGCTCGCCACATCCTGGCCCTCGGAGTGATGGTGCGTATAAAAGCGATACCTGGCCATCAAGATGCTCTCCTTCGGCTTGAGGTGTTCCCGAACCAGCGTGCACAACTCTTCATATGTCTTCTCCATTGGTTTCATTGGTGTTATCAGATTTTTGATGAGGCCATATATCGTGGACCCGCAAACGGTCAGGGGAATCGCCCTGCGCTTCACCGCAGTTTTTTGCTTTTCCAGCTTGTTGGCGATGAAGTACTGGTCAAGACGCTCGACGAAGGCTTCCCAATCGTCACCCTCAACAAATCTCTCAAGAATACCAATGACAGCCATAACCGCGTGAAAGTTCGTGATCTGTTACTCGTCGCCAATTGTTATGTTCAGAATAACGCCACAAGACTGTATATTGTAAGCTCAAACTGTTGTGACCTTGGTCTCTTTAATATAACTCCAGAGTGAGGAAGCAGCATGGTAGACTGCCCTTTATACCTGCTTGCCCAGGTGACCCTTGGGTCTCCCATAGGTGCGCCCCCTGGTGGCAAGTCTTACACATTGGTAATGTTTACATACATAACACTGCCGATCGCAAACCAGCTCAGGAACAGGACCACAGTGAACGTTCCTGGCATTCTCTTGGTGTTTTTGGACTTCCTTACTTTCCTATAACATAAAACACAAGCAAAAATCCATTCTGTGAGAGGGTTTTCTCCTCCACAGTACCATCAGGTTATACACAAGCAGCAGGATAGACACAGACCGACAGCGAAACGAAATGTAAAACAAACTATATACACTGTGGCCGCAGGGCTCGAGAGCCCCATGACTCTACACTCGGGCCTCTTGCGGCTCACGTTTGGCGAGTAGGGAGGTGACCATGGCACCCTCGGCTGTGGGATCCGACTGCTCCTCCTTACCGCCCCGTCCACCGGGTCATCGTTCCATATCAGGGGAGGGAGACCCGCCTCCACCATGAGGGTGCCCTGCTGCCTTTTAGCCCTGGTCCTTCCATCATCGGGCTTGACCAGCTTGCACTGGTTGATGTGGAACCATTTTGTGCATCTGGGGAGATTCACTGCGTAAACCATGGGGCTTGCCTTGTCAACGATGTTGTACGGCTCCATGTACAGTGGCTCAATCACTCGGGCGTAATTACCTGATCCACCACCTCCCATTCATGCGTGTGCTGCGGCTCTAGCAACAGCCAATTCTGTTGCTGCTGCCTCCCCAGGCTGTTGGCTGCCTGCATGTGGACTTGTTTTAAAGTACTGTACAACTGCTGTACAAACTTACCCCGGTCTACCTCCTGGAACTGTGTCCCGATGAGGACCGGCACCAACACATGGGTTGGCATGCGCATGGTCCTCCCGGTCATCAGCTCGTAAGGGGAGTACCCTGTGCTCCTGGAGGGGCTGGCCCAGACCCCCATGAGAATCAGAGGCAGAACCTCATCCCAGTTTTTGGGAACTGACCCACCTCCTTCCTCAACCTTTCCTTCAGGGTCCGGTTCATGTGCTCCACTGTCCCCAATGACTGGGGGTTGTGAGCCACATGCCATTTCCTCTCTATCCCCAGGAGTTTCAGGGTGGTTTGCATCACTTGACCCGTAACGTGGCTTCCCTGGTCGGACTCCAATACCTGGGACAGCCCCCACCTGGAGAATACCTCCTTTACCAGGATCCAAGCAGTGTCCAGGGCTGTGGCAGCCCGGCAAGGGATGGCTTCAACCCACTTTGAGAAGACGTCCACCAGGACTAAACAATATTTATTACCTGATTTAGTGGTGGGTAGGGGTCCAATGAAATTGATCTGCAATGATCGCCATGGCCCCTCTACCCTCCTGGTGTGTCCCAGGGAAGCCTTCCTGCACTGGGGATCAGGATTATTTGCTGTGTACACCAGACAACGTGTACAGAAGTCCCGGACATCCTCCCTCACCCTGCCTCCTCTACTCTCTGCCAAGTCGTTTCTGGCCCCGGGTGTCCCGCCCCTGGGCCCCCGTGGGCCAGCTGGAGGAACACCTCTCAGTGCTGTGCTGGGACCACCCACCGGTCCCCTTTGAACAGCATTCTATCCCAGACGCAAAAGTCTGCAACACCGAAGGGACCCTCTACGGTTTCCCCTTTCTCCCTGCCTAGTAGGATGGCTTTAAGAACGGGATCCTGGGCCTGTGCCTGTTTGAGATCCGGGATTAGATCTACTCCCTGTGTGTCTCCCCTGTCCCAGATCACTGCTATTGGAGCTGCTCTATCTGGATCCCATAAGATGCCCTCCCTAGGCTCCCCTTTTGGCTAGCTCATCGGCCTTTTGGTTTCATTTCCCTCTCGGCTCCGTTTTGGAGTGAGCTTTCACCTTGGCATCCCCCCATGTGCCAGTGGCCTCTAACATCTTGTGCAGCAGCCACGCTGTGGCCAGGCATCTCCCATCGGCGGACTTAAAACCTCGCCTTGACCAGATTGCCAAACATTCCGTGCAGGAGTTGCACGTGAACATCGAATCTGAGCAAATGGTGTATGGAGTAGGGAACTCGTTGGGCTGGGTCACCACATAGGCCACTGCTGCCAGTTCGGTTGCTGAGCGCTCATGGTGTTGTGGAGTTTTATGGCCTTCTCAACCTTAGCGGTTGGGTCATAGATCTCACATTTGGTGAAACGCTCCTCGTTGGACACGGTGCTGGACCCATCCACATAGATGCCTCGGCCGGTCAGGTGTATCCCGGCCCTGAGTCCCTCCTCAACATCCCATACTCCTTCCACCATGCACATATGCTGTCCCTGCATAGATCATATTAGTTGCTAACTTGGGTTTAGTCAACCTCTGCACTCTCAGCTTCGTCTGTGAGAGCAGCAGGGTCCAGCGAGCAATCCGGGCACTGCTCACTGTCCCATCCTTAATCCTGCCGTCCAGCAGCATCTGCGTGGGCATGTGATGGGTTAGGAGCGTCAGCAGGGATCAACCCGTAAAGAGCTGGGAGCACTTTACAGCCCAACGCGTGGCAAGCAAATGCCTCTCGCAGTTGGAATATCCCCGGTTGACATCCGTGAGAACCCTGGAGGAGTAGACCATGGGTCTCAGCCTGCTACGTCGCTCCTGGAGCAACACCGCACTCAAGCTGTCCCCGCTGGCCGCTAACTCCAGGGAGAACTCTTCCCCCTGATTAATCGCACCCAACACAGGTGCTGTCTGCAAATCCCTTTTCAGATGAGTGAATGACTCCTGGCAATTGAGGTCCCACTCCCAGTCGACTCCCTTGTGGAGGAGCCGAAGTAGAAGGGCTGCCGTGGCCTTCAATGAAGTCCCTGCAGTAACCAGTGTGTCCTATGAAAGACCTGACCCCCGATACGTTTTTGGGGGCTGGGTGCTCTTGTACTGCCTTACGCCTGGCTTCATCAATGGCCCTCTCACCTGCTCTGCCGGTCAGCCTGAGGAATTTCACCTCCTTCTGACCAACCTGTGCTTTCTTCGGGTTAACTTTAAAACCCGCCTCCCTTAATAGTTTTAGCAGCTCATCCAGCAGTGGCCCGTGCTCTTCTCTATCCGAAGAGTGTCGTCCACATACTGAATGAGCTGCTGGGGTTGGCTAAATTGTTTCAGAGCATTGGCCATGCTCTGGTGGAAAATGGAAGGGCTGTTGTGAAAGCCCTGGGGAAGACACGTCAAGTATACTTTTGCCCTTTAAACGTAAAGGCAAACTTATACCAGTCTTCCCGATGGAGGATGGATCAACCAGAACCCATTAGAAATATCCAGCACCGTGAATGTGGTCGCGGTCGCTGGGATATTTCCGATCAGGTCAGTGACAGCAAGCTGGGATGTTGCTGTTGAGGACCCGACAGTCCATAGTCCTCCATGACTGGTCGGGTTTCTTGACCAGCCAGAGTGGGGAGTTCATGTGCGCGGCAATCATTCTCAACAGTCCCTGTTGTACTAAGGATCCCAGCACCATTTACAGGTCTGCCTCCGCTTCTCGGGGAAAACTGTACTGTTTCTGAGGCCGTGATATAGGGTCCCATCCACCCGAACCTCTACTCCAGTCACCTGTCCACAATCATGTTTGTGGGTGGCGAATGCTTGAAGGTTATTCCTCACATCCGCCTGGTACTGGGCTGGGTTACTACTGACCAACTGTTCCAGGTCGTAACTCTCCTTGAGTTTCATGTTGCAGACATTACCCCTGCCGCCCTTGTCCCTGGGAATAACTACCACCTCTTCCAGCTTGTCTGATCCTATTGCCCCCCATAGGCAGTGGTTCCTCATGTCTACAATGATCCTGTGTGCTAACATAAAATCGTACCTGATGACTCCCCTCCCAGGTTGCTCCCATTTCATTAACATGCACTCCCATGTGGTGGTGAAAGACCCTAACTGTATCTTCAGGGGTTTGGACATCGCTCTCACCTGCTCGCTTCCTGTGAATCCCATTAAACTTGTTAGAATAGGGCGAGTTGGTTGGGTCCTTTGAGTGGACCACCGTGCTTGAAGCTCCGGTGTCCACCAAATACTTCCCCTGTACCATCTCGACCCCCATCTTCACAAAGGGCCTGCCCCACTCATCATAGAGGAGTGGACACAGATACTGAGGCTGGGTATGTTCTAGTCAGGATGAGGAAGGGCATATGGGCTCGGTCTGCAAAACGCTGTTCACGACAGCATCTAGCCTCCTTCTGTCCTTCCCCAGCATCATGCAGAGGGCTGCCACCAGGACCTCGTGGGGTTCCCCCGTCGCCCTTTTCGCCTTGGTGGGCTGGGGTTTCCTCCTGGGAGGCCCTCCTTGGCTGGGTTCCGTTTTCTGGAGTGGGCAGTCCCGTCTCCAGTGCCCCATTTCTCCACACCTAAAACATGTCTTAGACTCATCAGTGTGGGGCCCCTCCTGACGCCATTCCCTCCTATCCCCTTTACCGGCCTTGATCGTGTGGGTTCTGCCCTTACTTTTGGTCTCTTCCCCGCAGCTGGTCTTAAAGGCCAGTCCTAACTTACGGAGCACGTCTGCCTCCGTGTTTGCGGGGTCCTCGGCGTAGAACCATGCTTCAGCCTTGGCTTTAACGTGTGGCAAGCAGTTTGTGATTAGGGTCCTGAGCCAGTGATTTTTAGGGGCCCCAATCAGTTGTGCATGGGTTGGTGCCTCTCCAGTTACCATCGCATATACTGGCCATAGCCTGTCTGCAAGGCAACTGGTGCCTTGCCGGCCAATTGTAGGGTCCACTCTACCTGTGAGAATGGACTACCCTGGGTATGCCCCATCGCTCTCAGGATTTCCTCCTTGAACCCCTCTATGGTGCCTCGCCCCATTTTCATGTCTGCAGACAAGTTCTGATATAGTTTCGCATCCAGGAAAAACAGCATCAGCCTGTGGGTCTCGTTATCATTACACCCATTAATCTCCCCTACTTGCTTGACTTCCGTGAAGTGAACCGAGGGATCCCCATCCTGTTTTAACTTTGGTAGCCCAGCTACCATGGCCTGTAACTGAAGGATGGTGAATGGGATCACGTAATCATTCTGTAACGGTCCCTGGTTGCCGTTTGGTGTGGGTCGACTATACCTCTGCTGCCGCAGAGAACACATAGGTCTTGGTTGCACCTTGGGACTACCCTAACCTGAGCTTCCTCCTCCTGTACCGGTGGAGGTTCCTGCCCTTCCCATTCAACCCACGGTTTGACCAGCGCCATAACGCAGACCTTGCCTTGGGCTTCTGACAAAGCTTGGGTCAAGTTCTTAATTCTTTCCTCGCAGGAACTGTGGCCACAATCTTTGTAGCTCCTACTCCTAGCTACCCTGTATGCGGCCTTAATGTCCCTTAACTGGCTTTCTAGCCCTTCAGCTTTCACTGCTAAACTGGCGTTTTCATCTCTTAACGCCTGCTCATTGCACTTGGCTTCCGTGACCTGGCATCAGAGGTACTCCCCAGCATTATGGAAAGATTCCTCCAATGCTCGCCTCTCCAGCCTCTCCTCATGCAAGTCCTCCACTAACTCCTTTCCCACTTTCTCTCGAGCATCAGATTGCTCTTCTGACTCTTTCAGCCCCACTTTGAGGCATTCGACGTCATGCCGGAGCAGTTGGACTTGGCTTTGTAGGCACGAGCCAAACTGCCTATTCCTTTGACTTCTTATGCTTTACCCTCCCTGTCCATTCTGCAGCCCTATCCCGAGGGTTGTCAGAATGAATCATGTCCAGCACGCATTGCTGGGCCACATTAGTCTTTGTAAAAACATATGAGGCTATCCCATTCTCCATACCGCATCTTTTACTTTCCACACTGATCATTGTGATATATCCGTAACCTTTCCGGTCCCTTCGTGGTCGCCAGATCTGTGGGGCCAAGTTTCGGCCTGAGTTGCTCCTGTTTTTTTTGGAGCAACTGGTTTAGAATGAAGTATCTTAGAAATTTGAATTCTCGACATTTAGTTTGCTCCAGTTCTAGTCAGTTAGAACAGTTTCACTTTGGAACAGAATTATTTTTTCAAAAGGGGGTGTGTCCAGCCACTTGCGCCTGTTTTCAAAGTTTAGGCAGTGAAAACTTACTCCAAACTAACTTAGAATGGAGTAAGTGAAGATTTTTGTACGTTCGAAAAAACCTTGTCTACACTTTAGAAAATCAGGCGTAGGTTACAAATCAGGCGTAGGAAATGGGGAGGGGGGGTTTAAAGGGAAGTTTACAAACATTAAACACTTCATTTTACAAATAAAGAGCCATCATCAATAATAAATGATAAATACATCAATAAATCAACCAATAAATTAATCCAAAAAATTAATTAAAAATATTTTTTTTTTAAAAATAAATCAATAAATAAAACATTTTCTACTTACCGACTGCAGCACCGGGAGTCCTCCAACAGCGTGCTGGGACGGTCCCCCCAGTGTGTCTCTATCTGTCTGTCAGTGTCTGTGTTTCTGACAGCGAGGGGAGGGGGAGAAGGGGGGTGGGAGGGGGAAGGGGAGAAGGGAGGGGGGAGGGGGAGAAGAGAGGTGGGGGTGGGGGGGAGGGGGAGAAGGGGGAGGGGGAAGGGGAGAAGGGGAGGGGGAGAAGAAGGGTGGGGTGAAAGGGGGAGGCGGAGGGGGAGAAGGGGCGAAGGGGGGAAGGGGAGAAGGGAGCTGGGGGGGGAAGAGGAGAAGGGGGGTGGGAGGGGGTGAAGGGGGTGGGAGGGGGAGAAGGGGGTGGGAGGGTGGGGGGAGGGGTGGGGGTGGGAGGAGGAGAGGAGAGGAGGAGAAGGGGGGAGAGAGGGGGAAGAAGGGGGGGGGGGGAGGGGTGAGGGGGAAAGGAGGGGGAGGAAGTGGGGGAGGGGAGGGGTGAAAGGGGGGAAGGGAGAGAGCATGTAGGGAGGGAAGGAGAGAGGAAGGAGAGAGGAGGGAGGGAAGGAGAGAGGAGGGAGGGAGGAGGAGGGAGGGAAGGAGAGAGGAGGGAGGGAGGGAAGGAGAGAGGGAGGGCAAGAGAGAGGAGTGGGGAGGGAAGGAGAGAGGAGGGAGGGAGGAAAGGAGAGAGGAGGGAGGAGGGAGGGAAGGAGGGAGGGAAGGAGAGAGGAGAGAGGGAGGGAAGGAGAGAGGAGGGAGGGAGGGAAGGAGAGAGGAGGGAGTGAAGGAGGGGAGGAGGTAGGGTGGGAGGGAAGGAGAGAGGAGGGAGGGAGGGAGGAAAGGAGGCTGAACGGCTGGGCCCAAGACCTCAGGCTCGATTTACAGGTAGGTGGCGTCGGGTCTCGGGGGGGTCGCGGAGGTCCGGACGGGGGTGGGGAGTGAGAGTCGCGGAGGTCCGGGGTGGGGGGGGGGTGAGTCGCGGAGGTCCGGGGTGGGGGGGGGGGGGGGGCAGAGAGAGAGTCGCGGAGGTCCGGGGCGGGGGGGGGGTGAGGGAGCGGAGGTCGGGTCGCCGGGGTGGGGTAGCGCGCCTGTGCAGAGGTCCCGGCACTGTTTTCAGCGCAGGGACCTGGCTCCGCCCCCGACTGCTTGTGCTGCGCTACGCCCAGCTCCAGATGACCTGCAGGGAGCTGGAGAATAGGTAAGTTTTTTTTAGGCGCACTTTCTGGCACGAAAAACGGGAGTCCAGGTCCGGGCTGCACCGTTTTAGGCGTGGCCCGAAACTTGGGCCCGGTAAGTGGTCAGTCTAAGGTTATTTCCCGAGGTTTTTGAGGCCTCGCCATAGGGTCCAAATATGTAAAGGTGTTTTACTTGGCAGTGACCGGTGCCAAATCGACCCTGCCTTGCTTACTGCGTTATGGGTTGGTTTTCCGCCGAGACCGGTGCCAATAGGTCTCTTACAGTTATCCAATCTGCTGTTTATGATTTAATACCTGCTTATAACAAACATACTAACCCTATCCTTATGTTCAGGGTGAAAAGAGTTACAACGGATTGTCTTATAGTGAGAAACGGACCAACATTTCAAGTTCAAAATCACACAAGTTTATTACAACAGATCAACACCTCCAGTCCACTCACCTTGTGAAGTATGCTTGTGAAGTAGAACCACAGAGTGCAGTAATACACAGTAAAACAGTGGCCTTACAACAGACCAATGCTTCCCATTGGCTCGACCCTCCTGGGACCCACCTAACTCTAAACCCCCCTCTGGTTTGGTTAGGGCACACTGACACCCCCTCACACACTTTCGTGGATCGGTTGGTGAGCGTGCAACTATTGAGTTCTCACCCAATCCACCCTTCCTTGCTCGCTGGTCCTTCCTCAGCGGTTCGACTCCACGGTCACATGCTTGACTGAAGCCTGCGAGATCCAGGTTAAAGTTGAAGTCCGTCGGGTTGGAGAAGTGAGACTTTGTTCTCGGTCCTTATCCTCGAGGGGTGGGCAAATGTGCCTTCATGTAGGATGCGATAGAACGAAGATCAAGCTTCCAAAACACTCAACAGTAATACTCCTGTTAATCCACAATTCCAGCTGGGTTTTGATGGTTCTGTTCCCTCCGGGGAACCTTTCTGGCTCCTTCAGGTCTTATTTAACGCTATCTAAGATGGGCTGGGGTCTGAACAAAGCCAGCTGATCGATGTCCGAAGGCTTCCCGAGTGAATGTTAAATGGCCCATCAGTCTTGATTGCTGGACCGTTGTGGAGACAATGCAGCTGTCGGTCTTGTCCTAGCACCTTGCTCTCTTTCCTAGACAGCCTGGCTCCACATATAAAAGAGTCCCTTGGCCTTCCTAAGAGCATCCAGCTCTGATGTCAATGGTCGCTGGCAGGCCAATGTTCAAATTAACATTTGAACAGACCCAGCTTCTCTCACCAGTTTCAGTGGGAGAGATCTGCCCCACGTGTTTCTCCCAACAACATGTTTCTTCCTAATCCAGACCAGCCATCTTGTGTCACTGTATTTCAAAAGTCCTTTTCAGGGTGTACAGCCAACAGGAATATCAACACAACAGTCTAGAGTTGACTTTGCGGACTTACTCTCGCCCGGTCTCTCTCACGCTCCCCCAGTCTCGCCCCCTGCCCTCACCAGTCTCTCTCACTCTGCCCCCAGTGTCTCTCCACCTCCTCCATCTCGCTCTCTCTCTCTCTCTCTCTTTTTTAACCCCAGGCTCGCTTACTCTCCCCCAGCATCTCTCCCCCTCGCCAGTCTCTCTCTCTCTCCCGCCAGTCTCTCTCTCTCTCTCTGCCCCTCTCTCCCCTTCCCAGTCTCTCTCTCTCTGCTCTGCAGTCATGTTCTCTCTCCATCCCCAAATCCCAGTCTCTCTCTCTCTCTCCCCCTCCATAGTCTCACTCTCCCCCCAGTCTCTCTCTCTCTCTCCCCCTTCATAGTCTCTCACTCTCCCCCCAGTCTCTCTATCCCTCCCCAGTCTCTCTCTCCCTTCCCCACCCCAGTCTCTCTCCCTTCCCCACCCCAGTACCTCTTCTCTCCCCTTCCCTAGTTTCTCTCATTCTCCTCTAGTCTCTCTCTCCCTCACCAGTCTATCACTCCCCTGTCCAGTCTCTGTCTCTGCCCCCCAGTCTCTCTCACATTGCCCCAGTCTCTGTTTCTCACCCCCCCCATCTCTCTCACTCTCCCCCAGTCTCTCTCTGCCCCCAGTTTTGCTCACTCTCCACCAGTCTCTCTCCCCCTCCCAAGTCTCTCTCACTCTCCCCCAGTCTCTCTCACTCTCCCCCAGTCTCTCTCTATCTCTTATCCTCCCCAGTCTCTCTCACTGCCCCAGTGTCTCTCCCCCTCCCCAGTCTCTCTCTCTCTTGCTCTAACCCTGCTCACTCTCTCCAACTCTCCCCCAGTCTCTCTCACTCTACCCCACGCCCCGGTCTCACTCCCATTCCCCAGTCTCCCTCTGCCTCCCACAGTCTCTCACACTCTCCCCTCATTCTCTCCCCCTCCCCGGTCTCTCTCTCTCGCCAGTCTTTCTTACTCTCCCACAGTCTTTCTCACGTTCAGCCCAGACTCGCTCCCCCCACCCATCTCGCTCACTCTGCCCCAGTCTCTCTCACTCTCTTTGCCCCCAGTCTCACGCACTCTCCCCAAGTCTCTCTTATGCTCCCGCAAGTCTCGCGCCCCCCACCAGTCTCTCTCACTCTGCCGCCAGTCTCTTTCCCCCTCCCCAGTCTCTCTCTCTGTCCTGTTTGTACGTTTGGGATCACTAGCCACTAGATGGTGTCACTGTTGGAGGCCATTGGGCTGCATGCACGGGTGTGCAGCCCAAGTATAAAAGGCCAGCCATTTTGTATATTAGTCACTTTGGGCCTTAATAAAGCAGTGCCAAGGTCATACCACTTGGCGATAAACAGTACTTAGTTTAACAGTTGTTACATACACAACATTTGGTAACGAGGCAACAAGAACCTTTGCATGCAAAAATGAGCACAATTGGATTGTTGGAGCGATTTGTGGAAGGAGAAGATTGGGCAGACTTTGCGAGCCGTTTGAGCCAGTTCTTCGCGGTGAACAAAATGGAGGAGGTCGGCAACGCAGATCGGTGCCGGGCATTGTTCCTCACGGTTTGTGGTCCAAAAATTTATAGTCTGATAAAGAATCTACTCCTGCCTGTGAGTCCAATGGAGAAGACGTATGAAGAATTGTGTACACTGGTACAGGACCACCTTAAGCCACATCATCTCGAGATACAGATTTTACACACATGTTTGCTCAGAGGGCCAGAATGCGATAGACCTGTGACGTCTAGCGGGACCGTGTAAGTTCGGGGCTGTGTTGGTAGACATGCTGCGGGACTTCTTTGTAATCGGCATCGACCATGAGGTGATCCTGCATAAACTACTGGTGGTGGAGACATGGGACTTGAACAGGGCCATCACGATCACTCAGTCATGCATGACGACGGATAGAAGTCTAAAGCAGATATCAGTGAAAAATCGAAACTCGGCAAATACTGTAAATATGATAGATTCAGCATTCAGCAGAGTGGCACGTGGCAGGGCCTACCCGACTGCGTACGTAAAACCTGTGGCTGCCAAAGTCCGCCAGCGGGAATGCATCTGATTTCTCCATGTTGGCGTTGTGGGGGAAATCACCGGCACTAGCAGTGCCGATTTAAGCAATATAGTTGCAAAGGCTGTCTGAGAGTGGGGCAGTCTCCAGCGCAAGTGTCCGCAGATGAGCAAGCGTGCTGCAACACACCACATGGAGGATGATGATCAGACTAGCATGGATCCGGATACGCAATCCAAGATACCAGAGGAGGATGTGTATGGACTGTATTCATTCCTAACTAAGAGAAAACCGATAATGATCAACATGAAATTTAATGGGGTGCCGGTATCGATGAACTGGACACTGGGGCAAGTCAACTGATAATGAGCCAGAGGGCATTCAAGAAGCTGTGGGATACTAAGGCTGTGAGGCCCAGGCTGAGTCCAGTCAATGCCAAGTTACGCACATACACCAAAGAACTCATAACGGTGATTGGCAGTGCCACAATTAAAGTGCGGTTCACAAGCTACTGCTATGGATTATCCCAGGCAATGTCCCAATGCTGTTCAGCATAAACTGGCTTGAAATAATCAGGTGCGAGTGGAACAACATCAAGGCGTTGTCGTCGGTGAAAGATACATGTAACCAAGTACCGAGCAAGTTCCTCTCGCTGTTTGAATCAGGCATCGGCAACTTCACGGGAGCCAAGGTCAGATCCACGTGGACTTGGATGCAAGACCCGTCCATCATAAAGCTCGGGCAGTTTCGTATATGATGAGGGAGAAGGTCGAAATCGAACTGGACAAACTCCAGCGTGAAGGGATCATATCACCGGTTGAATTTAATGAATGGGCCAGCCCCATTGTCCCTGTGCTGAAAAGTGATGGCACAGTCAGAATCTGTGGCGACTACAAGGCTACAATCAACAGGGTTTTGAAACAGGATCAGTACCCGTTACCGAAGGCTGATGACTTGTTTGCAACGCTAGCTGGGGGGGGGAAGTCGGTCATCAAACTGGACTTGACGTCGGCCTACATGACACAGGAGCTGGTCGAGACGTCAAAGAGACTTATGTGCATTAACACGCATAAAGGACTGTTTATTTATCACAGGTGCCCTTTTGGAATTCGCTCGGCTGCAGCAATATTTCAGAGGAACATGGAGAGTCTATTGAACTCCGTTCCCAGAACTGCCGTGTTCCAAGATGACATCCTGATCACAGGTCATGGCACTGAGGAACATCTGAACAACCTGGAAGAGGTTCTACATCGTCTGGACAAAGTGGGACTCAGACTGAAATGCTCGAAATGCGTCTTCATGGCACCAGAGGTTGAATTCCTGGGGAGGAAAATTGCTGCTGATGGCATCAGGCCCACGGACGTGAAAACCAAGGCCATCAAGAATGCACCCAAGCTGCAGAATGTGATGGAGCTGTGTTCATTCCTGGGTCTACTCAACTACTTCGGTAACTTTCTACCTAAATTGAGCACCTTATTAGAACCACTGCACATGCTGCTAAGAAAAGGCAACAACTGGGTGTGGGTGCGTCTCAAGACAGAGCTTTTGAGAAAGCCACTAATCTGCTGGTACATTATGACCCATGTAAATGTTTAGTATTGGCCTATGATGCTTCATCATATGGAATTGGTTGCATACTCCAACAAGCTAATGAGTCGGGTAAACTTCAATCAGTCACGTATGGTTCAAAATGTTTGTCTAAAGTGGAAAGAGCCTGCAGCATGGTAGAGAAAGAAACACTTCCTGTGTGTATGGGGTTAAAAAGATGCATCAGTACCTGTTTGGTCTTCGGTTTGAACTGGAGACAGATCACAAGTCGCTCATTTCACTGTTCTCTGAAAACAAAGGTATCAATACCAATGCTTCATCCCGCATCCAGAGGTGGGCACTGACAATATCCGCTTATGATTATGTCATTCGCCATAGACCTGGCACCGAGAATTGTGCCGATGCTTTGAGCCATCTGCCGTTGCCCACACCACAGGTGGAGATGCCAAAACTGGCAGACCTATTGTTAGTTATGGATGCTTTTGAGAGTGAAGAAACCCCTGTCACGGCTCAACAAGTTAAGACCTGGACCAGCCAGGACCCGATTTTATCGGTGGTGAAGACTAGCATCCTCAAAGGTGATTGGTCTGCCATACCCAAGCAAATGTGCGAGGAGACCAAACCTTACATTTGTCGCAAAGACCAACTGTCTATTCAGTCCAATTGTATACTGTGGGGCAATCTTGTTGTTATGCCCAAGAAAGGGAGAGAGAAATTTGTATGTGAGCTACATAGCACACATCCCGGCATTGTAATAATGAAAGCCATCGCCAGGTCTCATGTATGGTGGCCGAGAATTGACACTGAGCTGGAATCATGCGTGCATCAGTGCAACACTTGCATGCAGTTCAGCAAAGCAACAGCAGAATTGCTGCTGAGTCTGTGGTCGTGGCCGTCCAAACCATGGTCCCAGGATCCACTAGACTTTGCAGGTACTTTCTTGGGGAAGATGTTTTTAGTTGTGGTGGATGCATATTCGCAGTGGATAGAATGTATAATCATGCCAACCAGCATATCCACAGCTACCATTGAGAATCTCAGTGTCATGTTCGCGATACATGGTCTGCCTGACATCATTATTAGCGACAACGGATCGTGCTTCACCAGTGAGGAGTTTCAAGAGTTCATGAATAAGAGGGCATTTAATAAGCTGTGGGATACAAAGGCTGTGAGGCCCAGGCTGAGCCCTGTTAACGCCAAGTTGCGCATGTACACCAAAGAACTGATAAAGGTGATTGGCAGTGCACAAATTAACGTGTCAGATAACGATGCGGTTCACGAGTTACCGCTGTGGAATGTTCCAGGCAATGGCCAAACGTTGCTCGGCAGAAGCTGGTTGGAGAAAATCAAATGCGACTGGAACGACATAAAGGCTTTGTCATCGGAGGAAGATACATGTTCACAGTATTGAGCAAGTTCCCCTCGCTGTTCGAACCGGGTATCGGCAACTTCATGGGAGCCAAGGTGTAGATCCACGTGGACTCAGGTGCAAGACCCGTCCATCATAAAGCTCGGGCAGTGCCATATATGATGAGGGAGAAGGTCAAAATTGAACTGGACAGACTCCAGCCTGAAGTGACCATATCACTGATCGAATTTAATGAATGGGCTAGCCCCACTGTTCCTGTGCTGAAAAGTGATGGCACAGTCAGAATCTGTGGAGACTGCAAGGCTACGATCAACAGGGTTTTGAAATAAGAACAGTACCCGTTAACGAAGGCTGATGACTTGTTTGCGATGCTAGCCGGAGGTAAGTCGTTCACAAAACTGTACTTGACGTCGGCCTATATGACGCAGTAGTAATCTCGGGATTGCTACCAGTGCCACGTGCTAGTCGGAGTAGGAATCGCAGGATAGCGCAGATGAATACGTGGCTTGAGCAGTGGTGCAGCAGGGAGGGATTCAAATTCCTGGGGCATTGGAACCGGTTCTGGGGGAGGTGGGACCAGTATAAACCAGACGGTCTGCACCTGGGCAGGACCGGAACCAATGTCCTAGGGGGAGTGTTTGCTAGTGCTGTTGGGGAGGAGTTAAACTAATATGGCAGGGGGATGGGAACCAATGCAGGGAGACAGAGGGAAACAAAAAGGAGTCAAAAGCAAAAGACAGAAAGGAGATGAGGAAAAATGGAGGGCAGAGAAACACAAGGCAAAAAACAAAAAGGGCCACTGTACAGCAAAATTCTAAAAGGACAAAGGGTGTTAAAAAAACAAGCCTGAAGGCTTTGTGTCTTAATGCAAGGAGTATCCGTAATAAGGTGGATGAATTAACTGTGCAAATAGATGTTAACAAATATGATGTGATTGGGATTACAGAGACGTGGCTCCAGGATGATCAGGGCTGGGAACTCAACATCCAGGGGTATTCAACATTCAGGAAGGATAGAATAAAAGGAAAAAGAGGTGGGGTAGCATTGTTGGTTAAAGAAGAGATTAATTCAATAGTTAGGAAGGACATTAGCTTGGATGATATGGAATCTATATGGGTAGAGCTGCAGAACACCAAAGGGCAAAAAACATTACTGGGAGTTGTGCACAGACCTCCAAACAGTAGTAGTGATGTTGGGGAGGGCATCAAACAGGAAATTAGGGGTGCATGCAATAAAGGTGCAGCCGTTATAATGGGTGACTTTAATATGCACATAGATTGGGCTAACCAAACTGGAAGCAATACGGTGGAGGAGGATTTCCTGGAGTGCATAAGGGATGGTTTTCTAGACCAATATGTCGAGGAACCAACTAGGGGGGAGGCCATCTTAGACTGGGTGTTGTGTAATGAGAGAGGATTAATTAGCAATCTCGTTGTGCTTGGGGAAGAGTGACCATAATATGGTGAAATTCTGCATTAGGATGGAGAATGAAACAGTTAATTCAGAGACCATGGTCCAGAACTTAAAGAAGGGTAATTTTGAAGGTATGAGGCGTGAATTGGCTAAGATAGATTGGCGAATGATACTTAAGAGTTTGACAGTAGATGGGCAATGGCAGACATTTAGAGACCGCATGGATGAACTACAACAATTGTACATTCCTGTCTGGCATAAAAATAAAAAAGGGAAGGTGGCTCAACCGTGCCTATCAAGGGAAATCAGGGATAGTATTAAAGCCAAGGAAGTGGCATACAAATTGGCCAGAAATAGCAGTGAACCCGGGGACTGGGAGCAATTTAGAACTCAGCAGAGGAGGACAAAGGGTTTGATTAGAGCAGGGAAAATGGAGTACGAGAAGAAGCTTGCAGGGAACATTAAGACGGATTGCAAAAGTTTCTATAGATATGTAAAGAGAAAAAGGATAGGAAAGACAAACATTGGTCCCCTGCAGTCAGAATCAGGGGAAATGGCAGACCAATTGAACAAGTACTTTGGTTCAGTATTCACTAAGGAGGACACAAACAACCTTCCGGATATAAAAGGGGTCAGAGGGTCTAGTAAGGAGGAGGAACTGAGGGAAATCCGTATTAGTCGGGAAATTGTATTGGGGAAATTGATGGGATTGAAGGGCGATAAATCCCCAGGGCCTGATGGACTGCATCCCAGAGTACTTAAGGAGGTGGCCTTGGAAATAGCGGATGCATTAACAGCCATTTTCCAACATTTCATTGACTCTCGATCAGTTCCTATCGAGTAGAGGGCAGCCAATGTAACCCCGCTTTTTAAAAAAGGAGGGAGAGAGAAAACAGGGAATTATAGACCGGTCAGCCTGACCTCAGCAGTGGGTAAAATGATGGAATCAATTATTAAGGATGTCATAGCAGCGCATTTGGAAAGAGGTGACATGATAGGTCCAAGTCAGCATGGATTTGTGAAAGGGAAATCATGCTTGACAAATCTTCTGGAATTTTTTTGAGGATGTTTCCAGTAGAGTGGACAAGGGGGAACCAGTTGATGTGGTATATTTGGACTTTCAGAAGGCTTTCGACAAGGTCCCACACAAGAGATTAATGTGCAAAGTTAAAGCACATGGGATTGGGGGTAGTGTGCTGACATGGATTGAGAACTGGTTGTCAGACAGGAAGCAAAGAGTAGGAGTAAATGAGTACTTTTCAGAATGGCAGGCGGTGACTAGTGGGGTACCGCAAGGTTCTGTGCTGGGGCCCCAGCTGTTTACACTGTACATTAATGATTTAGACGAGGGGATTAAATGTAGTATCTCCAAATTTGCGGATGACACTAAGTTGGGTGGCAGTGTGAGCTGTGAGGAGGATGCTATGAGGCTGCAGAGTGACTTGGATAGGTTAGGTGAGTGGGCAAATGCATGGCAGATGAAGTATAATGTGGATAAATGTGAGGTTATCCACTTTGGTGGTAAAAACAGAGAGACAGACTATTATCTGAATGGTGACAGATTAGGAAAAGGGGAGGTGCAACGAGACCTGGGTGTCATGGTACATCCGTCATTGAAGGTTGGCATGCAGGTACAGCAGGCGGTTAAGAAAGCAAATGGCATGTTACATAGAAACATAGAAACATAGAAAATAGGTGCAGGAGCAGGCCATTCAGCCCTTCCAGCCTGCACCGCCATTCAACGAGTTCATGGCTGAACATGAAACTTCAGTACCCCATTCCTGCTTTCTCACCATACTCCTTGATCCCCCGAGTAGTAAGGACTTCATCTAACTCCCTTTTGAATATATTTAGTGAATTGGCCTCAACAACTTTCTGTGGTAGAGAATTCCACAGGTTCACCACTCTCTGGGTGAAGAAGTTTCTCCTCATCTCGGTCCTAAATGGCTTACCCCTTATCCTTAGACTGTGACCCCTGGTTCTGGACTTCCCCAACATTGGGAACATTCTTCCTGCATCTAACCTGTCTGAACCCGTCAGAATTTTAAACGTTTCTATGAGGTCCCCTCTCATTCTTCTGAACTCCAGTGAATACAAGCCCAGTTGATCCAGTCTTTCTTGATAGGTCAGTCCCACCATCCCGGGAATCAGTCTGGTGAATCTTCGCTGCACTCCCTCAATAGCAAGAATGACCTTCCTCAAGTTAAGAGACCAAAACTGTACACAATACTCCAGGTGTGGCCTCACCAAGGCCCTGTACAACTGTAGCAACACCTCCCTGCCTCTGTACTCAAATCCCCTCGCTATGAAGGCCAACATGCCATTTGCTTTCTTAACCGCCTGCTGTACCTGCATGCCAACCTTCAATGACTGATGTACCATGACACCCAGGTCTCTTTGCACCTCCCCTTTTCCTAATCTGTCACCATTCAGATAATAGTCTGTCTCTCTGTTTTTACCACCAAAGTGGATAACCTCACATTTATCCACATTATACTTCATCTGCCATGCATTTGCCCACTCACCTAACCTATCCAAGTCACTCTGCAGCCTCATAGCATCCTCCTCGCAGCTCACACTGCCACCCAACTTAGTGTCATCCGCAAATTTGGAGATACTACATTTAATCCCCTCGTCTAAATCATTAATGTACAATGTAAACAGTTGGGGCCCCAGCACAGAACCTTGCGCTACCCCACTAGTCACTGCCTGCCATTCTGAAAAGTACCCATTTACTCCTACTCTTTGCTTCCTGTCTGACAACCAATTCTCTATCCACGTCAGCACACTACCCCCAATCCCATGTGCTTTAACTTTGCACATTAATCTCTTGTGTGGGACCTTGTCGAAAGCCTTCTGAAAGTCCAAATATACCACATCAACTGGTTCTCCTTTGTCCACTTTACTGGAAACATCCTCAAAAAATTCCAGAAGATTTGTCAAGCATGATTTCCCTTTCACAAATCCATGCTGACTTGGACCTATCATGTCACCATTTTCCAAATGCGCTGCTATGACATCCTTAATAATTGATTCCATCATTTTACCCACTACTGAGGTCAGGCTGACCGGTCTATAATTCCCTGTTTTCTCTCTCCCTCCTTTTTTAAAAAGTGGGGTTACATTGGCTACCCTCCACTCGATAGGAACTGATCCAGAGTCAATGAAATGTTGGAAAATGACTGTCAATGCATCCGCTATTTCCAAGGCCACCTCCTTAAGTACTCTGGGATGCAGTCCATCAGGCCCTGGGGATTTATCGGCCTTCAATCCCATCAATTTCCCCAACACAATTTCCCGACTAATAAAGATTTCCCTCAGTTCCTCCTCCTTACTAGATCCTCTGACCCCTTTTATATCCGGCCTTCATAGCGAGGGGATTTGAGTACATGGGCAGGGAGGTGTTGCTGCAGTTGTACAGGGCCTTGGTGAGGCCACACCTGGAGTATTGTGTACAGTTTTGGTCTCCTAACTTGAGGAAGGATATTCTTGCTATTGAGGGAGTGCAGCGAAGGTTCACCAGACTGATTCCCGGGATGGCGGGACTGACCTATCAAGAAAGACTCGATCAACTGGGCTTGTATTCACTGGAGTTCAGAAGAATGAGAGGGGACCTCATAGAAACGTTTAAAATTCTGATGGGTTCAGACAGGTTAGATGCAGGAAGAATGTTCCCAATGTTGGGGAAGTCCAGAACCAGGGGTCACAGTCTAAGGATAAGGGGTAAGCCATTTAGGACCATGATGAGGAGAAACTTCTTCACCCAGAGAGTGGTGAACCTGTGGAATTCTCTACCACAGAAAGTTGTTGAGGCCAATTCACTAAATATATTCAAGAAGGAGTTAGATGAAGTCCTTACTACTAGGGGGATCAAGGGGTATGGCGAGAAAGCAGGAAGGGGGTACTCAAGTTGCATGTTCAGCCATGAACGCATTGAATGGCGGTGCAGGCTCGAAGGGCCGAATGGCCTACTCCTGTACCTATTTTCTGTGTTTCTATGTTTCTACGTCTATGTTTCTATGTAGGAGTTCGTCGACACATCGAAGAGACTTACGTGCATTAACACGCACAAAGGACTCTTTATTTACCACAGGTGCCCTTTTGGAATTCGCTCGGCTGCAGCAATATTCCAGAGGAATATGGAAAGTCTACTGAAGTCCATTCCCAGAATCGTCGTGTTCCAAGATGACATCCAGATCACCGGTCGTGACTCCAAGGAACATCTGAACAACCTGGAAGAGTTTCTGCTGAGTTTGGACAGAGTGGGACTCAGGCTTAAACGCTTGAGGTGCATCTTCATGGCACCGAAGGTCGCATTCCTCAGGAGGAAAATCACTGTTGATGGCATCAGACCTACTGACGTGAAAACCAAAGCCATCAAAAATGCACCCAAGCTGCAGAACGTGACGGAGCTGCGTTCGCTCCTGGGTTTACTCTATTACTTTGGTAACTTCCTACCTAAATTGAGCAGCTTACTTGAACCACTGCATATGCTATTGAGAAAAGGCAACAACTGGGTGTGGGGTGCATTGCAAGACAGAGCTTTTGAGAAAGCCACCAATCTGCTTTGCTCGAACAAGCTGCTAGTACATTATGACCCATGTAAATGTTTAGTTTTGGCCTGTGATGCATCGTCATATGGAATTGGTTGCATGTTACAACAAGCCAATGAGTCAGGGAACCTGTTCTGTATGCATCCAAAAATTTGTCTAAAGCAGAAAGAGCCTACAGTATATTAGAAAAACAGCTTTAGCCTATGTGTATGGTGTTAAAAAGATGCATCAATACCTGTTCGGTCTGAGGTTTGAATTCGAGACCGATGACAAACCGCTCATTTCGTTGTTTTCCGAGAGCAAAGGTATCAATACCAACGCTTCATCCCGCATCCAAATGTGGGCGCTGACATTATCTGCCTATGATTATGTCATTCGCCACAGACCTGGCACAGAGAATTGTGCTGATGCTTTGAGCCGGTTGCCGTTACCCACACCAGAGGTGGAAACGCCACAACCGGCAGATTTAATGTTAATCATGGATACTTTTGAGAGTGAAGGTACCCCTATCACAGCTCAACAAGTTAAGACCTGGACCAGCCAGGACCCGATATTAGCAGTAGCAAAAGGTTGCATCCTCAAAGGGGATTGGTCTGCCAGATCTAAGCAAATGTGCGAGGAGGCCAAACCGTACATTCGTCGCAAGGACGAAATGTCTATTCAAGCAGATTGCATATTGTGGGGCAATCGAGTTGCAATGCCTAAAAAAGGGAGAGAGAAGTTTGTGCATGATTTGCACAGCACACATCCTGGTATAGTGATGATGAAGGCTATCGCCAGGTCCCACGTTTTGTGGCCAGGAATTGATTCTGAGCTGGAAGCATGCGTGCATCAGTGCCACACCTGCATGTAGCTCAGCAAAGCACCAGCGGAATCGCTGCTGAGTCTGTGGTCCTGGCCATCCAAAACTTGATCCAGGATCCATGTAAATTTTGTAGGTGCCTTCCTGGGCAAGATGTTTTTAGTGGTGGTGGATGCTTACTCGAAGTGGATAGAATGCATAATCATGTCATTCAGTACGTCCAAGACAACCATAGAGAATCTCAATGTCATGTTCGTGACACATGGTCTGCCTGACATAATGGTGAGCGACAATGGGTCGTGCTTCACCAGTCAGGAGTTTGTAAAACATAACGGCATAAAACATGTAAGGTCAGCACCGTTCAAGCCTGCGTCCAACAGGCAAGCAGAACGTGCAGTACAAATTATCAAGCAAAGCATGAGGAGAGTAACCCAAGGGTCACTGCAGATCCGCTACTCTTGCATACTGCTGAGTTACAGGACAAGACCCCACACACTCACAGGGGTATCGCCTGCTGAACTCATGATGAAAAGGGGTCTTAAGACCACGTTATCTCTTGTACACCCAGATTTAAGTAATCATGTTGAATAGAGGACAGAGTCAACAAAGGTACCACGATCGCGCAACTGTGTCACACGAGATTTCAGTGAATGATCCTGTATATGTGTTGAATTATGGTCAGGTCCCAAATGGATCGCTGGTACTGTCATGGCCAAGGAGAGCAACAGAGTATTTGTATTAAGAACATAAGAATTAGGAACAGGAGTAGGCCATCTAGCCCCTCGAGCCTGCTCCGCCATTCAACAAGATCATGGCTAATCTGGCCGTGGACTCAGCTCCACTTAGCCGCCCGCTCCCCGTAACCCTTAATTCCCTTATTGGTTAAAAATCTATCTATCTGTGACTTGAATACATTCAATGAGCTTGCCTCAACTGCTTCCTTGGGCAGAGAATTCCACAGATTCACAACCCTCTGGGAGAAGAAATTCCTTCTCAACTCGGTTTTAAATTGGCTCCCCCGTTTTGAGGCTGTGTCCCTTAATTCTAGTCTCCCCGATCAGTGGAAACAACCTCTCTGCCTCTATCTTTCTATCCCTTTCATTATTTTAAATGTTTCTATAAGATCACCCCTCATCCTTCTGAACTCCAACGAGTAAAGACCCAGTCTACTCAATCTATCATCATAAGGTAACCCCCTCATCTCCGGAATCAGCCTAGTGAATCATCTCTGTACCCCCTCCAAAGCTAGTATATCCTTCCTTAAGTAAGGTGACCAAAACTGCACGCAATACTCCAGGTGCAGCCTCACCAATACAGTTGCAGCAGGACCTCCCTGCTTTTGTACTCCATCCCTCTCGCAATGAAGGCCAACATTCCATTCGCCTTCCTGATTACCTGCTGCACCTGCAAACTAACTTTTTGGGATTCATGCACAAGGACCCCCAGGTCCCTCTGCACCGCAGCATGTTGTAATTTCTCCCCAATCAAATAATATTCCCTTTTACTGTTTTTTTTTGCAAGGTGGATGACCTCACACTTTCCGACATTGTATTCCATCTGCCAAACCTTAGCCCATTCGCTTAACCTATCAAAATCTCTTTGCAGCCTCTCTGTGTCCTCTACACAACCCACTTTCCCACTAATCTTTGTGTCATCTGCAAATTTTGTTACACTACACTCCGTCCCCTCTTCCAGGTCATCTATGTATATTGTAAACAGTTGTGGTCCCAGCATCGATCCCTTTGGCACACCACTAACCATGTATGTACATGCTGTTTGTAGCCAGCAGATGGTGTCATTGTTGGAGGCCACTGAGCAGCATGCATATGGTGCTGCTCTGGTATAAAAGGCCAGCCATTTTGTGAGTCAGGCACTTTGGGCCATAATAAAGCAGGAACAAGGTTGTACCTTGTTCAGTTAAACAGTGCTCAGTTTGTACCTTTATTGTATACATAACAGGTTGCAAGACCTGTGATGGCTCAAAATCCGCCATCGGGAGTGAATGTGAATCCATTAGCACCGTGTTGGTGCTATGGGGGTAATCTTCGGGCCCATCAATGTCGATTCAAGCACTATCAGTGCAAAGGATGTGCAACGATGGGGCACCTCCAGCAAATGTGCAAACATGCTGCGACACACCACGTGGCAGAGGATGATCGATCCGGTGCGAATCACACAGCACAGGCAACTCAACCCAAAGAAGAAGTGTATGGGTACATACCTTCACCACCAAGAGCCCTCCTATAATGCTGAAAGTCAAATTAAATGGAGTTCCAGTATCCAAGGAGTTGGACACGGGTACAAGTCAGTCAATAATGAGCCAGAAGGCTTTCGAGAAATTGTGGGGCAATAAAGCAGAAAGGCCCAAACTGAGCCCGATTATTGCAAAGCTGCCTACCTACAACAAAGAGCTCATACCAATCATTGGAAGTGCGGCAGTGAAGGTATCGTATGTTGGAGTTGTGCATGACCCACCATTGTGGATTGTTCCAGGCAATGTTCGGCAGAAGCTGGCTAGAAAAGATTAGATGGAATTGGAATGACATCAAAGCACTATCTATCTTCAGTGGATGATGCCTCGTGTGCTCAAGTTCTGAGCAAGTTTCCCTCGCTATTTGAACCAGGCATCGGCAACTTCACAGGCGCCAAGGTACAGATCCATCTCGGCCCCGATGCATGGTCCGTCCATCACAAGGCTCGGGCATTTCCGGAAATGATGAGGGAGAAAGCCAAGATCAAACTGGACAAACTCCAATGCGAAGGAATCATATTGCCAGTCGAGTTCAACGAGTGGGCCAGTCTAATTGTTCCGATGTTGAAAAGTGATGGCACGGTCAGAATCTGCGGAGACTACAAGGTATCGATTAATCGAGTCTCACAACTGGACCAGTACCCGCTACCCAAAGCAGATGACCTGTTCACAACATTAGCGGGGGGCGAAGTTGTTCACCAAGTTGGACCTAACCTCCGCCTACATGACACAGGAGCTGGCTGAATCTTCAAAAAGACCGACATGCATCAAAACACACAGTATCACAGGTGCCCTTTCGGGATTCGCTCGGCTGCAGCCATTTTCCAGAGAAACATGGAGAGTTTGCTGAAATCCATTCCGTGGACCGTTGTATTTTAATACGACATCCTGATCACTGGTCGTGACACCATCGAATATCTACACAACCTGGAAGAGGTTCTAAGTCGCTTAGACAGAGTGGGACTCAGGCTGAAATGTTCCAAGTGTGTTTTCCTGGTGCTAGAAGTCGAATTTTTGGGGAGAAAGATTGCAGCAGACGGCATCAGGCACATGGACTCAAAGACAGAGGCCATCAAGAGGAGCAGCGCGATTTCGGCGAGAGGCGGGAGTTCCGGGGATCAGAGAGGCCTACAAAAGGCCAGTAAGACCAGGAGCAGCGCAAGTTCGGCGAGAGGCGGGAGTTCCGGGGATCGGAGAGGCCTACAAAAGGCCAGTAAGACCAGGAGCAGCGCAAGTTCGGTGAGAGGCGGGAGTTCCGGGGATCGGAGAGGCCTACAAAAGGCCAGTGAGACCAGGAGCAGCACAAGTTCGGCGAGAGGCGGGAGTTCCGGGGGATCAGAGAGGCCTACAAAAGGCCAGTGAGACCAGGAGCAGCGCGAGATTGGCGAGAGGCTTGTGCAGCTACAGGGGCAAGGCAAAAAAGAAGTAGCAAGAAACAGAAAGGTGACGTCACAGCCAAGGGGGTAAGTGATTGGCTGGTGATTGATGAGTAGTTTTTTTTTTCTCTTCTATAACAGTGAGTAAACTTTAGCATTGTTGTTGTCAATTTAAGTGTATCTAAGGGTTAAGTCATGGCAGGAGAGCTCGGTCACGTGATATGCTCCTCCTGTACCATGTGGGAACTCAGGGACACTTCCGGTGTCCCTGACGACTATGTCTGTGGGAAATGTATCCGCCTCCAGCTCCTGACGGTCCGCGTTGCGGAATTGGAGCTGAGGCTGGATTTACACTGGAGCATCCACGATGCTAAGAATGATGTGAGTAGCATGTGTACAGAGTTGGTCTTACCGCAGGTGAAGGGTCCACAGCCAGATAGGGAATGGAAGACCAGCAGGAAGAGCAGTGCAAGGAAGGTAGTGCAGGGGTCCCCTGCGGTCATCACCCTGCAAAACAGATACACCGCTTTGGGTACTGTTGAGGGAGATAACTCATCAGGCAAGGGCAGCAGCAGCCAAGTTCGTGACACCGTGGCTGGCTCTGCTGCACAGGAGGACAGGAAAAAGAGTGGGAGAGCGATATTGATCGGGGATTCAATTGTAAGGGGAATAGATAGGCGTTTCTGCGGCCGCAACCGAGACTCCAGGATGGTATGTTGCCTCCCTGGTGCAAGGGTCAAGGATGTCTCGGAGCGGGTGCAGGACATTCTGAAAAGGGAGGGTGAACTGCCAGTTGTCGTAGTGCACATTGGTACCAACGATATAGATAAAAAAAGGGATGAGGTCCTACGAAACGAATTTAAGGAGCGAGGAGCTAAATTAAAACGTAGGACCTCAAAAGTAGTAATCTCGGGATTGCTACCAGTGCCACGTGCTAGTCAGAGTAGGAATCGCAGGATAGCTCAGATGAATACGTGGCTTGAGCAGTGGTGCAGCAGGGAGGGATTCAAATTCCTGGGACATTGGAACCGGTTTTGGGTTAGGTGGGACCAGTACATGTGCAGTAGTTTATAGGCCCCCAAATAATAACTTCACGGTGGGGCAGGCAATAATCAAGGGAATAATGGAGGCATGTGAAAAAGGAACGGCAGTAATCATGGGGGATTTTAACCTACATATCGAGTGGTCAAATCAAATCGCACGGGGTAGCCTTGAGGAGGAATTCAGAGAATGCATACGGGATTGTTTCTTAGAACAGTATGTTACAGAACCTACAAGGGAGCAAGCTATCTTAGATCTGCTCCTGTGTAATGAGACAGGAATAATAAATGATCTCTGAGTAAAAGATCCTCTCGGAATGAGTGATCACAGTATGGTTGAATTTGTAATACAGATTGAGGGTGAACAAATGAGCATACTATGCTTAAACAAAGGGGACTAAAGTGGGATGAGGGCAGAGTTGGCTAAAGTAGACTGGGAACACAGACTAAACGGTGGCACAATTGAGGAACAGTGGAGGACTTTTAAGGAGCTCTTTCATAGTGCTCAACAAAAATATATTCCAATGAAAAAGAAGGGCGGTAAGAGAAGGGATAACCAGCCGTGGATAACCAAGGAAATAAAGGAGAGTATCAAATTAAAAACCAATGCGTATAAGGTGGCCAAGGTTCGTGGGAAACTAGAAGATTAGGAAAATTTTAAACGACAGCAAAGAATGACGAAGAAAGCAATAAAGAAAAGAAAAATAGATTACGAAAGTAAACTTGCGCAAAACATAAAAACAGATAGTAAAAGCTTTTACAGATATATAAAACGGAAAAGAGTGACTAAAGTAAATGTTGGTCCCTTAGAAGATGAGAAGGGGGATTTAATAATGGGAAATGTGGAAAATGGCTGAGACCTTAACCAATTATTTTGCTTCGGTCTTCACAGTGGAAGACACAAAAACCATGCCAAAAATTGCTGGTCACGGGAATGTGGGAAGGGAGGACCTTGAGACAATCACTATCACTAGGCGGGTAGTGCTGGACAGGTGAATGGGACTCAAGGTAGACAAGTACCCTGGTCCTGATGAAATGCATCCTAGGGTATTAAAAGAGATGGCAGAAGTTATAGCAGATGCATTCGTTATAATCTACCAAAATTCTCTGGACTCTGGGGAGGTACCAGCGGATTGGAAAGTAGCTAATGCAACGCCTCTGTTTAGAAAAGGGGGCAGACAAAAGGCAGGTAACTATAGGCCAGTTAGTTTAACATCTGCAGTGGGGAAAATGCTTGAAGCTATCATTAAGGAAGAAATAGTGGGACATCTAGATAGGAATAGTGCAATCAAGCAGACGCAACATGGATTCATGAAGGGGAAATCATGTTTAACTAATTTACTGGAATTCTTTGAGGATATAACGAGCATGGTGGATAGAGGTGTACCGATGGATGTCGTGTATTTAGATTTCCAAAAGGCATTCGATAAGGTGCCACACAAAAGGTTACTGCAAAAGATAAAGGTACGCGGAGTCAGAGGAAATGTATTAGCATGGATAGAGAATTGGCTGGCTAACAGAAAGTAGAGTGTCGGGATAAATGGGTCCTTTTTGGGTTGGAAATCAGTGGTTAGTGGTGTGCCACAGGGATCGGTGCTGGGACCACAACTGTTTACAATATACATAGATGACTTGGAAGAGGGGACAGAGTGTAGTGCAACAAAATTTGCAGATGATACAAAGATTAGTGGGAAAGCGGGCTGTGTAGAGGACACAGAGAGGCTGCAAATAAATTTTGATAGGTTAAGCAAATGGGCTAAGGTTTGGCAGATGGAATACAATGTCGGAAAATGTGAGGTCATCCACCTTGCAAAAAAAAAAAAAACAGTAAAAGGGAATATTATTTGAATGGGGAGAAATTACAACATGCTGTGGTGCAGAGGGACCTGGGGGTCCTTGTGCATGAATCCCAAAAAGTTAGTTTGCAGGTGCAGCAGGTAATCAGGAAGGCGAATGGAATGTTGGCCTTCATTGCGAGAGGGATGGAGTACAAAAGCAGGGAGGTCGTGCTGCAACTGTATAGGGTATTGGTGAGGCCGCACCTGGAGTACTGCGTATAGTTTTGGTCACCTTACTTAAGGAAGGATATACTAGCTTTGGAGGGGGTACAGAGACGATTCACTAGGCTGATTCCGGAGATGAGGGGGTTACCTTATGATGATAGATTGAGTAGACTGGGTCTTTACTCATTGGAGTTCAGAAGGATGAGGGGTGATCTTATAGAAACATTTAAAATAATGAAAGGGATAGACAAGATAGAGGCAGAGAGGTTGTTTCCACTGGTCGGGGAGACTAGAACTAGGGGGCACAGCCTCAAAATACGGGGGAGCCAATTTCAAACCGAGTTGAGAAGGAATTTCTTCTCCCAGAGGGTTGTGAATCTGTGGAATTCTCTGCCCAAGGAAGCAGTTGAGGCTAGCTCATTGAATGTATTCAAATCACAGATAGATAGATTTTTAACCAAGAAGGGAATTAAGGGTTACGGGGAGCGGGCGGGTAAGTGGAGCTGAGTCCACGGCCAGATCAGCCATGATCTTGTTGAATGGCGGAGCAGGCTCGAGGGGCTAGATGGCCGACTCCTGTTCCTAATTCTTATGTTCTTATGTTCTAAGAATGCATCCAGACCACAGAATGTGATGGAGCTGCGTTCGTTCCTGGGACTCCTCAACTATTTCGGTAACTTTCTAACCAGGTTGAGCGCGTTGTTAGAGCCTTTACACTTAAGGATAATGATTGGGTTTGGGGAAAATCTCAAAACACAGCTTTTGAGAAGGCCAGGGACGTGCTATGTTCAAATAAGTTACTTGTACACTATGACCCATGTAAACATTTAGTGCTAGCTTGTGATGCCTCATCGTACGGGGTCAGCTGTGGGTTACAGCAAGCCAATGTATCGGGCAACCTCCAACCGGTTGCATACGTGTCTAGAAGTCTGTCTAAGGCTGAGAGAGCCTATAGTATGATCGAGAAAGAGGTGTTAGCATGTGTATACGGGGTTAAGAAAATGCACCAATACCTATTTGGACTTCAGTTTGAGCTTGAAACTGACCACAAGCCGCTCATTTTGCTGTTTTCAGAGAGCAAAGGTATAAACACCAATGCCTCGTCCTGCATCCAAAGATGGGCACTAACATTAGCCGCTTATGACTATGTTATCCGCCACAGACCAGGCACTGAAAACTGTGCCAATACTCTCAGTCGGCTACCATTACCCAACACTGGGGTTGAAATGGCACAGCCCGCAGACTTGCTACTGGTCATGGATGCTTTTGAGAGCGAGGGGTCACCCGTCACAGCTCGCCAGATCAGGACCTGGACCAGCCAGGATCCTGTGCTATCATTAGTAAAGAGTTGCATCCTAAATTGGAACTGGGCGGCCGTTCCCAGGGAAATGCAGGATGAAATTAAGCCGCTCCAATGACGCAAAGATGAAATGTCCATCCAGTCGGATTGTCTTTTATGGGGTAATCATGTGGTTTTGCCAAAAAAAGGCAGGGAAATGTGTATACGCGACCTACACAGTACCCACCCAGGCATTGTCATGATGAAGGCAATTGCCAGGTCGCATGTTTGGTGGTCCGGCATTGACTCGGACTTGGAGTCATGCGTGCATCAGTGCAACACTTGCTCGCAACTGAGCAATGCACCAAGGGAGGCTCCACTGAGTCTGTGGTCATGACCCTCCAAACCGTGGTCCAGGATCCATGTAGATTTTGCTGGCCCCTTTCAATGAAAGATGTTTTTAGTAGTTGTGGACGCTTACTCCAAATGGATTGAATGCGTAATCATGTCATCCAGCATGTCCACAGCCACCATTGAAAGCCTCCGGGTCATGTTCGCCACCCATGGCTTGTCCGCCGACCTTGTCAGCGACAATGGACCGTGTTTCACCAGCTCGGAATTCAACGAGTGTATGATCCGCAATGGCATCAAGCATGTCAGGTCTGCTCCGTTTAAGCCCGCGTCTAATGGTCAAGCAGAGCAGGCAGTCCAAACAATGAAGCAGAGCATGAAACGCTTGACAGACGGCTCCCTGCAGACCCCCTTGTCTCCCATTATGCTCAGTTACCGGACGCGACCCCACTCACTCACCGGGGTTCCCCCAGCAGAATTGTTAATGAAGAGAGCCCTTAAAACCAGGTTCTCCCTAGTCCACCCGGATCTTAATGATCATCGTGGAAACCCGGCGACACCAGCAGAATATGTACCATGATCGCGCGGCTGTTTCACGTGACATTGATGTGAACGACCCTGTGTTTGTCCTAAATTATGGTCATGGTCCCAAGTGGGTTGCTGGCACTGTTTTGGCCAAGGAAGGGAATAGGGTGTTTATAATCAAACTGTTAAATGGCAAAACATGCAGAAAGCATTTAGATCAGACCAAATTGTGATTTACTGACAACCAGGAACGACTTGAAGAGGCCATCACCGTCGACGATCCACCAACACACACCCAACCAGCAATTGACCTCGCTGTCGATCACGAGGATAAACCCACCGTTCCTGACAGACCGGTCAGACCAGCCGTGGTGCAGTGCGGCAAAGGTCCGACCAACTCACACACACCAGGGTTTGAACTTAGACGATCAACCAGGGAGCGAAGGGCTCCGGATCGCCTCAACATGTAAATAACTTGTACCGAAGACTTTGGGCGGGGGATGGGGGGAGTGATGATATTTATGTAACTATGTAATACTTGCCACCAGAGGGCGCGATTGTTGGAGTCCTAATGGTCACCTGCACACATGTGCAGGGCCAGTATAAAAGGTTGGCTGCCATGTTGTTTAGGCACTCTGGAGTTGTAATAAAGAAGACTAAGGTCACACTAAGTTTAGCTCACAGTACTCAGCCTCATGGAGTTCTTCTATACACAACAGAGAGGGGGAGAGAGAAAGAGAGATACTGAGGGGGGAAGTGAGAGAGAGACTGGGGAGGGGGAGAGAAACTGGTGGGAGAGTGAGCGACTGGGGAGAGGGAGAGAGAGAGAGACTTGGAGGTGGGGGTGTAGAGAGAACATGACAGGGGAGGGTGGGGGGGGGAGAGACAGCGACCGGGAAGGGGGGGAGAGAGAGGGGCAGAGAGAGAAAGAGACTGCGGGGGAGAGAGAGTGAGAGAGACTGGTGAGCAGGAGAGAGACTAGGGAGAGCATGAGAGAAACTGGGGGGAAAGAGAGAGAGAGAAACTGGGGAGGAGGAGAGAGACTGGGGGCAGAGTGAGAGAGACTTGGGAGAGGGAGGGGGAGGGAGACTGAGGGGAGAGTGAGAGAAACTGGAGACAGAAAGACAGAGTGAGAGAGACAGCGGAGGGGGTGAGAGACAAAGACTGGGGCAGTATGAGAGGGACTGCGGGGAGTGATAGACTAGTGAGGGGGAGAGAGAGAATGACTAGGTTAGAGTGTGAGAAACTAGGGAATGGGAGAGAGTGAGATACTGGGGAGGGGAATGGAGAGACTTGGGAGGGAGAGAGAGACTGGCGGGGGGAGAGAGAGAGACTGGTGAGGGGGAGAGAGGCTGGGAGAAGAGTGAGAGAGACTGGGGAGGTGGAGACATCGAGGAGGCGTGGCTTGTGCAGCTGCAGCAGGGGCAAAAGGCAACAAAGAAGTAGAAAGAAATCAAAAGGTGATGTCACAGCCAAGGGGGTAAGTGATTGGCTGGTGATTGGTGAGTAGTTTTTCTTTTCTTTATCAGTAAGTAACATTTAGCATTGTTGTTGCCAAATTAAGCGAATCTAAGGGTTAAGTCATGGCAGGAGACATGTTATGCTCCTCCTGTAATATGTGGGAAGTCAGGGACACTTCCGGTGTCCCTGACGACTACATGTTCGGGAAGTGCATCTGCCTGCAGCTCCTGACAGACCGCATTGCAGCACTGGGGCTGCGGGTGGACTCACTCTGGAGCATCCATGATACTGAGGTTGACGTTTAGTGAGTTGGTCTTACCGCAGGTAAAGGATACACAGCCAGATATGGAATGGGTGACCAACAGGAAGAGCAGTACAAGGAAGGTAATGAACGGGTCCCCTGCAGGCATCCCCCTGCAAAACAGATACACCGCTTTGGGTACTGTTGAAGGGGATGACTCATCAGAGGAGGGCAGCAGCAGCCAAGTTCATGTCACCGTGGTGCAAGGGTTAAGGATGTCTCGGAGCGGGTGCAGGACATTCTGAAAAGGGAGGGTGAACAGCCAGTTGTCGTGGTGTATATAGGTACCAAAGATATAGGTAAAAAACAGAATGAGGTCCTACGAGACGAATTTAGGGAGCTAGGAGCTAAATTAAAAAAGGACCTCAAAAGTAGTAATCTCAGGATTGCTACCAGTGCCACGTGCTAGTCAGAGTAGGAATCGCAGGATAGCTCAGATGAATACGTGGCTTGAAGAGTGGTGCAAGAGGGGGGATTCAACTTCCTGGGACATTGGAACCGGTTCTGGGGGAGGTGGGACCAGTACAAACCGGACGGTCTTCACCTGGGCAGGACCAGAACCAATGTCCTAGTGGGAGTGTGTGCTAGGGCTATTGGGGAGGAGTTAAACTAAAATGGCAGGGGGATGGGAACCTATGCAGGGAGACAGAGGGAAGTAGAATGGAGGCAGAAGCAAAAGATGGAAAGAAGAAAAGTAAAAGTGGAGGGCAGAGAAACTTAAGCGAAAAAGCAAAAAGGACCACATTGCAGCAAAATTCTAAAGGGGCAAAGTGTGTTAGAAAGACAAGCCTGAAGGCTCTGTGCCTCAATGTAAGGAGTATTCAGAATAAGGTGGACGAATTAACTGCACAGATAGCAGTTAACGGTTATGATGTAATTGGCATAACGGAGACATGGCTCCAGGGTGACCAAGGCTGGGAACTCAACATCCAGAGGTATTCAACATTTAGGAAGCATAGACAGAAAGGAAAAGGAGGCCAGTGGCATTGCTGGTTAAAGAGGAAATTAATGCAATAGTAAGGAAGGACATTAGCTTGGATGATGTGGGATCGGTATGGGTGGAACTATGGAATACCAAAGGGCAGAAAACGCTAGTGGGAGTTGTGTATAGGTGGAGGAGGATTTCTTGGAGTGTATTAGGGATGGTTTTCTAGACCAAATGTCAAAGAACCAACTAGGGAGCTGGCCATCCTAGACTGGGTGACGTGTAATGAGAAAGAACTCATTAGCAATCTTGTTGTGCGAGGCCCCTTGGGGAAGAGTGACCATAAAATGGTACAATTCTTTATTAAGATGGAGAGTGACACAGTTAATTCAGAAACTAGGGTCCTAAACTTAAGGAAAGCTAACTTCGATGGTTTGAGGCATGAATTGGCTAGAATAGACTGGCAAATGATACTTAAAGGGTTGACGGTGGATAGGCAATGGCAAACATTTAAAAATTACATGGATGAACTTCAGCAATTGTACATCCCTGTCTGGATTAAAAATCAAATGGGGAAGGTGGCTCAACCGTGGCTAACAAGGGAAATTAAGGATAGTGTTAAATCCAAGGAAGAGGCATATAAACTGGCCAGAAAATTCATTAAACTTGAGGACTGGGAGAAATTTAGAATTCAGCAGAGGAGGACAAAGGGTTTGATTAAGAGAGGGAAAAGAGAGTACGAGAAGAAGCTTGCCGGGAACATAAAAACTGACTGCAAAAGCTTCTATAGATATGTGAAGAGAAAAAGATTAGTGAAGACAAACGTAGGTCCCTTGCAGTCAGAATCAGATGAATTTATAATGGGGAACAAAGAAACGGCAAACCAATTGAACAAATACTTCTGTCCTGTCTTCACGAAGGAAGACACAAATAACCTTGAGGAAGTACTAGAGCACCGAGTGTCTACTGAGAAGGAGGAACTGAAGGATATCCTTATTAGGCGGGAAATTGTGTTAGGGAAATTGATGGGATTGAAGGCCGATAAATCCTCGGGGCCTGATCGACTGCATCCCAGAGTACTTAAGGAACTGGCCCTAGAAATAGTGGATGCATTGGTGATCATTTTCCAACAGTCTATCGACTCTGGATTAGTTCCTATGGACTGGAGGGTAGCTAATGTAACCCCACTTTTTAAAAAGGGAGGGAGAGAGAAAGCGGGTCATTATGGACCAGTTAGCCTGACATCAGTAGTGGGGAAAATGTTGGAATAAATTATTAAGGATGAAATAGCGGCACATTTGGAAAGCAGTGACAGGATCGGTCCAAGTCAGTATGGATTTATGAAGGGGAAATCATGCTTGACAAACCTTCTGGCATTTTTGAGGACGTAACTAGTAGAGTGGACAAGGGAGAACCAGTGGATGTGGTGTATTTGGACTTTCAAAAGGCTTTTCACAAGGTGCCACACAAGAGATTGGTGTGCAAAATCAAAGCACATGGTACTGGGGGTAATATTCTGACGTGGATAGAGAACTAATTGGCAGACAGGAAGCAGAGAGTCAGGATAAACGGGTCCTTTTCAGAATGGCAGGCAGTGACTAGTGGAGTGCCGCAGGGCTCAGTGCTGGGACCCCAGCTCTTTACCATATACATTAATGATTTAGATGAAGGAATTGAGTGTAATATCTCCAAGTTTGCAGATGACACTAAACTGGGTGGCGGTGTGAGCTGTGAGGAGGATGCTAAGAGGCTGCAGGGTGACTTGGACAGGTTAGGTGAGTGGGCAAATGCATGGCAGATGCAGTATAATGTGGATAAATGTGAGGTAATCCTCTTTGGGGGCAAAAACGCGAAGACAGAATATTATCTGAATGGCGGCAGATTAGGAAAAGGGGAGGTGCAACGAGACCTGAGTGTCATGGTTCATCAGTCATTGAAAGTTGGCATACAGGTACAGCAGGTGGTGAAGAAGGCAAATGGTATGTTGGCCTTCATAGCTAGGGGATTTGAGTATAGGAGTAGGGAGGTCTTACTGCAGTTGTACAGGGCCTTGGTGAGACCTCACCTGGAATATTGTGTTCAGTTTTGGTCTCCTAATCTGAGGAAGGACGTTCTTGCTATTGAGGGAGTGCAGTGACGGTTTACCAGACTGATTCGCGGGATGGCTGGACTGACATATGAGGAGAGACTGGATCAACTGGGCCTTTATACATTGGAGTTTTGAAGGATGAGAGGGGATCTCATAGAAACATATAAGATTCTGACGGGACGGGACAGGTTAGATGCGTGTAGAATGTTCCCGATGTTGGGGAAGTCCAGTACCAGGGGACAGAGTCTTAGGATAAGGGGTAGGCCATTTAGGACTGAGATGAAGAGAAACTTCTTCACTCAGAGAGTTGTTAACCTGTGGAATTCCCTAACGCAGAGAGTTGTTGATGCCAGTTTATTGGATATATTCAAAATGGAGTTAGATATGGCCCTTACGGCTAAGGGGATCAAGGGGTATGGAGAGAAAGCAGGAAAGGGGTATTGAGGTGAATGATCAGCCATGATCTTATTGAATGGTGGTGCCGGCTCGAAGGGCCGAATGGCCTACTCCTGCACCTATTTTCTATGTTTCGCCTCTTTTCCTTACATATATACTTATCATTACACAGATAATCTTATGCTGCTCTAAATTACTCACTAGACATACTTAAATTCATATTGTAATATATATGTACATCTGTCACCCGTCTGCGGGTGGCCAGGTTAATTCCTGCCTTCTTTCTTTCTTCTTTTGCCTCTGGGTATCCAGTGGGACTGGTAGTAAGACCGGTTGGCCTGACCGGACGTGGGTTTGAGCTGGAGACCACGTTGTCTTTGGCCCTGGTGTGCGGGAAGTCCTTCTTAAGGCTCTGGCGTCCGAGTCCCAAATGATTGGGGGGACAGATCCTCCCATAACATAGTCCACCACCCCTCTAGGTGCAGTCTATGGGTCTGCCACGTCCCCTGTGGGATTTCCACAGTCTGGGGCTGCTCGCTGGGGGTCCCTGTCTTTAGTACGGTTTACAGTTTTTGGTTGTCCCTTACATTTAGCTGCTGCCCCCGGGTTGAAAAGTTTGCACTGATTTATGTGGAACCACTTTGTTCGGCGGGGCAATTTTATGGCATAGACCATCGGACTTGCCTTGTCGACAATGTTGTACGGTCCCATGTACAGTGCCTCAAAGATCCCTACTTGGGTAGTTCCTCACCATGACCTGGTCCCCTATCTCCCACTCATGGTGTTTGCGGGGCTCTAGCAGCAGTCGGTTGCTCCGATGCTGTTTTCCCATGTTGTTTGCAGCCTGCCAGTGAATCTGTTTAAGGCGTTCAAACAGATTCCTGACAAAGCTGTCCTGGTTCGCTTCCCTAAGCTGACCTTCCGTGAGCACCGGGGCTAACACATGGGTGGGGGTTCGTATGGCTCCGCCGGTCATGAGCTTGTATGGGGAGTACCCCGTGCTCTTTGACTGGCTGGCCCGGATCCCCATGAGGACCAGTGGTAGGACCTCTACCCACCCCTTGGGTGAGTCCCCTGTCTCTTTGCGCAGCCTTTCTTTGATAGTGCAGTTTAAACTCTCCACAGGCCCAGATGTCTGCGGGTTGTGGGCGACATGCCATTTTCCTTTGATGCCGAGTACTGTAAGGGTCTCCTGCATCACCTGCCCGGTGAAGTGATTCCTTTGGTTGGACTCCACGTATTGTGGTAGTCCCCATCGGGAGAACACTTCTCTGACTGGGATCCTGGCTGTTCCCAGGGCAGTGGCTGTTCGGCATGGGAAGGCTTCCACCCATTTGGTGAATACATCCACCAATACTAGGCAGTACTTGTAGCCCCCTGGGCAGTGATGTAATCGACCTGGATCAACTGCCAGGGTCCCTCTACCCTCCCGATATGTCCCATCGACACCTTTCTTTTCTGGGGGTCGGAGTTGTTGGCCGCGCACACCAGACAGCTAGCATAGAACTCGCGGACGTCTTCCCTGAGTCCTGGCCACCACCCTGCCGGTTCCACTCATTGCCAAGTGGTCTCAGGTCCGGGGTGTCCTGCTCCTGGACCCTCGTGGGCCAGCTGGAGGAATTCCCTCCGGTGTTGTTGCGTTACTACTCATTTCTCCCCCCTGGACAGCATGCCTTCTTTAATGGCAATTGCTGCGGTGTCGTACGGGCCATCTACCCTTTCCCCTTTAGCTAGCATGTTCAGGACAGTTTTGAGGATGGGGTCTTGGGTCTGGACCGTTTTTAGATCCGGGGGCAAAGCTATCTCTGCCTTCCCTGCCGTCCCTATCTTGCCCCTGACTGTTGCGATGGGCCCTGGGTTGTACGGATCCCAGAGTTTGCCCATGCGGGCACCTTGCTTGGCCAACATGTCAGCCTGCTGGTTTCCCTCGCTACGGGGTTCTGTAGTGGAATGTGCCTTCACTTTATGTATGTAGATATTCCCTTCCTCCCCTACGGCTTTCATGATCTTTTCCAGTCGGGGCTTAATTGCCAGGGGTCTCCCGTCTGCGGATGTGTATCCGCGGCGGGACCAAATAGCCAGTTACTCCATATATGAATTGCATGTGAACATACTGTCCGAGCAAATCGTGTATGGGGTAGGGAATTCTTCGGGGTGTGTGACTACATTCACCACCGCAGACAGTTCAGCGTGCTGGGCACTCATAGTACTGGGGAGTTTAATCGCCAGGGCAATGCCTGCCCCGAAGTCATAAACTCCGCAGCCTGTGAGTCGTTCACCTCCAGATACCGTGCTTGAACCGTCCACGTAGATCTCTCGGCCTGTGGGGTGTAACCCAGCCCGAAAGCCTATGTTAATTTCCCATACCCCTTCTATGGAACACCAGTGGGCTGTCCCTGGATAGATCATGTTGGCTGCGAGTCTTGGCTCACAGAGACCCTTTACCCGTAGGTCCATTTGAGAGAGGAGCAGGGTCCAGCGAGCAATGCGGGCACTGTTCACTGTCCCATCCTTAATTCTCCCATCCAGGACCATTTGGATGGGCTTATGATGGGTAAGGAGTGTGATAGGGGACCCCCCCTGTGAAGATCAGTGATCTTTTCACTTCCCAGTGAGGTGCTAGGAGGTGCCGCTCACAGTTGGAGTATCCCTTCTCCACGTCCGTGAGTATCCTGGAGGAGTAGACCACTGGTCTCAGCCGGCCGTGCCGCTCCTGGAGCAGTACTGCACTCAGGCTGTCCCCACTGGCTGCTACCTCCAGGAAAAACTCTTTACCCCCATCAATAGCCCCTAGAGCTGGCGCGGTCTGCAAGTCTTTCTTGAGTTGGATAAATGCTGCCTCGCAACCTTTGTCCCATTCCCACTCCACTCCCTTGTGTAGGAGTCGGAGCAGAGGGGCTGCGGTGGCTGCATAATCCTCAATGAAATCTCTGCAGTACCCAGTTAGCCCTCGAAAAGATCTTACTCCTGTCACTTTCTTGGGGACGGGTAACTTCTGCACTGCTTCCCTTCTAGCTTTGTCAATGCCCCTTTCCCCAGCGCGAACAGCCAGTCCCAGGAATTTCACTTTCTTCAGGCCGATCTGTGCCTTCTTGGGGTTTACTTTCAATCCCTCTTCTTTCAGCAGCTCCAGCAACTCAGCCAGCAGTGGGCCATGTTCCTCCCCCTCATCGGTGAACAGGAGCAGGTCGTCCACATACTGTACAAGCTGCTGGGGTCTGCTGAAGCTCTTAACAGTTGGCCATACACTGGTGGAAAATACTGGGGCTGTTGTGGAAGCCCTGAGGGAGACAGTTCCAAGTGTATTGCTGTCCCTTAATGGTAAAAGCAAACTTGTACTGATCTTCCCTTCTTAAAAGGTATGGACCAGAACCTGTTGGAAATATCCAGCACCGTGAAGGTGGTCGCGGAGGCTGGGATACTTCCAATGAGGTCGGCGACAGCAGCAACGGTGGGTGCACAGGCGGGGATGTTACGGTTGAGTATTCGATAGTCCACCGTGGCTCTCCAGGAGTTGTCCGGTTTCGTAACCAGCCACACTGGAGAGTTCACATGGGTAGCTATTGGTCTCAATACCCTCTGTTTAACCAGAGAACCCAAGGCTGTTTCCATGTCTGCCTCCGCCTCCCTGGGGAAGTTGTACTGTTTCTGTGGTCGGGTCATGGGGTCCCCATCTATGCTAACCTCGACCCCGTTTATCCTCCCACAGTCGTGTTTGTGAGTGGCAAAAGCTGCAAGGTTTTTCCTCACATATTCTTGGTACTCTATTGGAGTGTTACTGACCAGTGATTCAAGGTCGTAACCCTCCTTTGGTTTCATGGTGCACACCGTCCCTTTACACTGTTTTCCCGGGTCTCACCATCACCTCACTCTCCTGTCCCATACAGACTGACCCCCAAAGACAGTGGTTTCTTAAATCTACTAGGATCCCGTGGCCTAGGATGAAGTCAGCCCCCAGAATCCCTCTCCCTTCCTGCTCCCATTTCATCAGGACACAAGGCCACTTAGTGTGGAGTGTACCTAAATGAATGGAGAGCGGAACGGAGAATGATCCAGTCTGTTCAATGCCTGTGAAACCCACCAAGCTGTAGGGGACCCCGTTAGACAGAGGTGAGGTGGCGGGGTTAGCTGCATAGTCAAGGGTGCTTGAGTCACCGGTATCCAGCAGGTAAGTCCCTTTCACCTTACCCACCTCCATCTGTACGGTTGATCTCCCCCACGCATCATACTCGAGGGCACACAGGTGGACAGGCTGCGCCTGTCCTCGTGACGGTTTTGGTTGGGAGGGGGCAGATGTGATCTCGGTACCGGTGGCAGTGGCTACCTTCCCAGGGCCATCCAACATGGCTCGGAGTGCGGTTAGAAAAGTATCGAATGAGTGGGGAGGGACTGGCTTCTCTGTCTCGGTCTTTTTGGCAGGGGCTGGAGAACTCTTTCCTGCGCTACTCTTCCAGGGATTTCTACAATCCTTTCTCCAGTGCCCACTTTTTCCGCACCCGAAGCAGGTACGTTTTATATTGGAGAGGTTGCCCCCCTCGTGGCGCCATTCCCTCTTGTCTTGGTTAGGTCGGATTTCGTGGACCCTTCCCTTTTGTGGGAACTCTTCCGTCCCTCTGCCGTTTCTGTAAGCTAGGGTCAGCTGCCTAAGCACTCACTGTTCGGTGGCTTGGGGATCTCTTGGGTCGAACCAGGCCTCAGCCTTGGCTCTTATTCAGGCTAAACTGTTAGCTACTAGCCTTTGGAGCCAGTGGGCTAACGTGTCCGGACTTAAGTTATCTCGGTCGATGTCCCCACTACAGGTGCTTTGGTACACAGGCCACAGTAGGTCTGCGAAAGCCTGTGGGGTTTCCCCTGTGAGCTGCACCGTTTTCTGTACTCTGGAGGAGAAGGGACTCCCGTCATTGCAGCCAATGGCTTCTAAAATGTCTTTCTGGTTGGCGGCAAGTCTTCTCCATCCCCTTTTGCTCTCAGTAGAGAGGGACTGGTACAGCTTGCTGTCCAGGGATAGGAGGAGCATCTTTGCCATTTCTGCATCATCGCATCATATCCCCTGCCTGTTCCACCTCCATAAAGTGGACCGAGGGGTCTCCCAGGTGGCTTGTCATAGCCCTAAGCTGTTGGGGAGTGTGGGGGAGCATAAACTGACTTTCCAGGGGCCCTGGATCCCCGGCACTGGTGGGCGGGCCAAACTTCTGTTGCCGGACCAGGTACACTGGCCCTGGTTCTAGCTCTCACTGTTCTGGCTCGCCTACCCCTCCTCCCTGCTGCCAGACCGAGCTGAAACTCGGTGCCACAGGTGGTTCGATCCCTGTCTGCCTCACAGCTCGTTCGCCCCTCCTGCTGCTGAACCGGTGGAGTCACCGGTGCCACAGGTGGTGGCTGAACAATTTCTTCCTTCTCTTCCAGGTTTACCTGGGGCGTATCCGGGCTGATTAGGCATACCAAGTCTTTTGCCTTGGACAGAGCAAGATTTAAACTTTTCATTTGTTGCTGGCAGGGACCGTGGTCTCCCGATTCAAAGCCATTAGTGCTGGCTACTTTATACGCTGCCTGCACATGTTATAATTTTTCCTGGAGCTCTTTTACTTGCAGGGTGAGGCGAGTGCTTTCCTCCCGCAGCAACTTTTCATTATTTTTGGCCTCGGTAACTTGACATTGAAAATAGTCCTGACTGTTTTTAAACCTTTCCATTATCTGGTTCCTTTCCTGTTTTAGCTTATGGAGTTCTCCCCATAATCTTTCTTCTGCCATAACCCTTTCCTGATAGTTTATTGCACATTCCCATAACTCTGCCTGTAGTGTCTCATTGGTTTTGTCTACGAGTTGGACCTGTCGCTGTAGACAGACCAACCAAATTGCCTTCTCTACTGCTTCTTTGTGATCCTTGCTTTCCGTCCACTGGGCTGCAACATCAGCTGGACGCTCAGCACGCAATAGACCAAGGATGCATTCTTTAATGACATTGACCTTCTTATACACATAGGAGGAAATCCTCTCTTCCATCTTGATTCTTTGCCCCAAACCAGCACTCTCCGCATCACACCCCTTGTAGCAGAGTACTGCCGCAGTCACCATTTTGTAAGGGGTGGTCCCGGGAGTCAGGTTCACCTCTGACCTACTTGAGCGGTTCGAATCACTCCCATTCCCTTGGGATTTAGACTCTGGGTTTATTTGGGGGTGTGATAAAGTGCAAAGGACAACTGGTTTGGTGCAAAAGAACTTTGATTTTATTACAGACAAGAAAATACACTGTCAAACTTATAATCACTCTAATAAAGAACAATACATTACACATTCAAAGGGGGTAACAGTAAAATTACACCTCCCACCTCCCAATACCTAATCCTAGCTAGGTTAGACTCCAGGGCAGGCAGGGCCTATGCTTACCAATCCTTTCTGGTCAGTTAGCAGTAGTTCGCGATTTCGGGGTTTGTTGAATTCAGTAGGTTCTGCTTGCCGTACCCCGGAGAAGACTTCTTACTGTGCAATCTTCAGTTGGGTTGAGTCCGCTGATACGGTAAGGCACATTTTGGATCTATGGGGTAAGTATCCGGTTTTCTTCTTTAGAAATAGATTCAAAGTTTCTTTAGGTAATATTTTCACCTATTGGTTGTCAGGACGTAGATTGTAGAGTGGAAACTTTCGATTCTTCGGTTTCTTTCTGTTGGAGTTTTGTTTCGAGTTTGATCGATCGCGGTGGTTTTTCGGTGGTACCACGTTGGCTGTGGTCGGTTGCTGCCGCGACGATGATGTTCTTCCTTCCTTCAGGATTTCAGGACTTTGAGGCTGGAGAAGTTAGTTTACAACTGTTGCTTTGGTTTCTCTCCCTTCTTGATGACATAAGCGGAGTGTGGTACTAGGCGTAGTATGGCATACCCTCGGTTGTATGGCAAAGTGTGTCAATGAGATAGTAGCAACCATGCCTCTGTTAAAACAGGGGCCAGTTATACGGTTTGAGCTATCCTAATCTTCGTGCCAACTCAGTCCAGAATTCTTCGTTTAAATTTGGCGGGCTTGACATTTCTTTGTAATATTTTGGCGGGCTCGTTAAAAGTTAACATGTCTTGGGCGGGTTGCCCTTCTAAACCCGTTTCCTGATGGAAATATTAGCTTGGTAATTGCAATGTCTTTTTGTGCTTGGTTTTCGCATACAGGCTGTATTGTTCTTATTCATGTTGAAGATGGCTGTTCTCGGTTTAATTTGATGGCTGGCCATCTCTGAGTTATTGTTGTAATTTAAATACCTCTGGTGGAGAAGGGTTTTTGAGTATCCAGTCCTCTAGACAATTTACTTTAGTCCCAATACCCAGGCCGTTCCAATAATCAAGTTGATTTCTTTAGTTCTTTAGGCCTAGCCACAGACTTGAATTTGTCTTGCAAAAGTCCAAAATTCAATTAAAGTTTGTATTTTCTTACATAAGCAGTTTAGGATTTCAAACTTTCCGGTAGATAGTCCCAAATTAAATTTCCTTTCCAATGAGTCCAAACACTGGTGGGTAGGGGTGGGGAGGGGTAGGGGGGGGCGGGGTTCTCCGTGAATTTTGACCTTTCAGTGGCCTCCTTATTCTTTCTACCCAATGCACCACCTCACAAGTTTCTATATTGAAATTAATTTGCCAATTACACGCCCATCCTGCAAGTTTATCAACGGCCCAAAATTTGCAGTCGGTGGCATAGCTGTGGAGTACACCGCTGACCTACGAAAAGAATACAAACTTACCTTGTGCAAGGCCCCACACGGTAGACTCCCTCTTCGGTGTTGCACAGCGTATTACATCAAGAAGGCCAGATGCATAGCATACAGATGCGCAAGGGAAGACACCTACAAAATCTGTCAAAACTAAGCCACAGCCACAGAAACTTCTTTCAGTCGTTTCCATTGAAATTGCATTTTAAAAATGTTTTAAAAATTCTAAAAACTTTCAAAAACTTAATTAAACTGGTACTTGAACTTATTTCGTACATCAGCATTTTGTCAAAAAATTATGTAACAAAATACCAACAATAATTTGGCATCTGCTTTCCACTTGAATGTTAAAAAAGATGATTAAAGGTCAATGGAAAGATTCTTGTCCTTTGACCGTTTACTGAAGTGAAATAAATTGTTTCGCTGCTCAACCTTCTATTAGCTGGTTTGTGCTGTCAATTCCACAGGCTTTTAGTTTGTGTTCACGGTCCTGCCAGGCAGGCTCCAATCTACCACAAGCCTTCTTTTGTAAGAGATTTAACCCAGACCAGATTCTCCAGGAATTACGTTGTTGGGTAGTAACTGTGGACTGATAACTCCCTAGCTGTATAAACAAGTACCTGGTTAAGTTTTAGACATAACGGTTGGAATTTTCCTTACCATGGCAGGTCTGGTGCAGGCGGCTGCCATTGCGAATCCCAACCCCGTTGCTACCTCCATCCCACTCCACAGAATGATTTTGCGACAATGGGGCCGGTTAAGCCCGCCCTGCATGTTGCCCAGCCCAATTAAAAGATGCAGGTCTGGTGACATCATTGATGACGCGTATTTAGCCGGGATATTTAAAGCAACCATGGCCACATTGCACTTGAAGGTTCATCTAGGAGTGTGCAGTCAGTGCACTTCTCAATCCCAATGCTGCACATACCACCGGAGATGACTGCACTGAGACAGAGGGCTGCACCCAGGTTCTCCAATGACTCCCTCCATATGCTTGTGGAGGGAATCAGAGCATGCAAGGAGGTCCTCTTCACTCCTAATGGGCGGAATAAACCTCCCCAGAAAAGCAAAGGAGCCTGGCTCCAGATAGCTGAGGAGGTGAACAGCAGAGACATCATGAGGATGACGTGTGTGCAGTGCCACAAACGCTTCAACGTTCTTGTGAGATCAGGAAAGGTGAATACAAAGCCATACTCATCTTCATCCTGCTGTGCCTTTCATCACATCCCCATCACTCTGCCTTCCCAACCCTACTCCTGCACATCCTTACTCCCACCAACATACCTTGCACCTCCACCCTCTCTCTATCTACATTATCACATCTAATCTTATTAGCTACTCTTCACACTCACCCTCATCCGACTGCAATCATACAAACTAACAACATTTGAGGAGGCCACTTGGAATTGCCACCCCACTCCATCATAGTCACCCTTTACACATGTAACCCATCCATTCGTCACACTCATTCCATAACTCTAACTCAACCATTTCTTCTTTCCCTCCTGCAGGAAAAGAGAGCCCACAATAAGAGGGAGAGGGAGAGAACTGGCGGAGGACCTCCATCAATGGCCACCCTGACCACTGCAGAGGAGGCTGTGTTGGAGCTCTCGGGAGTGTCCAAGCACCCAGAATTGGGACTTGGAGAGAACGGGACATCCCAGCAACCTGGTGACAGAATCACTTTTCATTCCGCTACATGGACTACAACAGTCACTCACATGGGGGCTGATGTCAGCAGCCACTGAATGATAATTATGTGCATCGTGTTGTGCCCAATGTACATATGACATATCTAACTCAGCTCTTTACTCATCCACGGGTCCATCAAAGCCCACCTCTCCCCCTCCACGCGCCCCCCACAATGTCCAGGAGGAAGCTGAGGGCACAGCGTCACCAGACATAAGCACACCCATCACCAGCACAGATACACACACCTCGTTTGGGTCTTTTGCTACATAGACTGGTGTTGTGTTGTCACCTGGTGTCTCACAAATCACAAGTGAGCAAGAGCAGATGGTGGACACAGGGACAGCAGTGGAGATTCCTCGTCAGAGGGCGCAGGACGCCCCCAGCTCTGCTCAGCCACATGCAGATGCTGAGGCTCGCTGGCCATCCACAAAGAGGGCGATCCTGGAGCTGCAGGAACAAGTGCAGGAGGCTATGACAGGTTTTGCATGCATGATGACTGCCATTGTTTAGAGAATGGAGGAGCCCATCTTCAACATGGGCACCACCATATTGCAGGTAATGGAAACTGTAGGCTCCTTCATGGATAGAGATGACCACCTACATGGAGCAGCTAATGCACCAGTCACAGGATCACATGGTGTCTATGGAGAATAGATGGGTATCTATGGAGAATAGATTCCAGAGGCTCAGAGACATCCTCTTCAGGAGGGATAAATGCAGATTTGGGCGTTCATCACCCCCTGATGTGCAGCAAGGTGCTCTCCAGCTCCTGGCTAGCAGGTAAGTGTGGGTGGCCCATGAGAGGGTGATGGTGAGAGAGGACATCAAAGTGGGGCTCCTTGCAAAGCACTCACACTTCTCCCCCATTGCCACTCCCTCAGTCTCAGTCTCACATGCCTCCCCGGACAGTGATGGCCGAGTCTGCCCCTGCACAGTCACAGGAGGAGCAGCAGGGCTTCAAACACCAGAGGACATCCACCAAAAGTGTCTAAGCAGTCGCAGCAGGGAAGTGAGCAGGCTGCCTCTACCTCTGCTGAAGCCACAGGGGTAGCACCACATAGAAGCACGCATAAAAGAAAGACACTACACAAATAGTCACAAGGGTAGTCACTTGGGTATTTTGTTCAATGTTATTGTGAAGTTTTCATTAATTTAATCTTTACCATCAATTTATTTATTTTCAAAACTTTCCGTTCTTGGACAAATTTGTGTGCACAATGAGAAGTGGCTAAGTTAGTTGGAGTGAAGGGTCAGGCCTAACTTTACCTCCAGCAATGGTGGTGACTGAAAAGAATGGATTAGCCACTATAGGAATGCTTTATGGTCGGGCTGTCGGGTGTTATCAACTTGGCGAGACATGTGGCAGCCATATGGGTGTAATGCGTAAAGGTAAGTAAATTTGGCCATGATGAGGCCATCCTTGGCCTCTGGGCAGCAATGTGCTTGCATGGTGGTGCCACCTACATCACAGGTTCCTCCAGCTACTGCTCCTCCTCATCTTCCAGCTGATCTACACCTCCTGCTCCTCCTCTGAAGAGGCTGTGAGCTCAGAGCCTTGTTCCTCATGCAGCGCTAATCTTCGCTGCTGCGCTATGTTGTTCAGGGAGCAGTAGAACAAGATGATTCTGGATAACCTGTCTGCTGCGTACTGAAGGGTTCCTCCAGATCTAACAAGGCATCTGAAGTGTATTTTGAGTATGCCTATTGATACGTCCTTACGATACAGTATAAATGCACACGAGGCCCATGCTTGAGAGAAGGTCAGTCTGTGACCTATCCTTTATTCCAAAGCACTCAAGTGATGGAAATGGGTAGAGCTTCCCCTTTTATATCTGAAGGTCCAGGTTAGGAGTGTCTCCCACAAGTTCACCACGTAATGGTCATTGTTCTCACAGTGTACAACTTAGGTCAGATTATACATAAGAACATAAGAACATAAGAATTAGGAACAGGAGTAGGCCATCTAGCCCCTCGAGCCTGTTCCGCCATTCAACAAGATCATGGCTGATCTGGCCGTGGACTCAGCTCCACTTACCCGCCCTCCCCCCTTAATCTTAATTCCATTATTGGTTAAAAAATGGAGAGAGAGAGAGACAGACAGAGCGAGAGAGAGAGAGAGACAGAGCAAGAGCGAGAGAGAGAGACAGAGCGAGACAGAGAGAGAGACAGAGCGAGAGAGAGAGAGACAGAGCGAGAGTGAGACAGAGAGAGAGACAGAGCGAGAGAGAGAGAGAGACAGAGCGAGAGAGAGAGAGACAGAGCGAGAGAGAGAGAGAGAGAGAAACAGAGCGAGAGAGAGAGAGACACAGAGCGAGAGAGAGAGACACAGAGCAAGAGAGAGAGATACAGACACATGGGTTACAATGCTGGTTGAATACATGATATCACCCCCACCCGCAAAGTCTTATTTGGTCACAGGTTGAGTCTCTCTGGTGGTTTACGCTCTCTTGTAGAGCGCCTGAGTTGGGGCTCCGGTTGTTGGGCGCTGGCTTGAGTGTCTGCTGTTTGCGGTGCCTCAGGCCTGTCTGGACTGCCCACAGTGACTGAGCTCTCCTCCCTTTGGTTCCGGTGTTTGGTCACCTGTGGAGGAGTGAACTCTATATCGTGTTCTTCCTCTGCTTCTTCTATGGGGTTGCTGAACCTCCTTTTTGTTTGATCCACATGTTTGCGGCAGATTTGTCCATTGGTAAGTTTAACTACCAGAATCCTATTTCCCTCTTTGGCAACCACAGTGCCTGCAAGCCATTTGGGCCCTGCAGCGTAGTTGAGGACAAAAACAGGGTCATTTACATCAATACATCGCGCCCTCGCATTCCTGTCATGGTAGTCATATTGTGACTGGCGCCTGCTCTCGACAATTTCTTTCATGGTGGGGTGTATAAGGGATAACCGGGTTTTGAGCGTCCTTTTCATTAGCAGCTCTGCGGGTGAGCGAGTGTGGTTAGGATCTGTAGGCCAACAGGAGGCGTGATAAGCAGCATTGTAGGGAACCCCCTTGGATTCTGAGCATCCCCTGTTAGATTATCTGCACTACTCGTTCTGCCTGGCCATTTGAGGCCGGCTTGAACGGTGCCTTTCTGACATGGTTAATTCCATTGACTGCCATGAAGTCCTGGAATTCAGTGCTTGTGAAGCACGGGCCATTGTCGCTGACCAAGATGTCCGGTAGACCGTGGGCGGTGAACATTGCCCGTAGACTTTCTACCGTGGCAGAGGATGTGCTTGAATTTAAAATGTCACACTCGATCCATTTGGAGTAGGCGTCTACTACAACCAAAAACATTTTTCCCATGAAAGGACCTGCGTAGTCCACATGGATGCGTGACCATGGCTTGGCGGGCCATGGCCAGGGGCTAAGGGGGGCTTCCCTGGGCGCATTGCCCAGCTGGGCACACGTGTTGCACCTGCGAACACAAAGTTCCAGATCTGCGTCTATCCCTGGTCACCAAACGTGTGACCTGGCAATTGCCTTCATCGTGACAATGCCCGGGTGCTCCTTGTGGAGTTCTCTGATGAACACCTCTCTGCACATCTGGGGCATGACTATGCGGTTTCCCCATAGTAGGCAATCGGCCTGAATCGAGAGTTCATCCTGGCGCCTGTGAAATGATTTAAATTCCTCAGGGCATGCCCTGTACGTGGCTGCCCAGTCCCCATTCAGGACACATTTCTTGACTAGAGACAATAGCGGGTCTCTATTTGTCCAGACTTTAATCTGACGGGCTGTCACTGGTGAGCCTTCGCTTCCGAAAGCTTCAACAGCCATGACCATCTCAGCAGCATGCTCAGTAGTCCCCTCAGTGGTGGCTATTGGGAGCCTGCTGAGTGTATCGGCGCAGTTTTCAGTGCCCGATCTGTGCCGAATAGTGTAGTCATAGGCGGCTAACGTGAGTGCCCACCTCTGTAGGCGGGCCGATGCGTTTGCATTTATGGCCTTGTTGTCGGCCAAAAGGGACGTTAGGGGTTTGTGATCTGTCTCCAGCTCAAATTTCCTGCCAAACAGGTACTGGTGCATTTTCTTTACCGCATATACACATGCGAGCGCCTCCTTTTCTACCATCCCGTAGCCCCTTTCTGCCTGGGATAGACTTCTGGAGGCATAAGCTACCGGCTGTAACTGACCCTTGGCATTGACATGCTGCAACACACACCCGACACCATAGGACGACACATCGCACGTTAACACAAGTTTCTTACATGGGTCATATAGCATTAACAGATTGTTGGAACATAACAAATTGCGTGCTCTAGTAAAAGCCCTTTCCTGGCTGTCCCCCCAGACCCATTCGCGACCTTTGCATAGGAGCACGTGTAGCAGCTCTCGCAGCGTGCTCAATTTGGGAAGAAAATTACCAAAATAGTTCAGGAGCCCCAGAAATGAACGCAGCTCCGTCGTGTTACGGGGTCTGGGTGCTCTCTGGATCGCTTCCGTCTTGGACGCAGTAGGGCTGATCCCGTCTGCTGCTACCCTCATCCCCAGGAATTCTACCTCTGGAGCTAGGAAGACGCACTTCGCCTTTTTCATCGCAGCCCTACCCGGTCCAGTCTGCGTAGCACCTCCTCCAGGTTGTGGAGGTGTTCTTCAGTATCGTAACCCGTGATGAGGATGTCGTCCTGAAAAACCACCGTCCCTGGAATCGACTTGAGGAGGCTTCCCATATTTCGTTGGAAGGTCGTGGCGGCCGAGCAAATCCCGAACGGACATCTGTTGTACTCAAACAACCCCTTGTGTGTCGTGATGGTGGTCAGTTTCTTCAACTCACTCGCCAGCTCCTGGGTCATGTAAGCTGAGGTCAGGTCCAATTTTGAAAAAAGTTTGCCACCGGATAGCGTCGCAAAGAGGTCCTCTGCTCTCGGTAGCGGGTACTGGTCTTGGAGTGACACCCGATTGATGGTGGCCTTGTAATCGCCACATATCCTTACCGACCCATCTGCCTTGAGCACTGGCACAATCGGGCTCGCACAGTCACTGAATTCAACTGGCGAGATGATGCCTTCCCTCAGCAGGCGGTCCAATTCGCCTTCTATCTTTTCCCGCATCACGTATGGCACCGCTCTGGCCATGTGGTGTACTGGCCTGGCGTCCGGGTTTATGTGAATCACTACCTTGGCCCCCATGAAAGTGCCGATGCCGGATTGAAATAATGAGTCAAATTTGTCCAGAATCTGTGAGCATGATACTCGCTCCACAGAGGAAATTGCATTGACATCGCCCCATTTCCAGTTCATGACAGCAAGCCAACTCCTCCCCAGTAGTGCGGGACCGTCCCCCGGGACAACCCAGGGTGGCAACCTGTTCTCCGAATCTTTGTGGGTCACGACTACCGTGGTGCTGCCTAGTACCGGAATGATCTGCTTTGTGTATGTCCGTAGCTGTGCGTCAATCGGCGATAATTTTGGCCTCCTGGCCTTGAACGCCCACAACTTTTTGAACTGTTTGATACACATCAGGGACTGGCTGGCCCCCGTGTCTAGCTCCATTGATACTGGGATGCCATTGAGGAGCACTTTCATCATTATCGGTGGCATACTGGTGTATGAACTCTATACGTGCTCCACATGAACTCGCTGAACTTCAATTTCCAACGATTTCCCCCAGCGTTCATTTCTGCAATTTCTGCAGGTATTTTGCTCCGGCTGAGTGTGTGCCTCCACGCCTCCAGCATGAGCTGCTGTTTGAAACAAAAGGTCCCTTGCCAGTCGATCGTCCCTGACTGCCCCTGTTATTGTCCTTGAGTGCGCCATTAACAGGTGTTGATGGCCCGATTACTGGCCGCATTGTCCCTTGCAATGGCGTGAATCGCCGTTCAGCTTGCCATTGTCTCTGTCGAACTCCCCCTCTGGGTTCGATTACATGTTGGGGCATGCCCGACTGCCCTTGTTTGCCTGGAGAACTGTGTGCTGCTTTAACAATGTTGAATCTCTGTCCCAACCATTCCTTAACACAGTACCTCTCGTCTGTTCTGCTCGTGGCCATGCTCGCGTGGTTTAAATCCCAGTTTCTCGTCGTCATTGATACGTCCTTACTATATAGTATAAATTCACACGAGGCCCATGCTTGAGAGAAGGTCAGTCTGTGACCTGTCGTCTCCTGTGACATAGCACTCAAGTGATGGAAGTGGGTGGAGCTTCCCCTTTTATATCTGAAGGTCCAGATTAGGAGTGTCTCCCACTAGTTCACCACCGAGTGGTCATTGTTCTCACAGTGTACAACTTAGGTCAGATTATACATGGGTTACAATGCTGGTAATACATGATACCTATTGTCTGCTCTATGACCCATCTGATGAATATTTGGCTTTCATTATATCTGTCCTGGGCCCTCGTCCTTGGCCTCCTCAAATGTGTCATGTCATGTTTTCAGTGGAAAGCTCTTGTCTCCAAGCAGCCAGCCGGAAAATCTGTTTGGAGGTGCCAAAAGCTGAGGGAGGGTGGACTGGCGCAGGACAAAAAGTCATGGCAGCTGCCAGGGAATTTGGCACACACATGTATGATGATCTTCCTATGGTTGCACACCAGCTGCACATCGAGGGAGTGGAAGCCCTTGCGGTTGACAAAGACTTCTGGGTTATGATGGGGTGCCCTGATGGCCACATGTGTGCACGCGATAATGCACTGGGAATCCAGCCAGAGTGGCAAAGGCCAGCACCCGCTCAGTAACACGGGCTTCATCAGTGGCAAAGTTGATAAAATAGGCTGACTTATCAAAGAGGGCATCGGTGACCTGTGTGATGCATCTGTGGGTGGCCAACTGCGAGATGCTTCAAATGTCTGTTGCACATCCCAGGAAGGAGGCTGAGGCGAAGAAATTGAGGATGATGGTGACTTTGACAGCCACTGGTACGGCATGTCCACCCATTCATCTGGGCTGCAGGCCTTGGTCCAGCAATGTGCAAATGTCTGCAACAACCTGGTGCTGCTGCTCAGTCATGTTGAGGAAGCTCACCTCTGCCTGTATACTCTGTGCTGAGGGTATCACCTCTCACGTGGTGCAGCTCTGTGCTGATGCCTTCTGTCCTGTGCAGCATCAGGGCATTGAGGAGAAGGTTGGTGGGGTTGTTGTTGGTGCTACAGGTGTGCCAGGTGCTGCTGGTTTTGGGGCTGATCATGGTCAGATTCTGAGGACAAAGGTGAGACAGTATAAACAGTACTCATGCTGATGGAATAGATGGCAGGCGAAGTAGAGATGACAGAAGCAATCGGTCAATGGTGAGAGAGGTTTGTCCAATGAGGTGACAGTGGATGAAGACTTTGCTTGAAAGACTTGCAGCTTGCAGAAAGCTCATCATGTGTTGCAAATGCAATGAGAAACAGCTTCTGCATGAGGAAAGTGAGCAGCTGCCAGGTGGGAGCTTTTATAGTACATTTCATCCTTTCAACTAATCAACTGGAGCAATGGCCACTCAGCTCCTGCCTCAGGTTTACAGACATGGTTCCGAAGCAGCATGGACCCTGTGGGAATCCAGTGAAATTTAAAAGGTACGTTTAAAAACACTCTTAAGAGTCTGACAACAAGGTAATAATTGTTTAAATTGGGCTGCCTGCTGCTGCCATTCGGGTCAGCTCCATGAAAACAAAAGCACAAGCAGTACAGTTTCTATCACTTGGGAAGTGTATTAAATGTTACGTTATTTATATTTCATATGAAGAATCATACAATTGGAGTACAGAAAACATTGATAATTTTGAATATTAATTGTCTTATTTTACATTTTTTAAATGTTGCCACTAGGTACATGTATTATATTGTGAAGTAATACCAGAATGGTTAACAATCCTTTCAAATGGGTTCCTTTCACAGTGAAACAGGCTACTGCACCTGCTTTCACTAATGGTACATTTTTTGGATGTAACTGCTGGGCAGTTGGTGGGCAATTATCCCAACTTTGTGCCAGCAATGAGTATATCCCAATAGCTTGTGCAGAAATCCCGAACTTGAGGTATATTTGAAAGGCGGTATGACAGCGTACTCTCAGAGGAAGCCGTCATAACCACCGCAAAATCTGCCCCAATATCTTCTTGAATTTTGTCGTAGTCTTCCTCAGTGAGGGGCTTCCATGTGAGGGGACGAAAACTGGCCACAGTATTATTGATGAGGCCTGATCAAGGCCTTGAACAAAGAAAGGATAGTTTTTCTTGTTTTATGTTTAATTATCTTGGCAATACATCCAAACATTCTATTTGCTTTTGCACGAGTCTCGCGGCAACTGATGCTGACTCAAACAATATAAACTCAGGTTCTTCTTCCGCTCAGCAATCGAGAGCATGCAATCTTGCATGGTATACACACGTTTGCAGTTGCCCTGAACCAAGTGCAAAGCACTTCTTTTATCTATATTAAAATACATCTGGCAGATACATGTCCATTACCCCATCATATCTAGATCTGCCTGCAATGTATTTTTCTCAACTAAGTCCCTTATCCACCCATATATCTTTGTTTCACCTGCAAACTTCTGGACAATCCCCCAAATACCTTTGTCATGTATCTCACACCACTGTATGGGGCCAAGTTTCAGCCTGAGTTGCTCCTGTTTTTTTGGAGCAACTGGTTTAGAATGGAATATCTTAGAAATTTGAATTCTCGGCATTTAGTTTGCTCCAGTTCTAGTCAGTTAGAACAGTTTCACTTTGGAACAGAATTTGTTTTTCAAAAGGGGGTGTGTCCAGCCACTTACGCCTGTTTTCAAAGTTTAGGCAGTGAAAACTTACTCTAAACTAACTTAGAATGGAGTAAGTGAAGATTTTTGTAGGTTCGAAAAAAACCTTGTCTACACTTTAGAAAATCTGGCGTAGGTTACAAATTAGGCGTAAGGAACGAGGGGGGGGGGAGAGGGCGGGGGATGTCTTCGAGCTGAGCTGCGGTGCTTCAGGCAGGCCTTCATTCCGTCAGTGGCTGGCCGGCAACCGAAGAATCAACACCGGACGGACGCAGCTTTTCTAGGGGGTTGAGGCCATTCGGCCACGCTTAAGGGGCGGCGTCAGTGGCTCGACGGCAGCCGAAGATACAGCAGCAGCCTTCGAGCTGTGAGGGGGACTGAGGCCATTTGGACAGGGAGAGGCAGCCACATAGACAGTTTTATACTTAAATTTGCATAATGGGTGCTGCATTGTCAATGGTTCGCCATCAATTCACTGCATAGGAGAGAATTGATTAGAGCTCATCGCACCAGGAACGTCGTAGCCCGTAGGTTGATGGGCAGGAGACCTTACCCACGTTGACAATATCGAGCCAGGCGCTCGTACCTGGACATGAGCGAGGCTGATTGTGTGAAAAGGCTGCGTTTTCGCAGAGAAGTTGTCACTGAGACCTATGATATGGTGAGAGCAGATTTGCAGCCCAGAAGCAGAAGGACAACTGCCCTGTCTGTTGCAGTGAAGGTAACAGCTGCACTTTCTTCCTATGCCTCGGGATCGTTTCAGGCTACAACTGGAGATGTGTGTGCCATCTCTCAACGTGCAATACATGCCTGCGTTTACCAGGTCACGGCTGCACTGTATGCGCGAAGGAATGACTTCATCAATTTCCCAATGACCGCACAAGTGATCCATGAGAGGGCTGTGGGCTTCTTCAGGATTGCCGGCTTCCCAAAGGTACAGGGCTGCATTGATTGTACCCACATAGCCTTGCAAGCACCTGTGGAGGATTCTGACAGCACCGAAATAGGAAAGGTTTCCACTCTATCAATGTGCAGCTCGTGTGTGACGACAAGCAGCGCATCATGTCAGTCGATGCGAGATACCCTGGCAGCACCCACGATGCGTTCATCCTACGTGACAGTGTTCTATCTGACATGTTTGAGCAGCAGCCAGAAGGGCAGAGCTGGCTACTGGGAGACAAAGGGTACGGCCTGACCACCTGGCTCATGACGCCCCTACGCGTGACACGGACAGAAGCTGACCGTCAATACAACATGGCGCACATTGCGACGCGCAGCATCATTGAGAGGACCATTGGCATATTGAAACAGCGATTCCGATGCCTGGACCATTCCGGAGGACAGTTGCTATACTCTCCTCAGATTGTCGGTCACTTCACTGTTGTGTGCTGCATGCTTCATAACTTAGCCATCATGAGGCAGCAGGAGCTGGTAGTGGAACCAGAAGACCTACGTGAGGGTCCAGTGCATGATGATAGTATTACAGAAGAGCAGGATGTGGATGATAACGACAATCAGGAAAGCATGCAAATGCCTGATGCCGAAGCACGAGGTCGGAGGAGGGCCGTCCATCATGCCCCTTTAACGATTGCTTGAGCCTTGCGCCAGCAGCTCATCTGTGAACACTTCAACTACTGATGCCTGAGGGCTCTGTGACCACTTTTGCGCATGGACATGTTTATTCTTTGCAGTTGTTCCTACGTTGTGTTGTGTTAATGGAACGTGAAACAGTTTTAATGAAATAATATTTTATTGAAAAGTTAACATCACTATAATAAAATATTTGTTGTATCAAACTATACTTTTTAATATGACTCTTGATCACTTAAAAACTTTAAGATCACTTATAAACTTGTAAAGTTACAAAAGTTACAAAACAATTTCTATGTGAAAAATTTTACACTCTAAGATCACTTAAACTTCAAGATCACTTTTTAGATGCAAAATTAAATAAGTTACAGAATTTGAGAGCATTTACACTATAAGATCACTTGAAAACCCTGAGATCACTTATATGTTGTAAAGTTACAAAACTTACAAAACAGTTTCAATGTGAAAAATCTTACACTCTGAAGAACACTTAAACTTCAGGATCACTTTTTAGGTGCAAAATTAAATAAGACACAAAAAAATGTGAGAGCATTTACACTATAAGATCACTTCAAAACCATAAGATCCCTTATTAGTTGTAAAGTTACAAAACTTACAAAACAATTTCAATTTGAAAAACGCTACTACAGCTACATCAAGAACAAGAACAAAAGCAGCAAAGAAAGGCTGCAACCATGTCTCATCCATATCTCAGTGAATGTTCACTTCCTCATGGGGATGTCATTTGATTGGCTGGGCTGTGTGCCCTTATTGCAGTAGCTACCTCAACCAGGCCCTCCCTGACGGCCTGTGCTGACACTGCATGCCCTCCCTGATGGCCTGTGCCGACACTTGCATGCCCTTCCTGACGGCCTGTGCCGTCATTTGCACTCCCTCGGACATTCCCTCCCTAAGTTCCCGTGTCATTACTGCTATTTCTCCCGTCAGGACCGTCAACTCTTCACGCACTGCACTGACGCCACCGATGAGTGATTGGGTAAGCTCATTGGCCTCCATACCCAATGCCACAACCTGAGTCGCATCTGTTGCACGCTGCATCTCAGGAGAGCGTGTCTCCAATCTCCTTCTCCTCTGCCTGTGTAAGGGAACTAAATTCCACACCAAGTCCGAGTACGGTGAAGGAAAACATCACAGTTTATTCGTACAGAGCGCTCTGGGAGAAGTGGGGAAACTCCGCAGCTTCGCCACACCTTCTCTTTGAGTGAAGTATTCAAGTTACAATTATACCATTGGGGGCGGTCCCGCCCCCTTACACCATTGTCCAATTATTTAACATTTTTGTAACGTCTTACCCTATATGATAAGGCTATGACAATCTATCTTTATATTGTGGTAAGTCAAAGGTTAACCAGCATACGTACACACAAGTGGGGTTAGTTCCCGTTTCAGTAGAAGTACCTTCCTGTTATTAGTACAAGCGATATACATCTGTCTGCCTCTCCAACTGCCCACTGTCCCACTTCTCCTATCTCCATGACTCAGGGTCAGCAGACATTGGAGACTGAATATGTTTTTTTTTGCTTAAGCATACATTTCTTACTTTGACCACTTTCCCTCTCCCATAATTCATCACAGAGAGAGAGAGACAGCAGAGCTGGTTACACAGTATAAAAGTTACAAAGGTTATAGGTTAAGAAATTTTTCTCCTACAGCCTGGGTCTGCCTCGTGGCACCACTACACTGGGAGGCGCGGGCACGGACGGTGGGACGCTCAGTGTTGCAAGCGGCACCACTACACAGGGAGGCTCAGGCTGGAACGGTGGTGTGCTCTGTGTTGCAGATGGCAGAACTAAAGGGAGAGGCTCGGGCTGGAATGGTGGGATGCTCTGTGTTGCAGACGGCAGTACTAGAGGGAGAGGCTCGGGCTGGAACGGTAGGACGCTCGGTGTTCCAGACGACAGCACTCGAGTGCGAGCCGTGGGCTGGGATGTTGGACGAATGGGTGTAAACTGCTCCATGATATCAGCAGCAACACTGGGACCTGCAGCGTTGGAATCAAAACCATTGTAGGTGGAACCAGAGCCTATGCGAGAGGGAGGCGCAGGCTGGGACGATAGTGCACTGACTGTAGAATGCTGCATTATACCAGCAGCACCACTGGGACCCGCAACATCGGAAGCGAAAGCATGGAAGGTGGAACCAAGACCTATGCTAGGGGTTGAAACTCTGATGCCCCTTGATGGGGGCTCATAAACATTAAATTGGAAGCTCCCCCTTGCAGACATTTCAGTCATCGCTGCCATCATCCAGTCTGGATCATCCGCAGCTGGTTGTACTGGTCCTTGTTCTGTACCCTCAGGATCCTCAGGGTTGGCAGCAGCAGCAGCATCGTCATCATCATCATCATCATCATCACGTTCTGCAAAATACATCAGAACAGTCAAATGTTTAACAGCAAGGGAGGGGGCCGGATGGGTGGCATGAGTACTCTCACACATAGCAAGTTAGGCAGCAGGTTGATTTAAAGGGCCATGATGCATTTTCAGGACTTACCCTCTTCCTCGCGTGCGGGCCCAGCTTGTGCTGTACTGATTGCTTTTTTCCATGTACGACTCATCATAGCAGCTACCCTTTGTTCCAAGGGTGTCAGTGGATGCAGATTGGGCATGCCTCCTCCTGTCCAAGTTGCCTCCCTTTTGTTGTGGGCCAATTTCTTCTGCAAAGAGAAAAATATAACTTTTTACAGAGTGTGTCAGTCTGCAAGGTGGGACATACAGATAGCCAGGTTACAATTACGATTAAATTAAAAATGGGAAATATTACTTACACTAACTACTTGACCAAGGTCGTGCCATTTCTTTTTACACTGGCTTCCAGATCTCATGGTATGCACCACTGCGCAGTAATCTTCTGCAACTTGGTTCCAGCGTTTCTTTATTTCTTTTGGTGGCACTTTTATGCGACCTCTGTTCCAGCTCCTGCCATCTCTGCCCAATTATGTTGACTAATATCTCTACTTCCTCATGCAAGAAATTCTTTGTTCTTGGTGGACGTTGATCCATTGCAAAGTTGAATTGGCACTCTTATTTCTCAAAACACACAGTCCTTAATTTGCATGCACCAATGCAGCACCGGTTCTGCAAGTTTAGCAGTGAAAAGCTGAACTCACTGATTTCAGCAGGTGATTTATTCAACAGTGCTGCTAAAAGCACTCCCTCACACACAAAAATATCACAAAAGTTAAATTACAAGCCTTTCCAGGGGTCCAAGAAACAAATCTTTACTTTTTCTCCAGTCCCTTTAAAAATGGCCGAGTGCCAATGTTTGTTTGACACTGCGCGTGCGCGCACGCTCCAACGCGCATGGACAGGGTTGCTGGTACGACGTTGGCTCATTTAAATTAGACCCGCCCCCCCCACTGCTTACAGAATCAGCGTGAGCGTTTGGCTCCGCCCCCCGCTGTGAAGTGCGCGCCGCGCCAGGCTGAGATCGAGCTCCGAGGAGCCGGAGAATCTCGCAGTTTTTTTCCTGTGCACTTTTAGGCGCGAAGAACAGGCGTGCAGCTCGAGGCTGCGCCGTTTTCGGTGCGGCCGGAAACTTGGGGCCAGAATTACTGTACCTTACCATGCTATACATGACTGTAACTAGATATGACCTGTAACTACAAGCATACCTTACCACCAGGGGTGCACTTGCAGGAGACACTGCACAGCTGTCCCACACAGGTATATAAAGGCAGGTCTCAGGCAAGTGAGGCATTCCAGAGTTGTGTAATAAAGGTGCAGGTCCTGAGTGACCTTGACTTCAGTATGTGCCTCGTGTAAGTCTGTACTGCAGGGTCAGGACTTTACAGTGGCAATGAGTTACGGGATCACACAATCCACAGAATGGCTACCAATGGCTCAGATGAGAAATACAATGCTGGAGATAATTGGGAGGACTTTATGAAAAGGCTCCAGCAAAGCTTTGTAACCAAAGACTGGTTGAGCAACGATAAGGCAGTCAAGAGAAGAGCCCATCTCTTGACCAGCTGTGGTTCGAAAACATACGCCTTAATGAAGGACCTGCTGGCACTCGAGAAACCAGCAAGCAAGTCATTTGAAGAGTTGAGCACGCTGGTGAAAGACCACCTGAAGCCAGCAAGCAGCCTACACATGGCCAGACACAGGTTCTACAACTACAGACACTGTGTGGGCCAGAGCATACCCGACTTTCTGGCGGAGCTTCGGATGCTTTCAAGTTTATGTGAGTTCTCCGATGAACTAAGGAGAGAAACATAGAAACATAGAAAATAGGTGCAGTAGTAGGCCATTCGGCCCTTCGAGCCTGCACCGCCATTCAATGAGTTCATGGCTGAACATGCAACTTCAGTACCCCATTCCTGCTTTCTCGCCATACCCCTTGATCCCCCTAGTAGTAAGGACTGCATCTAACTCCTTTTGGAATATATTTAGTGAATTGGGCTCAACAACTTTCTGTGGTAGAGAATTCCACAGGTTCACCACTCTCTGGGTGAAGAAATTCCTCCTCATCTCGGTCCTAAATGGCTTCCCCCTTATCCTTAGACTGTGACCCCTGGTTCTGGACTTCCCCAACATTGGGAACATTCTTCCTGCATCTAACCTATCTAAACCCCTCAGAATTTTAAACGTTTCTATGAGATCCCCTCTCATTCTTCTAAACTCCAGTGAATACAAGCCCAGTTGATCCAGTCTTTCTTGATATGTCAGTCCCGCCATCCCGGGAATCAGTCTGGTGAGCCTTCGCTGCACTCCCTCAATAGCAATACTGTACTGAGAGACTTTAGAAGTACTGAAAGACTTTTTTATTGAAGGAATAGGCCACGCAGGCATATTCCGAAAGCTCATAGAGACCAAGAACTTGACCCTAGAGGCAGCATCACTGGTCGCACAGAGATTCTTGGCAGGAGAAGAAGAAACGAGGTTGATCTATACTACGGGTACGACAACTAACGAAACATCGGAACAAGGGGTTCACAGCGTGAAACAAGCCGCTACCCCCACACACAGACAAAGGCAGGAGAGCAGGCCTTCAACAGCAGGTAGTGGCGCCAGAAGCCATCAAGGGCAACACGAATACCTCATCAACCCACAATGCGAACAATCAACTACAAACTGAGAGAAGCTCAAGAGAGATCAGTCAGATGCAGCTCATCCTTCGGAAACAATGGAAGCGATCTGTGCTGGTGATGTGGGGGCAGGCACTCATCAGCATGCCATTTGCAAAAACTGCGACTATACAGGGCATCTGGCCCGCAGGTGCAGAAAAACGGCAGCTCGGCTGGCATACGAATCGGAAGGGTCGGAAAGCGGACCTGAAGACGGTGGGGACAGTGCCCGGGACACCAAGGTACAGCGGGTCAACACGATCAATGTCCATTGTTCTTACAACAAGACGCCTCCAATAATGATGAGGGTTCTACTCAACAGAATACTCGTCAACATGGAACTGGATACGGGAGCGAGTCAATCTTTCATGAGCGTCCAACAATTTGAACAGCTGTGGCCGCACAAAAGCAACAGGCCAAAACTCACAAGGGTCGACACAAAACTAAGGACCAATACCAAAGAAATCGTCCCAGTCCTTGGCAGCGCCATGCTCTCAGTCACACACAAAGGGACGGTGAACCGACTTCCCCTGTGGATTGTCCCCGGAGATCTCCCAGCACTGCTGGGGAGAAGCTGGCTGGCAAAACGAAATTGGAAATGGGATGATGTTCACGCCATGTTGTCAGAGGAACGGACCTCCTGCTCAACAGTTCTAAGTCGATTTGAACATCTCTTTCAGCCAGGTGTGGGCACCTTCAAAGGGGCTAAAGTTAAAATCTCGATCACACAGGATGCTAGACCGATCCATCACAAGGCTAGAGCTGTGCATTATGTGATGAGGGAAAAGATTGAACATGAACTGGACCGGCTTCTGCAGGAAGGCATTATCTCACCCGTGGAATTTAGCGACTGGGCAAGTCCCATCGTCACCGTCATGAAGCCTGTTGGATCCATACGAATCTGTGGGGATTACAAATCTACCATAAACAGAGTCTCCCTACAGGACCAATACCCGTTGCCCAGAGCGGAGGACCTATTTGCCACATTGGCTGGAGGAAAACTTTTCTCGAAACTAGATCTCACATCTGCGTATATGACGCAAGAACTGACCGAAGAGTCGAAGCTACTCACCACCATCAACACACATCGAGGCCTTTTCATATACAATCGATGCCCATTCGGCATCAGGTCGGCAGCTGCTATATTCCAGTGCAACATGGAGAGTCTGCTCAAGTCCATCCTGGGGACGGTTGTGTTTCAAAACGAATTACTCATCACGGGCAGGGACACCTCCCATCTCCGCAATTTGGAGGAAGTACGAAAGCGATTGGATCGGGTAGGCCTAAGAGTTAAGAAATCCAAGTGCCTGTTTCTCGCGCCCAAGGTTGATTTTTGGGCAGAAGGATTGCCGCTGATGGAATCCGCTCAACAGGATCCAAAACCGAAGCAATTCGTCTGGCACCAGGCCCCGGAATGTCTCGGAACTGCACGCCTTTCTCGGGCTACTCAACTACTTTGGGAACTTTATGCAGAACTTGAGCACGCTGCTGGAGCCTCTCCACATGTTACTCAGAAAGGGATGCGATTGGTTTTGGGGGGACGCCCAGGAACGCGCCTTCAATAAGGCACGCAACCTTCTATGTTCCAACAGTGTTTTGACTTTTTTTGACCCAGGTAAAAAGCTAGTTCTTACATGTGATGTGTCAGCGTATGGGGTCGGGTGCATTTTACAGCATGTCAATGGTGCGGGTAAATTACAACCCATTGCTTATGCCTCCAGGTCACTTTCACGGGCTGAGCGCGGGTACAGTATGGTGGAGAAGGAGGCGCTCGTGTGTGTGTACAGTGTCAAAAAGATGCACCAATACCTTTTCGGGGCCAAGTTCGCATTAGAAACTGACCACAAATCCCTCACGTCCCTGCTATCTGAGAGCAAGGCAATAAACGGCAACACCTCGGCGCGCATTCAACGGTGGGCACTCATGCTGGCGTCTTACGACTGCACAATAAGGCACAGACCAGGCACAGACAACTGTGCCGACGCGCTTAGCAGGCTACCCCTGGTGACCACGGAAGGGTCCGACGAACAGGACTGTGAGATGGTCATGGCAATCAATGTCTTTGAGTCCACAGGTTCGCCCATGACGGCTCGCCAAATCAGAGCCTGGACGACCAGCGACCCCACGTTATCCTTAGTCAAAAGGTGTGTTTTAACTGATGACTGGGCAGAGGCTCGCGATGCCTGCCCCGAGGAGATCAAACCTTTCCATAGGCACATGCATGAACTATCACTACAGGCAGACTGCCTGATGTGGGGCAGCCGAGTAGTCATGCCTTTGCAAGGCAGAGAGGCGTTTGTCCGGGAGCTCCACCGCGAGCACACGGGGATCGTTCTCATGAAGGCCATAGCCAGATTCCACGTCTGGTGGCCTGGCATTGACGCGGACTTGGAGCTCTGCGTCCGACGGTGCACCATTTGTGCCCAACTCAGCAATGCCCCCAGGGAGGCCCCCCTGAGCCCCTGGCCCTGGCCCACCAAACCATGGTCGCGGGTGCACGTAGACGATGCGGGCTCATTCATGGGCAAAATGTTCCTCGTAGTCGTCGATGCATTTTCAAAGTGGATCGAATGCACCATTTTAAACTCGAGCACCACCTCCACCACTGTGGAGAGCCTTAGAACCATGTTTGCAATGCATGGAATTCCTGTCACATTGGTCAGTGATAATGATCCGTGCTTCACCAGCTCAGAATTCCAAGATTTTATAGTTGACCACGGCATAAATCACGTTAAGACAGCACCGTTCAAGCCGGCCTCCAATGGCCAGATGGAACGAGCAGTGCAAATCATTAAACAAGGCATGCTAAAAATCCAAGGTCCCACGCTGCAGAGCCGCCTGTCGCGACTGCTGCTGGCATACAGATCTCGTCCGCATTCGCTGACTGGGGTTCCCCCCGGGCAACTATTGATGAAACGGACTTTAAAGACTAGGCTCTCATTAATCCTCCCAGACATGCATGAAATTGTTGAGGCAAAGCGCCGGAAGCTAACTGAGTACCATGACCGAAATTCGAGGGGGAGGTGGAATGAGATAGGGGACAAAGTGTTTGTGCTAAACTATGGCAGGGGTCCCAAATGGCTTGCAGGCACAGTAACAGGCAAGGAAGGAAACAGACTACTGGTTGTTCAAATGGACAATGGCCAAACCTGCTGGAGGCATGTAGACCAAGTAAAAAGTAGATTCACCAACAACACTGCAGAACCAGAGGCAGACTACAATGTGAAACTCACACCACACCTGGTGGACAGACAAAGGGAACAACCTGAGGAAAGGGCAGTCTCAACAGACAGCCTTGGCGAGATACCAGCAATCATACTGAACGAAACAGACAGCCCAGGCGAGATACCAGCAATCACACCGAAAGAAAAACAGGCACCAAGGCAAACAACTGAACCACAACTAACACGCTCCACGCGAGAGGGTAGACCACCTGAGAGACTGAATCTATAAAGACAATCAGACCTTGGGGGAGGGTGATGTCATGTATCTCACACTATTGTATATAACTGTATCTTACCATGCTATACATGACTATAACTAGATATGACCTGTAACCACAAGCATACCTTACCACCAGGGTTGCACTTGCAGGAGACACTGCACGCCTGTCCCACACAGATATATAAAGGCAGGTCTCAGGCAAGTGAGGCACTTCAGAGCTGTGAAATAAAGGTGCAGGTCCTGAGTGACCTTGACTTCAAGATGTACTGCAGGGTCAGGACTTTACAACCTTCATCAAGATTATTGATAAAGGTGAGGAAGAGCAATGGACCTAACACAATCCCTGAGAGTTCACTAGTGACCAGTCCTCATACAAAATCTCTACCATTAACTACTCTCTGGAACAGTAAAAAGTCTTTTTCTCCAACCGCAGTATAATGGTATTTCTGCCTGCAAGTCCTCTCCTATCCATTTTGCTGCCGTAAACCTTTTACTGAGAAGTTAGCTGCCCAAATCTGAAAGCCAATCCCACAAGATTCAACCTTATTTCTGGGGGAGAGAGAGATAGACTGGGGAGGGGAGAGAGGGGCAGAGAGAGAGATTGGGGAGGGGAGAGAGAGGGGTAGAGAGAGAGAGAGAGACTGGGACGGGGGGGGGGGAGAAAGAGAGAGAGACTGGGGAGGGAAGAGAGAGGGGCAAAGAGAGAGAGACTGCGGGGGAGAGAGAGAGACTACAGAGGGGGAGAGAGACTGGGGGCACTCTCCCCCACCCAGTCTTTCTCCCCCTCCCCAGTCTCTCTCTCTCCCCCCGGTCTCTCTCCCCACCCTCTCCCCCAGTCTCTCTCTCTCTCTCTCTCTCCCAATCTCTCTCTCTCCCCCAGTCTCTCTCACTCTCCCCCAGTCTCTCCCCCCAGTCTCTGTCATTCTCCCCAGTCTCTCTCTCTCTCTCTCTCTCCACATTCTCTCTCTCTGTCCCTCTGTCTCCCCCTCCCCAGTCGCTCTCTCTCTCTGCCTCCTCCCCAGTCTCTCTCTCTCCTCCAGTCTCTCTCTCTGTCCCAGTCTCTCTCTCTCTCTCTCTCGCCCCCAGTCTCTCTCTCTCTCTCTCTCCCAATCTCTCTCGCTTTCCCCCCCAGTCTCTCTCTCTCTCTCTCTCTCTCTCCCAATCTCTCTCTCTCCCCCAGTCTCTCTCCCCCTTCCCATTCTCTCTCTCCCACCCCCCCATCCAGTCTCTTCTTCAAAGCATGTGACCAGGTTGATGAGACAGGACCTTCTTTTTCAGATGCCATGTTGAGATTCATTAAGAATTGTACCTCTATCAAGGAGCATCTCTATACAAAGCATCTATAATGATCATTCTCGCAATTTACCTATAATCAATGTCAGTCCTTAATGTCCCTCTGATTTAACATAGCTGAGAAAGACCTTACTACCCTACCTAACTATTATCCTCTTCTGCAGTGTCCTTTTCTAGTATTAGGCCTGAGACACATTACTCCCATTCATACCATTTCTAAGATGATGATGTTTTAGATAATAGGGATATGAGTTTGCTTATGAAAGCTAGAATTCCCTGTGAACATGAATAAACGAGTTGGGCGAATGCCCAAACTGTAACAATAGGTTTCTGTTAATTTCTACACTAAGCTTTTTAATATAACTTGATATTGTCTGTGTATGGAGTGAGTCTTCTACTAATACCTTTAAAATTACTTATCTCCTTTGTCTGTGACTTTAGTCACAAACGGCTGACCTTCATATATTCCGCATCAAAATCCAACATGATTGGGGCAAAAATGACAGTTTTAAAAGCAAATTCCTACTTGTGTCATTAAAAGGTTTATGGAAATTGACAGAAGAGGACTTGTAGACAGAAATGCTATTATACCGTGGTCATAGAAAAAGAGTTTACTGCCCCAGCACTGGGAGAAATTTTACTGCATGTTATTTGATCAGAAGTAAGTAGTTGGCTGTGGGTTGAGAGTTAGAGGATTTTGATAGGCACTTTAATACTTTATTCAATATACATATACATAACCTCAGAAGCTCTCTCTGATTTCAATTTAATAATTCTAAGAAATTGTTCTATACCTTTAAACAAAAAGAACTGCAAATGCAGGAATTCTTAAATTAAATCAGAAAATGTTAAAAATACTTAACAGATCAGTTTTCAAATATGATGAAAGGGTTACACCTGAGGAGTCCTTTCTCTTTACAGATGCTGACTGATGTGCTGTATATTGCCTACATTTAATATTTTTGTCCAATGGTTTTATTTATATACTTTTTATACAGAAGGATTGATGTAATGATCTAGATTACAGTATGAATTCAGCCCTCTCTTCCCCAAAACTTATGCATTAACAAATGTACTATTTGCTCAGTCTATATAGTCTATAGGCCACATGCCTATAAACATTTCTTTGCAGTTATAGAAAAACAAGCGAGTGACTCGCCTCCAGCTGTGTGGTAATGGTCACTATGTCAAGCTTATCCCCTAGGCCAATTCAAAGCAGCTGGAACTCAGAGTACATTGAAAGGAGTTGGAATAGTAAAACAAAGTCAATTTCCCAGCTGCAGGTGTTAACACAATAAAAAAAAGTCAACAGCACAAAGGCCACTTTGAAGCATTACATTCACAACTTAATTATTAACCTTAATTTGAAATGGTGACCTGTTTCCCTTAGTGAGAGAAAAAGTTCTGGAAGTACAAACAATGCAAAATGAAAAGATAAATTATTTTGTGATTATTATGAATGGTAAGAATGTGAATTTTGTAATAATATAGACAAATGGCTGCAGTCCTGTGCCTATATACCGAGGATGAATTCAACACTCAGTCAAATGTTTGAAGTTTTATTAAAAGCTGAATGTTACATATATATGTACGACTAATACTGAAATCACAAAGGATGTTTTGCAACAGAAGATACAAATGTTCCAGATCAACTTTCCAGATGTCTCACTTCGTTATCTCCCACCTGGTGAATGATACTTAAAGGGTTGACGGTGGATAGGCAACGGCAGACATTTAAAGATCACATGGATGAACTTCAACAATTGTACATCCCCTGTCTGGCGTAAAAATAAAATGGGGAAGGTGGCTCAAGCGTGACTAACAAGGAAAATTAGTGATAGTGTTAAATCCAAGGAAGAGGCAAATAAATTGGCCAGAAAAAGCAGCAAATTTGAGAACTGGGAGAAATTTAGAATTCAGCAGAGCAGGACAAAGGGTTTAATTAGGAGGGGGAAAGTAGAGTGTGAGAGGAAGCTGGAAGGGAACATAAAAACTGACTGCAAAAGTTTATATCGATATCTGAAGAGAAAAAGATTAGTGAAGACAAATGTAGGTCCATTGCAGTAAGAATCAGGTGAATTTATAATGGGGAACAAAGAAATGGCAGACCAATTGAACAAATACTTTGGTTCTGTCTTCACTAAGGAAGACACAAATAACCTTCCGGAAATACTAAGGGACCGAGGGTCTAGCGAGAAGGAGGAACTGAAGGAAATACTTATTAGTCAGGAAATCGTATTAGGGAAATTGATGGGATTAAAGGGCCTGATAGTCTGCATCCCAGAGTACTTAAGGAAGTGGACCTAGAAATAGTGAATGCATTGGTAGTCATTTTCCAACATTCTATAGACTCTAGATCAGTTCCTATGGATTGGAGGGTAGCTAATGTAACCCCACTTTTTAAAAAAGGAGGGAGAGAGAAAACAGGGAATTATAGACCAGTTAGCATGACATCGGTTGTGGGGAAAATGTTGGAATCAATTATTAAAGATATAATAGCAGCGTATTTGGAAAGCAGTGACAGGATCAGTTCAAGTCAGCATGGATTTATGAAAGGGAAATCATGCTTGACAAATCTTCTACAATTTTTTGAGGATGTAACTAGAAGAGTGGATAAGGGAGAACCAGTGGATGTGGTGTATTTGGACTTTCAAAAGGCTTTTGACAAGGTGCCACACAAGAAATTAGTATGCAAAATTAAAATACATGGTATTGGAGGTAATGTATTGACGTGGATAGAGAACTGGTTGGCAGACAGGAAGCAAAGAGTAGGAGTAAACGGGTCCTTTTCAGAATGACAGGCAGTGATTAGTGGGGTTCGCAAGGGTCAGTGCTGGAACCCCAGCTATTTACAATATGCATTAATGGTTAGGACGAAGAAATTGAATGTAATATCTCCAAGTTTGCAGATGACACGAAGCTGGGTGGCAGTGTGAGCTGTGAGGAGGATGCTAAGAGGCTGCAGGGTGACTTGGACAGGTTCGCTGAGTGGGCAAATGCATGGCAGATTCCATATAATGTAGATAAATGTGAGGTTATCCACTTTGGAAGGAGGAATATTATCTGAATGGTGACAGATTAGGAAAAGGGGAGATGTCATGGTACATCAGTCATTGAAAGTTGGCATGCAGGTACAGCAGGCGGTGAAGAAGGCAAATGGCATGTTGGCCTTCATAGCGAGAGGATTTGAGTATAGGAGCAGGGAGGTCTTGCTGCAGTTGTACAGGGCCTTGGTGAGGCCACACCTTGAATATTGTGTACAATTTTGGTCTCCTAATCTGAGGAAGGTCATGCTTGCTATTGAGGGAGTGCAGCGAAGGTTCACCAGACTGATTCCCGGGATGGCAGGACTGACATATGATGAAAGACTGGATCCACTAGGCTTATATTCACTGGAATTTAGAAGAATGAGAGGTGATCTCATAGAAACATATAAAATTCTGATGGGATTGGACAGGTTAGATGCAGGAAGAATATTCCCGATGTTGGGGAAGTCCAAAGCCAGGGGTCAAAGTCTAAGGATAAGGGGTAAGCCATATAGGACTGAGATGAGGGAAACTTCCTCACTCAGAGAACTGTGAACCTGTGAATCCTCTACCATAGAAATTTGTTGAGGTCAGTTCAACAGGGAGTTATTCAAAAGGGAGTTAGATGTGGCCCTGACGGCTAAAGGGATCAAGGGATATCGAGAGAAAGCAGAAATGGGGTACTGAAATTGCATGATCAGCCATGATCATATTGAATGGTAGTGCAGCCTCGAAGAGCTGAATGGCCTACTCCTGAACCTATTTTCTATGTTTCTATGTTAATGGCCTTGCTTTTAAGCTTAACTAAAAGGCCATTACATCACCTCCCTCACGGCCTTCACTCTTGGTTACATTAGGTACTATTAGGTCAACATACCAAGACTCAAAAAGGCTCCATAGCATAATTTCAGTACATAACATAAACTATCTTACCCTACTTGTACAGAAAGGAATAAAGGTATCCATGAGATGATTAGAATTATTCAAGACAATTTTATATGGCAGTTACAGCCTTACAGATATTGCCTGTCAGCTATATTTGCAAGTTTTTTAAATTCTAAGATTTAACTACAGAAGTTAATATAAAATGGAACTTTCACATAAAATGGATTTTTAAATTATTTCTCAATCTTAATCTCTAACGTGACTGTAAAAAAAATTCTAAACATTTCTTGAAGTACAACATTAGGACAAAACAATACAAGGATCCTTCATGTGGGTAGCCTCAGTGACACTGGAGGCTGCTCCAACAATCCTTCTGGATCAGCTGTGCAGGCTCAAAGTATCTCTGACTAGTGCTGTCCCTGAGCTATGTAGATAAAGAAGGCAAGTGCTCTCAATGACTCAGTTGGTAAAACGCAGTGTGTAGCTAATCCATGGATGCTAGCAGGTTCCAGATTTCATTCCTGTTCAGTCCTGAGTTGGCTGATCTCAGCTGCAGTGCCAATGGGAATGTTATACCTGGTGCAGTGCCCTGGGGTGAGAGAGCGAAATCAATCCTCTTTTCTCCCAACATCATAACCCCTGTGGAACAGTGCAGCTGTGTATGAACGTCAGCTGAAGACAGGATTGAGCTGTGCTCTGATGCTGCTATGGTTGACAACATTACACACCTGGATTTTCCAAACAGCATAATGTTAATGCTGGCCAGTACCCATTTATTTTAAATAGGTTGCCATCTGTGTTAAAATAATATTGATTGAAAAATGCAGCTTTCAGTATCTAGGTATACAGGTGAAGAATGGTCACTTGATTGAGATCCTGTAGTCCAACTGTCACCTCTTGAACTGTACCTTGATGCCTTGAGAAGACTTGCTGAACTAGCAACATCCAGTAAGGAAAAGAAGAAAGACATGCATTTCTATATGTAGTGCCTGTTACAACCTCAGGATGTCCCAAAGCGCTTTACAGCCAATGAAGCGCTTTTGAAATGTAATCACTGCTGTAATGTACTGAAAGAAAAGTAACTTCGATGATATGAGACGTGAATTGGCGAGGATCGATTGGCGAATGATACTTAAAGGGTTAGGCAATGGCAGACATCGGCAATGGCAGATATTTAAAGATCACATGGATGAACTACAACAATTGTACAACCCTGTCTGGAATAAAAATAAAACGGGGAAGCTGGCTCAACTGTGGCTAACAAGGGAAATTAGGGATAGTGTTAAATCCATGGAAGAGGCAGATAAATTGGCCAGAAAAAGCAGCAAATCTGAGAACTGGGAGAAATTTAGAATTCAGCAGAGGAGGACTAAGGGTTTAATTGGGAGGGGGAAAATAGAGTATGAGAGTAAGCTTGCAAGGAACATAAAAACTGACTGCAAAAGCTTTGTAGGATTGCAAAATTCATGGAAGCCCCTCAGTGTTTGGATTCATTGAAAAGGAAATTCGATTTGGGACTATCAAACAGAAAGTTTGGGATCCTAAAATGCTTATGGAAGAATTCTATGAGTTTTAACCAAGTTTGGGATTTTTAAAAGGTGAATGTTGGGTCTGCAAGCAAAGGGGTGGGGTCAATCTCTAAAAGACCAGTTTGGACATTGGAGCTAACCAAATTGTCTGGGAACTGTTTACCCCTGAAACCGGCCCCTAGAAGACATTTACATTTTAACAATCGACCACAGAAGGTACATTATCCACCCCACCCAGAGGACCCAAATGTCACGTACATATTCCAACACCTTTTCAACAGGCATAAAAATATCTGGTTCAGGCCAGACATCCGGAAGCAAAAAAAGCAGTGCTATCACAATGGACAAGAGCTCATCAACTCAGAAAAGTCTATCAATGCCAGATTAAAACTTAATCAAGCTTCAGTTAGCTGGGCTGCAAAACCTAAACAAAGAAACAAGGTTGATTTGGGGCACAGATAAGGAAGTCTATCAAAGTATAATTAAGGCCTGTTTTTACAGTCAGGGGAACACTTTGCTTCTACACCAGCTTCGTATGCTTCAGACCTGGCAGACTTCAAGATCAGCACAGTTTTTCATTAACTTGATTCTTCAGAACATCAACCAAGACAGCATCGCAAGTGACCAGGGCACCAAGCATGCCGCGGCAGCATGAGGTTCATGGAACAACCACTAAGATATTACCAGCAACCAAATTGGTAATATTGAGCCACCGCGACCAACGATTTCCAAACCGAAGTCAACTCGACGAAAACCCGAAGATTCGCACGATGTTTCCACTTTGCAAGCTTTTGCAAGCTGTTTCCACTCTACAAGCTATCCCTGAGCTACCAACGGGTAAAACATTACCTAAAAGAACTTTAAAACCTACTGCTGAAGGAAGAAAGTGGGTACTTACCCCATAAATCCAATACGCGCCCTACCGCATCAGTGGACACCATCCAACTGAGCAACACGCAGCAAGAAGTCCTCTCCTACATTCAGGGTATGGCTAGCAGAATCGACAAAATCCAACGCACCCCGAAACCGTGACCCATTACCGACTGTCAAGGAAGGATTGGTTAGCACAGTCCCTGAATACCCAGAGCCTAACCTAGTTAGATAGGGGAATTGGGAGGTGGGATATGTTGTACTGCTGTGTATTCTCTTGTGTTTGAGTAAAGGATTCCCCATTAGAGTGATAAGATTTCTCTCCTTTAAAGTGTTGAGTTTTCTCTGATCTAAAGTGATAAAAGGTGTATTCATTCTTCTTGAATAAAAACCAAACATTTCTTTGTACAAAACAGTTGTCTGCTGTACTTTATCACACCCTGATTAAAAAATCCAGGCTCGAGAACCAGGGAGTGGGAGTGACTCGCAACAGCTCTCGGTCAGGGAAGGCAAACTGACCCGGCACACCACTCCCTATAGCTTCTATAGATATGTGAAGAGAAAAAGATTAGTGAAGACTAATGTAGGTCCCTTGCAGTCAGAATCAGATGAATTCATAATGGGGAACAAGGAAATGGGAACCAATTGAACAAATACTTTGGTTCTGTCTTCACTAAGAAAGACACAAATAATCTCCCGAAAATACTAGTGGACCAAGGGTCTAGCGAGAAGGAGGAACTGAGAGAACTGAGGGAAATCCTTATTAGTCAGGAAATAGTGTTAGGGAACTGGATGGGATTGAAGGCCGATAAATCCCCAGGGCCTGATAGTCTGCATTCCAGAGTACTTAAGGAAGTGGCCCCAGAAATAGTAGATGCATGCATGGTCATTTTCCAACATTCCATGGACTCTGGATCAGTTCCTATGAATTGGAGGGTAGCTAAGGTAACCCCACTTTTTAAAAAAGGAGGGAGAGAGAAAACAGGGAATGATAGACCGGTTAGCCTGACTTCGGCAGTGGGGAAAATGCTGGAATCAATTATTAAAGATGTAAAGCAATTGGAAAGCAATGACAGGATCGGTCCAAGTCAGCATGGATTTATGAAAGGGAAATCATGCTTGACAAATCTTCTACAATTTTTTGAGGATGTAACTAGTAGAGTGGATAAGGGAGAACCAGTGGATGTGGTGTACTTGGACTTTCAAAAGGCTTTTGATAAGGTGCCACACAAGAGATTAGTGTGCAAAATTAAGGCGCATGCGATTGGGGGTAACGTATTGACATGGATAGAGAACTGGTTGGCAGACAGGAAGCAATGAGTAGGAATAAACGGGTACTTTTCAGAATGACAGGCAGTGACCAGTGGGGTACCGCAAGGTTCAGTGCTGGGACCCCAGCTATTTACAATATATATTAATGATTTAGACGAAGGAATTGAATGTAATATCTCCAAGTTTGCAGATGACACTAAGCTGGGTGGCAGTGTGAGCTGCGAGGAGGATGCAAAGAGGCTGCAGGGTGACTTGGACAGGTTAGGTGAGTGGGCAAATGCATAGCAGATGCAGTATAATGTGGATAAATGTGAGGTTATCCACTTTGGTGGCAAAAACAAGAAGGCAGAATATTATCTGGTATGCAGGTACAGCAGGCAGTTAAGAAAGCAAATGGCATGTTGGACTTCATAGCGAGAGGATTTGAGTATAGGAGCAGGAAAGTCTTGCTGCAGTTGTACAGGGCCTTGGTGAGACCACACCTTGACTATTGTGTGCAGTTTTGGTCTCCTAATCTGAGGAAGGACATTCTTGCTATTGAGCGAGTGCAGCGAAGGTTCACCAGACTGATTCCCGGATGGCAGGACTGACATCTGAGGAAAGACTGGATCGGCTAGGCTTATACTCACTGGAATTTAGAAGTATGAGAGGGGATCTCATAGAAACTTATAAAATTATGACGGGACTGGACAGGTTAGATGCAGGAAGAATGTTCCCGATGTTGGGGAAGTCCAGAACCAGGGGTCACAGTCTAAGGATAAGGGGCAAGCCATTTAGGACCGAGATGAGGAGAAACTTTTTCACCCGGAGAATTGTGAACCTGTGGAATTCTCTACCACAGAAAGTTGTTGAGGCCAGTTTGTTGGATATATTCAAAAGGGAGTTAGATGTGGCCCTTATGGCTAAAGGGATCAGGGGGTATGGAGAGAAGGCAGGGGTGGGGTACTGAAGTTGCATGATCAGCCATGATCATATTGAATGGTGCTGCAGACTCAAAGGGCCGAATGGCGTGCTCCTGCACCTATTTTCCACATTTATATTTCTATGTAGGAAACACCGCAGACAATGACACACGACACACGTCCCACAAACAGCAATGATAATGACCAGATACTCTTTTTTAATGATGTTCGTTGAGGGATAAATATTGGCCAAAACTATTGGAAGACTGGGAAGTTTTTAAAAACCAGCAAAGAACGACTAAAAAAAATGATTAAGAAAGAGAAGATAGACTATGAAAGTAAACTAGCACAAAATATAAAAACAGATAGCGAGAGTTTCTATAGGTATATAAAAAGGAAAAGGGTAGCCAAAGTAAATGTTGGTCCCTTCGAGGACAAGCCTGGGGAATTAGTAAAGGGGAACATGGAGATGGCAGAAACTCTGAACAAATATTTTGTATCAGTCTTTACGGTAGAGGACACTAACAATATTCCGACAGTGGATAGTCTCGGGGCTATGGGGGATGAGGAACCTAACACAATCACAATCATTAAGGAGGTGGTACTCAGTAAGATAATGGGACTAAAGGCAGATAAGTCTCCTGGACCTGATGGCTTGCATCCAAGGGTATTAAAAGAAGTAGTGGCAGGAATTGTGGATGCATTGGTTGTAATTTACCAAAATTCCCTGGATTCTGGGGTTTGGAAAACTGCAAACATAACGCCCCTATTTAAAAAAGGAGCTAGACAAAAAACAGGAAACTGTAGACCAGTTAGCCTAACATCTGTGGTTGGGAAAATGTCGGATCCATCATTAAAGAAGTAGTAGCAGGACATTTGGAAAAGCAAAATTCGGTCAGGCAGAGTCAGCATGGATTTATGAAGGGGAAGTCATGTTCTTTTCTGGAGTTCTTTGAAGATGTAATGAACAGGATGGATAAAGGGGAACCAGTGAATGTGGTGCATTTGGACTTCCAGAAGGCATTTGACAAGGTGCCACATAAAAGGTTACTGCATAAGATAAAAGTTCACGGGGTTAGCATGGAAAGAGGATTGGCTAACTAACAGAAAAGAGAGAGTCGGGATAAATGGTTCATTCTCTAGTTGGCAACCAGAGGGTGTCGCAGGGATCAATGCTGGGACCCCAACTATTTACAATCTATATAGATGACTTGGAAGAAGGGACTGAGTGTAACGTAGCCAGATTTGATGATAATACAAAGATGGGAGGAAAAGCAATGTGTGAGGAGGACACAAAAAATCTGCAAAAGGACATAGACAGGCTAAGTGCGTGGGCAAAAATTTGGCAGATGGAGTATAATGTTGGAAAGTGCCACTTTGGCAGAAAAAAAAATCAAAGAGCAAGTTATTATTTAAATGAAGAAAGATTACAAAGTACCACAGTACAGCGGGATCTGGGCATACAAAAGGATGGTTTGCAAATACACAGCAAGTGATCAGGAAGGCCAATGGTATCTTGGCCTTTATTGCAAAGGGGATGGAATATAAAAGCAGGGAAGTCTTGCTACAGCCTATATAAAGTATTGGTTGAGGCCACACCTGGAATACTGCGTGCAGTTTTAGTTTCCATATTTAAGAAAGGATATACTTGCTTTGGAGGCAGTTTAGATAAGATTCACTAGGTTGATTCCAGGGATGAGGGGTTTGACTTATGAGGAAAGGTTGAGTAGGTTTGGCCTCTACTCATTGGAATTCAGAAGAATGAGAGGTGATCTTATTGAAATGTATAAGATTATGAGGGGGCTTAACAAGGTGGATGCAGAGAGGATGTTTCCACTGATGGGGGAGACTAGAACTAGAGGGCATGATCTTAGAATAAGGGGTCGCCCATTTAAAACAGAGATGAGGAGAAATTTCTTCTCTCAGAGGCTTGTTAATCTGTGGAATTTGCTGCCTAAGAGAGCTGTGGAAGCTGGGACATTGAATAAATTTAAGACAGAAATAGACAGTTTCTTAAACGATAAGGGGATAAGGGGTTATGGGGAGCGGGTATGGAAGTGGAGCTGAGTCCACGATCAGATCAGCCATGATCTTATTAAATGGTGGAGCAGGCTTGAGGGGCCGTATGGCCTACTCCTGCTCCTATTTCTTATGTTCTTATGTTCTTATGTTATGGGATAGACATTGGTGAGAACGCCCCTGCTGTTCTTCGAAATAGTGCCATGGGATATTTTACGTCTATTTGAGAGGGGAGACGGGGCATCGGTTTAATGTCTTATCTGAAAAACGGCATCTCCGACAGTGCAGCACTCCCTCATTACTGTACTGGAGTGTTAGCCTAGATTTTGTGCTCAAGTCTCTAGAGTAAGGCTTGAACGCACAGTCTTGTGACTCAGATGTAAGAGTGCTACCACCAGAGCCATGGCTAATGTTGCACAAATGGAATTGTGAAAAAATTAAGTATTTTTTTCCATAGTGTATCATGATTTTTGCTTGTTTTATTCTGTCTATAGTATATATGAGTACACTCACAGATGATGATCCAAGTTGTTTTTGATACAATTGCTACAGAATATAGACATGTTAGCTGGTCAGGGACCCGGGGTAGAGGTCAGGCAATTGAATTCTTGAGGGTTTAATTTGTACATTTTTTATTGGCAGCTCTTTTTCTGCTCATAATATTATCTATGTGAAGCCAGGCGGCAGTTTCCGAGAGGTTATGTAGATAACCCTGAAACAGAACCTACAACAAGCAAGTGGTTAATGAAACAACAGAGCTTGGCGAATGGAAATGAAAGTGAAGATGCTCAAATATTTGAGAGTTGTCATCATCAGCGACAATAATAACATCCTCAGTTTATGCAACGTTTGGAGTCAAGTAATGAAGTGTAACAAGTCATCTCTAAGGCTGATCAACATATAAGAACAAGAGTAAACCGTGCTCTGCCATTTTTGTTAGTCATTACGGTTAATGCAAAGATGACCTCTTACTGGCAAATTACTAAATATTCTTGGTTTGTTACTCATAATTAAATCAAGTATTGTATGCTCCCTTATCATGTTGAAGACATGTTGCTTTACAAAGCTATCTTAAATGCAGTTCATAAGTACATCCCCTTTCTTACATGTGCTGTTATTTCTCTTTCATTGATATGCAGATTAATATCCCCCATTATTACATATTTCTTCTTACAGACCTCCATGATCTACATATGCATATATTCTTCCATTAAGTCATCACAGTCAGGAATGTATAAAATGTTCCCACCAACATTTTACAACCTTCATTGTTCCTTAGCTCTACCATAGCAATTCTAACTACTTTTAATTAGATCCCTTCTTTCTACTCTTATGATGGCAATTTTTTTATTAATGCTGTCCACCTCCCTCCCTTCCTCTATCCTCCTCTTGGCACGGAAATTCAGTGGGATTCTACCAATCTCGTACCATATCAGATCTTATTGAATGGCGGAGCAGGCTCGAGGGGTCATGTGGCCTACTCCTGTTCCTATTTCTTATGTTCTTATGTTCTTATAACTCTGGTGGGAAACTGGTGGAGTTACCACAGAATTGGCTGAAACAGCTGACACCGGCTGCCGAAAATGGAACATATTCTATTCCCATGGTGGTCATAGCCTTCTGCTTGATGAGCGTGAATAAGATTAACTAAGAGTTTGGTGCTCTGAATGAGGATATCACCTATCTCCTCCAAGGTGCAGTCTATGTGGATAGTTGATGAGGCAACTCCTGATCCCTGTAGCTGATTTGTACCTTTATATTTTCCAAGTGCAACAAGACAACAAAAAGAGGAGGAACCCCTGTGGAAGACTCTGCAGGTGCTAACCTTCAGGTTTTCTGCGATATATATATAACGCTGTGTCCAAATTAGAAACATAGAAACATAGAAAATAGGTGCAGGAGCAGACCATTTGGCACTTCGAGCCTGCACCGCCATTCAATAAGATCATGGCTGATCAGTACCCCATTCCTGCTTTCTCTCCATACCCCTTGATCCCCTTAGCCAGAAGGACCATATCTAACTCCCTCTTGAATATATCCAATGAACTGGCATCAACAACTCTCTGCGGCAGGGAATTCCACAGGTTAACAACTCTCTGAGTGAAGAAGTTTCTCTTCATCTCAGTCCTAAATGGCCTACCCCTTATCCTAAGACTATGTCCCCTGGTTCTGGACTTCCCCAACATCGGGAACATGCTTCCCGCATCTAACCTGACCAGTCCCGTCAGAATCTTATACGTTTCGATGAGATCCCCTCTCATCCTTCTAAACTCCAGTGAATAAAGGCCCAGCTAATCCAGTCTCTCCTCATTTGACAATCCAGCCATCTCTGGAACCACTCTGGTGAACCTTCGCTACACTCCCTCAATAGCAAGAACGTCCTTCCTCAGATTAGGAGACCAAAACTGAACACAATATTCCAGGTAAGGCGTCACTAAGGCCCTGTACAACTGCAAGTCGGGAAATTGTGTTGGGGAAATTGATGGGATTGAAGGCCGATAAATCCCCAGGGCCTGATGGATTGCATCCTAGAGTACTTAAGGAGGTGGCCTTGGAAATAGCGGATGCATTGACAGTCATTTTCCAACATTCCATTGACTCTGGATCAGTTCCTATGGAGTGGAGGGTAGCCAATGTAACCCCACTTTTTAAAAAAGGAGGGAGAGAGAAAACAGGGAATTATAGACCGGTCAGCCTGACCTCAGTAGTGGGTAAAATGATGGAATCAATTATTAAGGATGTCATAGCAGTGCATCTGGAAAATGGTGACATGATAGGTCCAAGTCAGCATGGATTTGTGAAAGGGAAATCATGCTTGACAAATCTTCTGGAATTTTTTGAGGATGTTTCCAGTAAAGTGGACAAAGGAGAACCAGTTGATGTGGTATATTTGGACTTTCAGAAGGCTTTCGACAAGGTCCCACACAAGAGATTAATGTGCAAAGTTAAAGCACATGGGATTGGGGGTAGTGTGCTGATGTGGATTGAGAACTGGTTGTCAGACAGGAAGCAAAGAGTAGGAGTAAACGGGTACTTTTCAGAATGGCAGGCAGTGACTAGTGGAGTGCCGCAAGGTTCTGTGCTGGGGCCCCAGCTGTTTACATTGTACATTAATGATTTAGACGAGGGGATTAAATGCAGTATCTCCAAATTTGCAGATGATACTAAGTTGGGTGGCAGTGTGAGCTGCGAGGAGGATGCTATTAGGCTGCAGAGTGACTTGGATAGGTTAGGTGAGTGGGCAAATGCATGGCAGATGAAGTATAATGTGGATAAATGTGAGGTTATCCACTTTGGTGGTAAAAACAGAGAGACAGACTATTATCTGAATGGTGACAGATTAGGAAAAGGGAAGGTGCAACGAGACCTGGGTGTCATGGTACATCAGTCATTGAAGGTTGGCATGCAGGTACAGCAGGCGGTTAAGAAAGCAAATGGCATGTTGGCCTTCATAGCGAGGGGATTTGAATACAGGGGCAGGGAGGTGTTGCTACAGTTGTACAGGGCCTTGGTGAGGCCACACCTGGAGTATTGTGTACAGTTTTGGTCTCCTAACTTGAGGAAGGACATTCTTGCTATTGAGGGAGTGCAGCGAAGGTTCACCAGACTGATTCCCGGGATGGCGGGACTGACCTATCAAGAAAGATTGGATCAACTGGGCTTGTATTCACTGGAGTTCAGAAGAATGAGAGGGGATCTCATAGAAACGTTTAAAATTCTGACGGGTTTAGACAGGTTAGATGCAGAAAGAATGTTCCCAATGTTGGGGAAGTCCAGAACCAGGGGTCACAGTCTGAGGATAAGGGGTAAGCCATTTAGGACCGAGATGAGGAGAAACTTCTTCACCCAGAGAGTGGTGAACCTGTGGAATTCTCTACCACAGAAAGTAGTTGAGGCCAATTCACTAAATATATTCAAAAGGGAGTTAGATGAAGTCCTTACTACTCGGGGGATCAAGGGGTATGGCGAGAAAGCAGGAAGGGGGTACTGAAGTTTCATGTTCAGCCATGAACTCATTGAATGGCGGTGCAGGCTAGAAGGGCCGAATGGCCTACTCCTGCACCTATTTTCTATGTTTCTATGTTTCTATGTTTCTATGCAGTAAGACCTCCCTGCTCGTATACTCAAATCCCCTAGCTATGAAGGTCAACATACCATTTGCCTTCTTCACCACCTGCTGTATCTGCATGCCCACTTTCAGTGACTGATGAACCATGACACCCAGGTCTCGTTGCACCTCCCCTTTTCCTAATCTGCCGCCATCCAGATAATATTCTGCCTTCATGTTTTTGCCCCCAAAATGGATAACCTCACATTTATCGACATTATACTGCATCTGCCATGCATTTGCCCACTCACCTAACCTGTCCAAGTCACCCTGCAGCCTTTTAGCATCCTCCTCACAGCTCACACCGCCACCCAGTTTAGTGTCATCCACAAACTTGGAGATATTACACTTAATTCCTTCATCTAAAATCGTTCATGTATATTGCAAAGAGCTGGGGGGGGTCCCAGCACTGAGCCCTGCGGCACTCCACTAGTCACTGCCTGCCACTCAGAAAAGGACCCATTTATCCAGACTCTCTGCTTCTTGTCAGCCAACCAGTTCTCTATCCACGTCAGTACATTACCCCCAATACCATGCGCTTTGATTTTGCACACCAATCTCTTGTGTGGGACCTTGTCAAAAGCCTTTTGAAAATCCAAATACATTACATCCACTGGTTCTCCCTTGTCCACTCTGCTAGTTACATTATCCAAAAATTCTGGAAGATTCATCAAGCATGTTTTCCCTTTTAAATCCATGCTGACTTGGTCCGATCGTGTCATTGCTTTCCAAGTGTGCTGCTATTTCATCCTTAATGATTGATTCCAACATTTTCCCCACTACTGATGTCAGGCTAACCAGTCTATAATTACCCATTTTCTCTCTCCCTCCTTTTTTAAAAAGCGGTGTTACATTAGCTACCCTCCAGTCCATAGGAACTGAACCAGAGTTGATAGACTGTTGGAAAATGATCACCAATGCATCCACTATTTCTTGGGCCACTTCCTTAAGTACTCTGGGATGCAGACTATCAGGCTGCGGGGATTTATCGGTCTTCAATCCCATCAATTTCCCTAACACAATTTCCTGACTAATAAGGATATCCTTCAGTTCCTCCTTCTCACTAGACCCACTGTCCCATAGTACATTCAGAAGGTTATTTGTGTCTTCCTTAGTGAAGACAGAACTGAAGTATTTGTTCAATTGGTCTGCCATTTATTTGTTCCCCATTATAAATTCACCTGAATCCGACTGCAAGGGACCTCCGTTTGTCTTCACTAATCTTTTTCTCTTCACATATTTATAGAAGCTTTTGCAGTCAGTTTTTATGTTCCCTGCAAGCTTCCTCTCGTACTCTATTTTCCCCCTCTTAATTAAACCCTGAGTCCTCCTCTGTTGAATTCTAAATTTTTCCCAGTCCTCAGGTTTGTTGCTTTTTCTAGCCAATTTATATGCCTCTTCCTTGGCTTTAACACTATCCTTAATTTCCCTTGTTAGCCATGGTTGAGCCACCTTCCCCATTTTATTTTTACTCAAGACAGGGATGTACAATTGCTGAAATTCATCCATGTGATCTTTAAATGTTTGCCATTGCTTATCCACTGTCAAGCCTTTAAGTATCCTTTGCCAGTCTATTCTAGCCAATTCACGCCTCATACCGGCGAAGTTGCCTTTCCTGGAGTTCAGGACCCTAGTTTCCGAATTAACTGTGTCACTCTCCATCTTAATAAAGAATTATACCATATTATGGTCACTCTTCCCCAAGGGGCCTCGCACAACAAGATTGCTAATTGGTTCCTTCTCATTACACATCACCCAGTCTAGGATGGCCAGCTCTCTCATTGGTTCCTCGACATATTGGTCTAGAAAACCATTTCTAATACACTCCAGAAAAATCCTCCTCTACCGCATTGCTACCAGTTTGGTTAGCCCAAACAATATGTAGATTAAAGTCGCCCATGATAACTGCTGTACCTTTATTGCACACATCCCTTATTTCTTGTTTGATGCTGTTCCCAACCTCACTACTACTGTTTGGTGGTCTGTACACAAATCCCACGAATGTTTTCTGCCCTTTGGAATTCCGTAGCTCCACCCATACCGATTCCACATCATCCAAGCTAATGTCCCTCCTTACTATTGCGTTAATTTCCTCTTTAACTAGCATCGCCACCCGGCCTCCTGAATACCTCTGGATGTTGAGTTCCCAGCCTTGGTCACTCTGGAGCCATGTCTCCGTGATGCCAATTACATCATATACGTTAACTGCTGTCTGCGCAGTTAATTCGTCCACCTTATTCCGAATACTCCTTGCATTGAGGCACAGAGCCTTCAGGCTTGTCTTTTTAACACACTTTGCCCCTTTAGAATTTTTCTGTAATGTGGCCCTTTTTGTTTTTTGCCTTGGGTTTTTCTGCCCTCCACTTTTACTATTCTCCTTTCTATCTTTTGCTTCTGCCTCCATTTTATTTCCCTCTGTCTCCCTGCATAGGTTCCCAACCCCCTGCCATGTTAGTTTAACTCCTCCCCAACAGCACTAGCAAACACTCCCCCTAGGACATTGGTTCTGGTCCTGCCCAGGTGCAGATCGTCCGGTTTGTACTGGTCCGACCTCCCCCAGAACCGGTTCCAATGTCCCAGGAATTTGAATCCCTCCCTCTTGCACCACTCCTCAATCCACGTATTCATCTGAGCTATCCTGCGATTCCTACTCTGCCTCAATGCAAGGAGTATTCGGAACCCAGGAGAGGGCTCTGAGCTAGTTAGAGTGGGTGAGAGCTCAGATGAACAGGACCCCAAGAAAGAATGCAAAAGGCAGGAGGCAACAGAGCAGAGTAGTACTGGGGTAAGTGTAAACCAGAAGGTGATAGGAAGGGACAATATATATGAATATAAAGGGGCTGCAGGAGGGGTCAAAACTAAAAATCATGGTTTAAAAACTAGTATTAAAACACTCTACCTAAACGCATGCAGCATTCGAAATAAAGTAAATGAGTTGATGGCACAAATCATTACAAATGGGTATGATTTGGTGGCCATTACAGAAACATGGTTGCAGGGGGGCCAAGACTGGGAATTAAACATACAGGGGTATCTGACAATTCGGAAAGATAGACAAGAAAGGAAAGGAGGTGGGGTAGCTCTGTTAATAAAGGATGATATCAGGGCAGTTGTGAGAGACGATATTGGCTCTAATGAATCATTGTGGGCAGAGATTAGAGATAGTAAGGAGAAAAAGGTCACTGGTGGGCATAGTTTATAGGCCCCCAAATAATAACTTCACGGTGGGGCGGGCAATAATCAAGGGAATAATGGAGGCATGTGAAAAAGGAACGGCAGTAATCATAACATAATATAAGATATACATAAGGGGGGTTTTAACCTTCATATCGATTGGTCAAATCAAATCGCACGGGGTAGCCTTGAGGAGGAATTCATAGAATGCATACGGGATTGTTTCTTAGAACACTATGTTACAGAACCTATAAGGGAGCAAGCTGTCTTAGATCTGGTCCTGTGTAATGAGACAGGAATAATAAACAATCTCCTCGTAAAAGATCCTCTCGGAATGAGTGATCACAGTATGGTTGAATTTGTAATACAGATTGAGGGTGAGGAAGTAGTGTCTCAAATGAGCGTACTATGCTTAAACAAAGGGGACTACAGTGGGATGAGGGCAGAGTTGGCTAAAGTAGACTGGAAACAAAGACTAAACGGTGGCACAATTGAGGAACTGTGGAGGACTTTTAAGGAGCTCTTTCATAGTACTCAACAAAAATATATTCCAGTGAAAAAGAAGGGCGGTAAGAGAAGGGATAACCAGCCATGGATAACCAAGGAAATAAAGGAGAGTATCAAATTAAAAACCAATGCGTATAAGGTGGCCAAGGTTAGTGGGAACTAGAAGATTGGGAACATTTTAAACGACAGCAAAGAATGACAAAGAAAGCAATAAAGAAAGGAAAGATAGATTACGAAAGTAAACTTGCGTAAAACATAAAAACAGATAGTAAAAGCTTTTACCGATATATAAAACGGAAAAGAGTGACTAAAGTAAATGTTGGTCCCTTAGAAGATGAGAAGGAGGATTTAATAATGGGAAATGTGGAAATGGCTGAGACCTTAAACAATTATTTTGCTTCGGTCTTCACAGTGGAAGACACAAAAACCATGCCAAAAATTGCTGGTCACGGGAATGTGGGAAGGGAGGACCTTGAGATAATCACTATCACAAGGTGGGTAGTGCTGGACAGGCTAATGGGACTCAAGGAAGACAAGTCCCTTGGACGGATGAAATGCATCCCAGGGTATTAAAAGAGATGGCGGAAGTTATAGCAGATGCATTCGTTATAATCTACCAAAATTCTCTGGACTCTGGGGAGGTACCAGCGGATTGGAAAGCAGCTAATGTAATGCCTCTGTTTAAAAAAGGGGGCAGACAAAAGGCAGGTAACTATCGGCCGGTAAGTTTAACATCTGTAGTGGGGAAAATGCTTGAAGCTATCATTAAGGAAAAAATAGCAGGACATCTAGATTGGAATAGTGCAATCAAGCAGACGCAACATGGATTCATGAAGGGGAAATCATGTTTAACTAATTTACTGGAATTCTTTGAGGATATAACGAGCATGGTGGATAGAGGTGTGCCGATGGATGTGGTGTATTTAGATTTCCAAAAGGCATTCGATAAGGTGCCACACAAAAGGTTATTGCAGAAGATAAAGGTACGCGGAGTCAGAGGAAATGTATTGGCATGGATAGATAATTGGCTGGCTAACAGAAAGCAGAGAGTCGGGATAAATGGGTTCTTTTCGCGTTGGAAATCGGTGGTTAGTGGTGTGCCACAGGGATCGGTGCTGGGACCACAACTGTTTACAATATACATAGATTAACCTGAAAGAGGGGACAGAGTGTAATGCAACAAAATTTGCAGATGACACAAAGATTAGTGGGAAAGTGGGTTGTGTAGAGGACACAGAGAGGTTAAGCGAATGGGCTAAGGTTTGGCAGATGGAATACAATGTCGGAAAATGTGAGGTCATGCACCTTGGAAAAAAACAGTAAAAGGGAATATTATTTGAATATTATTTGAAAATTACAACATGCTGCGGTGCTGAGGGAACTGGGGGTCCTTGTGCATGAATCCCAAAAAGTTAGTTTGCAGGTGCAGCAGGTAATCAGGAAGGCGAATGGAATGTTGGCCTTCATTGCGAGAGGGATGGAGTACAAAAGCAGGGAGGTCCTGCTGCAATTGTATAGGGTATTGGTGAGGCCGCACCTGGAGTACTGCATGCAGTTTTGGTCACCTTACTTCAGGAAGGATATACTAGCTTTGGAGGGGGCACAGAGACGATTCACTAGGCTGATTCCGGAGATGAGAGGGTTACCTTATGATGATAGATTGAGTAGACTGGGTCTTTATTCGTTGGAGTTCAGAAGGATGAGGGGTGATCTTACAGAAACATTTAAAATAATAAAAGGGATAGACAAGATAGAGGCAGAGAGGTTGTTTCCAGTGGTCGGGGAGACTAGAACTAGGGGGCACAGCCTCAAAATACGGGGGAGCCAATTTAAAACCGAGTTGAGAAGGAATTTCTTCTCCCAGAGGGTTGTGAATCTGTGGAATTCTCTGCCCAAGGAAGCAGTTGAGGCTAGCTCATTGAATGTATTCAAATCACAGATAGATAGATTTTTAACCAATCAGGGAATTAAGGGTTACGGGGAGCGGGAGGGTAAGTGGAGCTGAGTCCACGGCCAGATCAGCCATGATCTTGTTGAATGGCGGAGCAGGCTCGAGGGGCTAGATGGCCTACTCCTGTTCCTAATTCTTATGTTCTTATGTTCTTATGTAGTGCTTGGCACTGGTAGCAATCCAGAGATTACTACTTTTGAGGTCCTACTTTTTAATTTAGCTCCTAGCTCCCTAAATCCGTCTCGTAGGACCTCATCCCATTTTTTACCTATATTATTGGTACCTGTATGCACCACGACAACTGGCTGTTCACCCTCCCTTTTCAGAATTTCCTGCACCCGCTCCGAGACATCCTTGATGCTTGCACCAGGGAGGCAGCATACCATCCTGAAGTCTCGGTTGCGGCCGCAGAAACGCCTATCTATTCCCCTTACAATCGAATCCCCTATCACTATAGCTCTCCCACTCGTTTTCTTGCCCTCCTGTGCAACAGAGCCAGCCACGGTGCCATGAACTTTGCTGCTGCTGTTCCCCCCTGATGAGTCATCCCCCTGAACAGTACCCAAAACGGTGTATCTGTTTTGCAGGGGGATGACCGCAGGGGACCCCTGCTCTACCTTCCTTGCACTGCTCTTCCTGCTGGTCACCAATTTACTATCTGGCTGTGTACCCTTTTCCTGTGGTGAGACCAACTCACTAAACGTGCTATTAACATCATTCTCAGCATTGTGCATGCTCCAGAGAGAATCCACCCGCAGCTCCAGTGTCGCAATGCATTCCGTCAGGAGCTGCAGGCGGATACACTTCCTGCACACGTAGTCGTCAGGGACACCGGAGGCGTCCCTGACTTCCCACATAGTACAGGAGGAGCATAACACGTGTCCGAGCTGTCCTGCCATGATTTAACCCTTAGATAAACTTAATTTGGCAACAACAATGCTAAAGGTTACTTACTGATAAAGAAAAGAAAAAAGAAAAGCTACTTACCAATGACTTACCCCCTTGGCTGTGACGTCACCTTTCAATTTCTTTCTACTTCTTTTTTACCTTCTCTCCCTGCACCAGCTGTACCGGCTGCCTCCTCGACGAATGCTGGGCCTTTTTATAGGCCTCGGACGTTGCCCCGGACTCCCGCCTCCTCGATGAACGCTGGGCCTTTTTATAGGCCTCGGATGCTGCCCCGGACTCCCGCCTCCTCGACTGCCTCCTCGACGAACGCTGGGCCTTTTTATAGGCCTCGGACGCTGCCCCGGACTCCAGACTCCTCGACTGCCTCCTTGATGAACGCTGGGCCTTTTTATAGGCCTCGAACGCTGCCCCGGACTCCTCGACTGCCTCCTTGACGAACGCTGGGCCTTTTTATAGGTCTTGGATGCTGCCCCGGACTCCAGACTCCTCGACTGCCTCCTTGACGAACGCTGGGCCTTTTTATAGGTCTTGGATGCTGCCCCGCACTCCAGACTCCTCGACTGCCTCCTTGACGAACGCTGGGCCTTTTTATAGGCCTCGGACGCTGCCCCGGACTCCCGCCTCCTCGACTGCCTCCTCGATGATCACTGTTTTTTTTTATAGGCCTCGGATGCTGCCCCTGACTCCCGCCTCCGCGGCTGCCTCCTCGACGAATGCTGGGCCTTTTTATAATTGTGATGGAGGGTCTCGAGGTACTAGTTCTGTCCCTCCATCTTTACTTTTTCTCCACTCAAATATGACTATGATACCTTCTTCCATATAATTAGTTTGGGTTCTAAATGTATCATCTATGTTTTATCATATTTTTCTTACTGAGAAACTGAGGTGAAGAACCGAGAGCCATTGTGCAAGATACCGCTATCGTTGAGAAGAGTAGAAGAGAAATATTGCCTCACCCTTGCTGTGTGCCTCAAGTTAAAGTCAGGAATCCATCATTGAGCCTAATCCCACATTCCACTCCTTTCTGCCAAACCTCCCACTCCTGCTCTACAATTTGCCAAACCCTGGTTCCCCAGTGATGCCTGACTAAAGGATGCCCCTACAGGTAACAAACCTCAGCAGCCCTACTGCAGTCCTGCCAGATTGTAGGGTGCCCACTCCAAGCCTCCAAATGCCCAGTGCTATCAAAATGCAGGACTGCCACAGTGCAGCTAAGCCCCGAGCCTCCTATCCATTATCGATAAATACTTGGGCCAAATAATCCTGACAGGGGAGGGGATGTCCCCAGTGTCCTTTTGCAACTTGTGGACAAAGCAAAACATTTCTCCTAAAAGGTTTTTTAAAAAACTTAGTTGATAAAAGCAGAGCCACACAAGGTTCCAGGTTGAGTTCCTAGCCTGTGCTAAGTTATTTGAAGAAAAATTAAATGACAAATTTCAAAAGCTTTATTTGGGTAATATTTTTTTCTAAACAGTGATCTCATCTGCAATGTGGGCAACTACAATTGACAGCAATGTCCTTGGCATGGGGAGGGGAAAATCAACCCAGGTTGTTGCATCTTCTCACTATCCAAAGCTCCTGTTGGGAAATGTGTATCTTTAGCCATTAAATTTTGACAGGTTTGGGTTCAATTGTAATGCCCTCAACAATCAAATAGTTGGCTGATATGAAAGGTCTAATTTTCTGAATGCATGTTATTGGCAGGGAGTCTCAATTGCCACAAGTGCATATCAGGAAATCATGGGTGAACACTGCCCAAAATTTTCCATCAATTAATTTCAATGTGAGCTCCTCATGCATTTGGGATATAAGCCGTTAACTGGCTCGCTGAAAAATAAAGAATGGCTACTGGGGTGCGGTATTGGACCATCATTAGTACTTGTGGAAGCATACGCCAGCATCTTTAGAAGAGGGTGGAGGTGGTAAAATTGGAAACATTTCTGAAGTGCTATTATTCTTTAGTCTAAGAAATTTGGATTAGCTCTCCTTAGGTTTTTCAAAATTAAATACAATACAAAACTTCATTGTGCATAGGAGCATTTGCGTATGGTAATTAAAAACAGTCATTACCGATATATCGTGGATTAGATGCAGAGATTATCTCATTATGAACTGCTTCAATAATATGCCTTAATAGAAACTTCAGAATGGCACCTGCTATTGAACCAGCCATCCTTGTGAGTTCTCAGGGTAACAGAGACAATTCATACAAAATTAGAGTAGAATTGTTAGTGAATTCACTCCAAACACAGGTCTCAGCAGTGAGGAGTGTTCCAGCCTAATAGACTTTCCAACACTCTAAAAATGAGTCCTTAGGTGGCTGAACAGTCCAATACGAGAACCACAGTCCCTGTCACAGGTGGGACGGATAGTCGTTGAGGATAAGGGAGGGAGGGACAGGTTTGCCACACGCTCCTTCCACTGCCTGTGCTTGATTTCTGCATGCTCTCGGCGATGAGACTCGAGGTGCTTAGTGCCCTCCCGGATGCACTTCTTCCATTTAGGGCGGTCTTTGGCCAGGGACTCCCAGGTGTCAGTGGGAATGTTGCACTTTATCAGGGAGGCTTTGAGGGTGTCCTTGTAACATTTCCTCTGCCCACCTTTGGCTTGTTTGCCGTGAAGGAGTTCCAAGTAGAGTGCTTGCTTTGGGAGTCTCGTGTCTGGCATGCGAACAATGTGGCCTGCCCAGTGGAGCTGATCAAGTGTGGTCAGTGCTTCAATGCTGGGGATGTTAGCCTGGTCAATGACACTAATGTTGGTGCGCCTGTCCTCCCAGGGGATTTGTAGGATCTTGCGGAGATATCGTTGGTGGTATTTCTCTAGCGACTTGAGGTGTCTACTGTACATGGTCCATGTCGCTGGACATTAATAAACTTGCAGAATTGGTAAATGAAGTTCAACACAGATAAATGTGAGGTGTTACATTTTGGTAGGAAGAATAAGGAAGTCACTTATTACTTGGAGGGTGGGAGTCTGGGTGGGGTAGAGGAACAAAGGGATCTCGGAGTACAAATACACAAATCACTAAAAGTTGAGACACAGGTTAGCAAGACAGTAAAAAAAAAGCAAACCAAGTGCTAGGGCTTATTTCTAGAGGTATAGAATTGAAAAGTAGGGAAGTTATGCTAAACTTGTATCGATCTATATTAACGACTTGGAAGAAGGGACTGAGTGTAACGTATAAGATTATGAGGGGGCTTGACACGGTGGATGCAGAGAGGATGTTTCCACTGATGGGGAAGACTAGAACCAGGGGACATAATCTTAGAATAAGGGGCCGCCCATTTAAAACTGAGATGAAGAGGAATTTCTTCTCTCAGAAGGTTGTAAATCTGTGGAATTCACTGCCTCGGAGAGCTGTGGAAGCCGGGACATTGAATAAATTTAAGACAGAGATAGACAGTTTCTTAACCAATATGGGGTTATGGGGAGCGGGCAGGAAGTGGAGCTGAGTCCATGATCAGATCAGCCATGATCGTATTAAATGGCGGAGCAGGCTCGAGGCGCCGTATGGCCTACTCCTGCTCCAATTTCTTATGTTCTTATGTTCTTACGCCATATGTTGAGGTTCCTAGTAAATTGCTTCAAAAAAGACAAGGATAAACCACTTTTCAAAGCTTACTATAGCGACATGAACAGTGTACTTTAATCGTATTACTGTAAGCCCTTTGGTTATAGTGACATATATACATCAGCCATATGATTAAGGATAAAACAGAGGGAAACCGAAAGAAGCTTATACCAACTGCCATTATGTGCCAACCCTGTCACTCAGCACTTCGCAAAAGAGAAGGAAAAAAAACAGCTTGACGTGAAAGTGAAGGCTAGGCATGCAGGTGAAAGTGAGAATGAGTGATTTCTGGTCTATGCCTTAGTTTGTTTGCATTGCTTGATCCAGAAAGGCATGGTCTGCGGAGCTGTCAGACTGCTCATTGTTATAAATCAGAGTCTGTTAAGAAATACTTCTGTTCACTCTCTGATTTGTGATTGTAAAATCACAGTCCTCCAATAGAACACTGTCACAGCTATGAAACTGGGGATTCAAATGGTCATTATATTACACAAAAAAAGATGATATATGGGAGTAAATCTTTTATTAGGAAGGTGAAGACTGAGGATATGATTCAGTATTAAAATAATATGGCTCAGATATGTAAAAGATCAGACAGGGCTGAATAGGGGGATATGAATTTAAGCTGAGAAGAAGTAGATTTAGAATGGGATGCAAGCAAGAAAGAACTTATTGACCGCAGTACATCCCAAAGCATCTCAGAGACAATGAACTACTTTTGAAGTGTATTCACTGTTGTAGTGAAGGGAAACGCAACAGCCAATTTGCTCATAACAAGGTCCCTCAAACAGCAAGTAGATAAAGGACTAGAAAATCCGTTCTTGTGATTTTGGTTTCGAGATAGATATAGCAAGGGCAGTAAGGAATGTTATTGAGAGGGAAGTTGGTTTTTGGAACAGCTTACTGAGGACAGTTGTATAGACGAGCAGGACAATTTTAACATTTCGGCAGCCGGAGAAGCACCATAATAACACGATAATAACTTTTAAGTGACCTTTCGAGATCCTCTATGGCTCTTTCAAATGGAGCATGGTGCTACCCTAAAAAGACAATCGGGTTCCTATGTATGTCACAGGACCCTCATTTGCATATTAAAAGGGCCCTTGCACTTGAAACAGGCAGGCATGCGGCCTCCAAGTGGTATTGTATAGTATTAGTATTAGGCAGTCCCTCGTATCGAGGATGACCTGCTTCCACACCAAAAATAGATGAGTTCACAGGTGTTTCAATGAGGGACCTGACAATCTAGGTCCCGAACTACATACTGAAGGGTGGAAGATGCCTGTGTATGGCTTCTTTTAACGTGGGGTGGCCGTTGCACACCAGCCACTACACAGGCTTGACAGAGCTAGGTCTTGATCCAGTGGCAATGGTTAACCAAGACGACTGGAGACCAATCTCTGCTGCACGGACCTAGTGCACACGCAAGCTCCTATTATCCATAGATCGCAGTGTGGGCTGGCCCGTGCTGCCCCTGGGCCCTCACCTCTTCTGGGCCCCTGTGAAAGTGGCAGCGAGCTGATCATCGGTCATTACGGGGCGATAGGTCTGCAGACCACACTGTGAGGCCGTTACCATCTACCATGGCGTAGTCTATAGGCCCCCTAACAGCAGCTACATGGTAGAATATCAATCTAGAAATAATGGAGGCTTGTAAACAAGGAACGGCAATAATCTTGGGTGATTTTAACCTTCATATTGATTGGACAAAGCAAATTGGCCTTGAGGAGGTTTTCATAGAGTGGATCTGGGATAGTTTCCATGAACAGTACATTGCGGAACCAACCAGGGAGGGAGCAGGCTATCGTAGATCTAGTACTGTGTAATGAGGCAGGATTAATAAATGATCTCGAAGTAAAAGATCCTCCAGGAATGAGTGACCATAATATGGTTGAATTTCAAATTCAGTTGGAGAGTGAGAAAGTTGGTTCTCAAACCAGTGTCGTAAGCTTAAATCAAGGAAACTACAAAGGTATGAGGGCAGAGTTGGCTAAAGTAGACTGGGAAAATAGACTACAGAATGGGATGGTTGATGAATAGTGGCAGACATTTAAGGAGATATTTCATAATTCGCAACAAAAATATATCCCAATGAGAAGGGAAGACTAAAAGAAGGGATAACCATCGTGGCTAACTAAGGAAATAAGGCAGGGTATCAAATTGAAAACAAGGGCATACAATGTGGCCAAGACTAGTGGGAGGCCAGAGGATTGGGACATTTTTAAAAGCCAGTGGAGAACGACTAAAAGTATGATTAAAAGAGGGAAGATAAATTATGAAAGTAAACTAGCATGAAATATAAAAGCAGATAGTAAGAGTTTCTTCAGGTACATTAAAAGGAAAAGAGTGGCTAAAGTAAATGTTGGTCCCCTGGAGGATGGCGAACAGGGAAATGGCAGAGACATTGACCAAATATTTTGTATCAGTCTTCATGGTAGAAGACACTAAAAACATCCCAATAGTGGATAATCAAGGAGCTATAGAGAGGGAGGAACGTAATACTATCACGATCATTAATGAAGTAGTACTAGGTAAAATAATAAGACTAAAGGCGGCCAAGTCCCCTAGACCTAATGGCTTACATCCTAGGGTCTTAAGAGAAGTGGCAGCAGAGATAGTGAATGCATTGGTTGTAATTTACCAAAATTCCCTGGATTCTGGGATGGTCTCAGCTGATTAGAAAATCGCAAATGTAACGCGCCTATTAAAAAAAGGAGGCAGACAAAAAGTAGGAAACTATAGACCAGTTAGCCTAACATCTGTCGTTGGGAAAATGCTGGATCTATTATTAAGGAAGCAGTAGCGACACATTTGTAAAAGCATGATTCAATCAAGCAGTCAGCATGGTTTTATGAAAGGGAAATCATGTTTGACAAATTTGCTGGAGTTCTTTGAGGATGTAATGAGCAGGATGGATAAGGGGGAACCAATGGATGTGGTGTATTTAGATTTCCAGAAGGCATTTGATAAGGTGCCACATAAGAGGTTACTGCACAAATCATTGAAAGTTGGCATGCAGGTGTAGCAGGCAAATGGCATGTTGGCCTTCATAGTGAGAGGATTTTGAGTATAGGAGCAGGGAGGTCTTACTGCAGTTGTACAGGAACTTGGTAAGGTCACACTTTGAATATTGTATAAAGTTTTGGTCTCCAAATCTGAGGAAGGACAATCTTGCTATTGAGGAAGTGCAGCGAAGGTTCACCAGACTGATTCCCGGGATGGCAGGACTGACATATGAAGAAAGATTGGATCGACTAGGCTTATATTCACTGGAATTTAGAAGAATGAGAGGGGATCTTATAGAAACATCTAAAATTCTGACGGGATTGGACAGGCTAGATGTAAGAAGAATGTTCCCGATGTTGGGGAAGTCCAGAACTAGGGGTCACAGTCTAAGGGTAAGGGGTAAGCCATTTAGGACCGAGATAAGGAGAAACTTCTTCACTCAGAGAATTGTGAACCTGTGGAATTCTCTACCATAGCAAGTTGTTGAGGCCAGTTCGTTAGATAAATTCAAAAGGGAGTTAGATGTGGCCCTTACGGCTAAAGAGATCAAGGGGTATGGAGAGAAAGCAGGAATGCACGATCAGCCATAATCATATTGAATGATGGTGCAGGCTTGAAGGGCCGAATGGCCTACTCCTGCACCTATTTTCTATGTTTCTAAGATAAAAGCTCACGGAGTTGGTTATAATATACTAGCATGGATAGAGGATTGGCTAACTAACAGAAAACAGAGAGTCGGGATAAATAGGTCATTTTCCGGTAGCCAAACAGTGACTAGTGGGGTGCCTCAGGGATTGATGCTGGATCCTCAACTATTTACAATCTATATTAATGACTTGGATGAAGGGACCGAGTGTAATGTAGCCAAGTTTGCTGATGATACAGAGATGGGTGGGAAAGCAAATTGTGAGGAGGACACAAAAAATCTGCAAAGGGATATAGACAGACTAAGTGAATGGGCAAAAATCTGGCAGATGGAGTATAATGTGGGAAAATGTGAGGTTATCCACTTTGACAGAAAAAATAGAAAAGCAACTTATAATTTAAATGGAGAAAAATTACAAAATGCTGCAGTGCAAAGAGACCTAGGGGTCCTTGTGCATGAAACACAAAAAGTTAGTATGCAGGTACAGCAAATAATCAGGAAGGCAAATGGAATGTTGGTCTTTATTGCAAGGGGGATAGAGTATAAAATTTGAGAAGTCCTGTTGCAATTGTACAGGGTATTGGTGAGGCCACACCTGGAGTACTGCGTACAGTTTTGGTCTCCGTATTTAAGGAAGGGTATACTTGTATTGGAGGCTATTCAGAGATGGTTCACTAGATTGATTCCGGAGCTGAGGACGTTGATTTATGAAGATAGGTTGAGTAGGCTGGGCCTCTACACATTGGAGTTCAGAAGAATGAGAGGTGATCTTATTGAAACTTATAATATAATGAGGGGGCTTGACAAGGTGGATGCAAAGAGGATATTTCCACTCATAGGGGAAACTCAAACTAGGGGACATAGGGTTAGAACCTCCACTTTTGAGCTTATCGCCACAAAATGGGCGTATTTCCAGCGTGGACGGTAAAAAAAAGTGTTATGTATGTGAACATTGTAACTGTGTAAGACTTGCCACCAGAGGGCGCAACTGTTGGAGGCCCAAGGGTCACCTGCACACCTCGTGCAAGGGAGTATAAAAGGTTGTCTACCATGCTGCTCAGGCACTCTGGAGTTGTATTAAAAAGAGTAAAGTCACGTCAGTTTTAGCACACAGTACTCAGTCTTGTGGAGTTCTTCCATACTTAACAATTGGCGATGAGTAACAGATTACGAATTTTCACGTGGTCATGGCTGCCGTTGGTATTTTAAAGAGATTTGTAGCAGGTGATGATTGGGAAGCCTTCGGAGTGAATCTCGATCAGTACTTCATGGCCAACGAGCTGGATGGGGACAATAAAGCAATCAAGCGCAGGGCGATTCCTCTCACCGTGTGTGGGTCCACAAGATACGGCCTCATCAAGAAACTTCCAGCAGCGGAGAAACCAGCAGAGAAGACATATACAGAGTTGTGCATGCTGGTTCGGAACCACCTCAAGCCGAAGGAGAGCGTCTTAATGTCCAGGTATCGCTTCTACACGCACCACCACTCTGAGGGCCAGAACGTGGTGAGTTATGTCGCCGACCTGAGTCGCCTTGCAGGAACTTGTGAATTTGCTGGATTTTTGGGGGAAATGCTGCAGCACTTTTTTGTGCTTGTCATTCTTCGCAAGCTGCTGTCCGCCGAATCCCGAGACCTGAGCAAGGCCCAGGCATACATATCCACGAGCAACAATACCAGACAAATATCTTCCCAGCATCGAAGCTCACCGGCAAGTACTGTGCATAAAATAATGCCGCTAGCAGGCAGAACTGCATATGGCAGGGTCTACATTCCTGCAGCTGCAAGACCCAAGATGACTGAGAGTTCGCCATCGGGCATGTTGCCGCTGCAGGGGTAATCATCGAGCCCATCAATGTCGATTCAAGCACTACATGTACAAAAGCTGCAAAACAATGTGGCACCTCCAGCGAATGTGCAAGAGTGCTGCGACTCACCACATGGCAGAATCGACTGGCGCGGATCACGCAGAACAAACAAGAGAGGCAACTCAACCCGAGGAAGAAGTGTATGGGGTACACACCTTCACCACAAAGAGCCCTCCTATTATGCTGAAAGTCAAATTGAACGATATTCCGCTATCAATGGAGTTGGACACAGGGACGAGTCACTCAAATATGAGCCTGAAGGCCTTTGAGAAACTGTGGGGCAAGAAGACACAAAGGCCCAAACTGAGCTCCATTCAGACAAAGCTGCGCACCTACACCAAAGAGTTCATACCAGTCATTGGCAGTGCAGCAGTTAAGGTATCGTACGATGGAGTTGTGCATGATTTATCACTGTGGATTGTACCAGGCGATGGCCCAATGCTATTCGGCAGAAGCTGGCTGGGAAAGATTCGATGGACCTGGGACGACATGAAAGCACTATCTTCAATGAATGATGCCTCATGCGCCCAAGTGCTGAGCAAGTTTCCGTCGCTATTTGAACCAGGCATCGGCAACTTCACAGGCGCCAAGGTGCAGATCCATCTAGTCCCCGATGCAAGGCCCGTTCATCACAAGGCTCGAGCGATTCCATATATGAGGGAGAAAGTCGAGATCGAACTGGACAGACTTCAACAAGAGGGAATCATATCGCCAGTCGAGTTCAATGAGTGGGCCAGTCCAATTGTTCCGGTGTTGTAAAGCAATGGTACAGTCAGAATCTGCGGAGACTACAAGGTAACGATCAACAGAGTCTCGTTATAGGACCATTACCCACTACCCAAGGCGGATGACCTGTTCACAATGTTAGGAGGGGGGAAGTTGATCACCAAGTTGGATTTAAACTTCACCGACATGACATAGGAGCTGGCTTAATCTTTGAAAAGATTGATGTGCATCAAACATAGAAATATAGAAACATAGAAAATAGTTGCAGGAGTAGGCCATTCAGCCCTTCGAGCCTGCACCACCATTCAATAAGATCATGGTTGATCATCCACCTCAGTACCCCTTTCCTGCTTTCTCTCCGTACGCCTTGAACCCTTTAGCCAAGAGGGTCATATCTAACTTCCTCTTGAATATATCCAATGAACTGGCATCAACAACTCTCTGCGGTAGAGAATTCCATAGGTTAACAATGCTCTGAGTGAAGAAGTTACTCCTCATCTCAGTCCTAAATGACTTACCCCGTATCCTTAGACTGTGTCCCCTGGTTCTGGACTTCCCCAACATCGGGAACATTCTTCCTGCATCTAACCTGTCCAGTACCATCAGAATTTTCTATGTTTCTATGAGATCCCCCCTCATCCTTCTAAACTCCAGTGAATAAAGGCCCAGTCAATCCAGTCTCTCCTCATATGTCAGTCCAGCCATCCTGGGAATTAGTCTGGTGAACCTTCGCTGCACTCCCTCAATAGCAAGAATGTCCTTCCTCAGATTAAGAGACCAAAAGTGAACACAATATTCCAGGTGAGGCCTCACCAAGGCCCTGTACAACTGCAGTAAGACCTCCCTGCTCCTATACTCAAATCCCCTAGCTATGAATACCAACATACCATTTGCCTTCTTCACCGCCTGCTGTACCTGCATGCCAACTTTCAATGACTGATGAACCTTGAAACCCAGGTCTCGTTGCACCTCCCCTTTTTCTAATCTGTCGCCATTCAGATAATATTCTGCCTTCCTGTTTTTGCCACCAAAGTGGATAACCTCACATTTATTCACATTATACTGCATCTGCCATGCATTTGCCCATTCACCTAACCTGTCCAAGTCACCCTGCAGCCTCTTAGCGTCCTCCTCCAACTCACACTGCCACCCAGCTTAGTGTCATCTGCAAACTTGGAGATATTACACTCAATTCCTTCATCCAAATCATTAATGTATATTTTAAATAGCTGGGGTCCCAGCACTGAGCCCTGCAGCACCCCACTAGTCACTGCCTGCCATTCTGAAAAGGACCCGTTTATCCCAATTCTCTGCTTCCTGTCTGCCAACCAGTTCTCTATTCATGTCAATATATTACCTCCAATACCATGTGCTTTAATTTTGCACACCAATCTCTTGTGTGGAACCTTGTCAAAAGTCTTTTGAATGTCCAAATACACCACATCCACTGGTTCTCCCTTGTCCACTCTACTAGTTACATCCTCAAAAAATTCCAGAAGATTTGTCAAGCATGATTTCCCTTTCATAAATCCATGCTGATCCTAATATGTCCTTACTACACAGTACAAATGCACACGAGGCCCATACTAGAGAGAAGGTCACTCTGTGACCAGTAACCGTTATTTGCCAGCAATGAAGTGATGAAGGTGGGTGGAGCTTCCCCTTTTATACCTGAAAGTCCAAGTTAGGATTTTCTCCCACAAGTTCACCACCTAGTGGTCAGTGTTCTCACTGTGTACAACTTAGGTCAGTTTATACATGGATTAAAATGACAGTTGAATACATGACATCACCTCCTCCCCAAAGTCGTATTGGGATCGCAGGTTAAGTCTCTCTGGTGGTTTATGCTCCTTTGTAGAGCACCTGAGTTGGGGCTCCGGTTGTTGGGTGCTGGCCTGAGTGTCTGCTATTTGCGGTGCCTCAGGCCTGTCCGGACTGCCCACAGACTGAGCTCTCCTCCACTTGGTTCCGGTGTTCGGTCACCTGTGGTGGAGTGAACTCTACATCGTGTTCTTCCTCTGCTTCTTCTATGGGGTTGCTGAACCTCCTTTTTGTTTGATCCACGTGTTTGCGGCAGATTTGTCCATTGGTAAGTTTAACTACCAGAATCCTATTCCCCTCTTTGGCAATCACAGTGCCTGTGAGCCATTGGGCCCTGCAGCGTAGTTGAGGACAAAGACAGGGCATTGACATCAATACATCGCGCCCTCGCATTCCCGTCATGGTAGTCACATTGTGACCGGCGCCTGCTCTCAACAATTTCTTTCATGGTCGGGTGTATGAGGGATAACCTGGTTTTGAGTGTCCTTTTCATTAGCAGCTCTGCGGGTGGAACCCCCTGTGAGCGAGTGTGGTCAGGATCTATTGGCCAACAGGAGGCGTGATAAGCGGCTTTGTAGGGAACCCCCTTGGATTCTGAGCATCCCCTGTTTGATCATCTGCACTGCTCATTCCACCTGGCCGTTAGAGGCCGGCTTGAATAGTGCCGTTCTGACATAGTTGAGACCATTTCCTGCCATGAAGTCCTGGAATTCAGTGGTTGTGAAGCACGGGCCATTGTCGCTGACCAAGACGTCCGGTAGACCATGGGTGGCGAACATTGCCCGTAGACTTTCTACCATGGCAGAGGATGTGCTTGAATTGAGAATGTCACACTCGATCCATTTGGAGTAGGCATCTACTACAACCAAAAACATTTTTCTCATGAAAGGACCTGCGTAGTCCACAAGGATGCGTGACCATGGCTTGGCGGGCCAGGACCAGGGGCTAAGGAGGGCTTCCCTGGGCACATTGCCCAGCTGGGCACACATGTTGCACCTGCGAACACACAGTTCCAGATTTGCATCTATTCCTGGCCACCAAATGTGTGACTTGGCAATTGCCTTCATCATGACAATGCCCGGGTGCTCATTGTGGAGTTCTCGGATGAACGCCTCTCTGCCCATCTGGGGCATGACTACTCGGTTTCCCCATAGTAGGCAATCAGCCTGAATTGAGAGTTCATCCTTGTGCCTGTAAAATGGTTTAAATTCCTCAGGGCATACCCCGTACGTGGCTGCCCAGTCCCCATTCAGGACACATTTCTTGACTAAAGATAGTAGCGGGGCTCTATTTGTCCAGACTTTGATCTGACGGGCTGTCACGGGTGAGCCTTCGCTTTCGAAAGCTTCAACAGCCATGACCATCTCAGCAGCATGCTCGGTTGCTCCCTCGGTGGTGGCTAGTGGGAGCCTGCCGAGTGCATCGCCGCAATTTTCAGTGCCCAGTCTGTGCCGAATTGTCATAGGCAGCTAACGTGAGTGCCCACCTCTGTATGCGGGCCAACACATTTACATTTATGGCCTTGTTGTCGGCCAAAAGGGACGTTAGATGTTTGTGATCTGTCTCCAGCTCAAATTTCCTGCCAAACAGGTATTGGTGCATTTTTTTTTACCGCATATACACATGCCAGCGCTTCCTTTTCTACCATCCCGTAGCCCCTTTCTGCCTGGGACAGACGTCTGGAGGCATAAGCTACCGGCTGTATCTGACCCTTGGCATTAACATGCTGCAAGACACACCCGACCCCATAGGACGACGCATCGCACGTTAAAACAAGTTTCTTACATGGGTCATATAGCGTTAACAGATTGTTGGAGCGTAACAAATTGCGTGCTCTATCAAAAGCCCTTTCCTGGCTGTCCCCCCAGACCCATTCACGACCTTTGCATAGGAACATGTGTAGCGGCTCTAACAGTGTGCTCAATTTGGGAAGAAAGTTACCAAAATAGTTCAGGAGCCCCAGGAACGAACGCAGCTCCATCGTGTTACGGGGTCTGGGTGCTCTCTGGATCACTTCTGTTTTGGACGCAGTTGGTCTGATCCCGTCTACTGCTACCCTCATCCCCAGGAATTCTACCTCTGGAGCTAGGAAGACGCACTTCGCCTTTTTCAGTCGCAGACCTACCCGGTCCAGTCTGCGTAGCATCTCCTCCAGGTTGTGGAGGTGTTCTTCAGTATTGCAACCCATGATGAGGATGTCGTCTTGAAAAACCATAGTCCTTGGAATCGACTTGAGGAGACTTTCCATGTTTCGTTGAAAGATCGCGGCGGCGGAGCGAATCCCGAACGGACATCTGTTGTACTCAAACAACCCCTTGTGTGTCGTCATGGTGGTCAGCTTCTTCGACTCACTCGCCAGCTCCTGGGTCATGTAAGCTGAGGTCAGGTCCGATTTTGAAAAATATTTGCCACCGGATAGCGTCGCAAAGAGGTCCTCCGCTCTCGGTAGCGGGTACTGGTCTTGGAGTAACACCCAATTGATGGTAGCCTTGTAGTCACCACATATCCTGACCGACCCATCCGCCTTGAGCACTGGCACAATCGGGCTCGCCCAGTCACTGAATTCGACTGGCGAGATGATGCCTTCCCTCAGCAGGCGGTCCAATGGCAACAATTCAGAGTGGCAACCTGTTCTCCGAATCTTTGTGGGTCACGACTACCGTGGCGCTGCCTAGCACCGGAATGATCTCCTTTGTATATGTCCGTAGCTGTGCTTCAATCGGCAATAATTTTGGCCTCCTGGCCTTGGACGCCCACAACTTGTCGAACTGTTTGATTCTCATCAGGGACTGACTGGCCCCCGTGTCTAGCTCCATTGATACTGGGATGCCATTGAGGAGCACTTTCATCATTATTGGTGGTGTCCTGGTGTATGAACTGTATATGTGCTCCACATGAACTCGCTGAACTTCAGCTTCCAGCGATTTCCCCCCAGTATTCATTTGGCCTCGTAGGTCTTGCATCGGGCCCGTCCTCCTCGTACATCAACCTGGCTGCAGGCTTCCTGCTCATACACGCCAAGTGACCGCTGACGTTGCAATTTCTGCAAGTATATTGCTGATACCTGCAAGTTCTGGCTGTGTGTTTGCCTCCACACCTCCAATATGAGCCGTTGTTGGAAACGAAAGGTTCATTACCAGTCGATCGTCTCTGACTGTCTCTGTAACTGTCCTTAAACGTACCATTGATAGGTGTTGATGGCCCCATTACTGGCCGCATTGTCCCTTGCGATGGCATGAATCGCCATTCAGCTAGCCATTGTCTCTGTTGAATTCCCCCTAAGGGTTCGACTACATGCTTGGGCATGTCCGATTGCCCCTGTCTGCCTGGAGAACTGTGTGCCACGTTAACAATGTTGACTCCCTGTCCATTTGCTGCATTAAAACCAAGATTTTTGTCAAACATCATTCTGGTCTCTTCCTCCCCTGAGATAAATGTCTGGGCCATCAAAGCCGCCGTTTCCAGGGTCATGTCTTTAGTCTCAATCAGTTTCCTGAAAACCCCAGTGTGCGCGATGCCCTCAATAAAAAAGTCTCGCAGCATCACCGCTCTGCATGCATCTGGGAACTTACATAGGCTCGCCAGTCGCTGGAAGTCTGCCACGAAGTCTGGAACGCTTTGCCCTTCTCGCCGCTGGTGCGTGTAAAACCGGTGTCTCGCCATGTGCATGCTGCTCGCCGGTTTAAAGTGTTCCCCGATCAACTTACTGAACTCTTCAAAAGTCTTGTCCGCCGGCTTCTCTGGCGTTAGAAGGTCCTTCATCAAGGAGTACGTCCTGGATCCACAAACTGTCAGGAGATGAACCCTGCGTTTGTCGGCCGAATCCTGTCCCAACCATTCCTTAGTGACGAAACTTTACTGTAGTTTCTCAATAAAATCGGCCCAATCATCACCAACACAGTACCTCTCGTCTATGCTGCTAGTGGCCATGCTCGCGTGGTTTAAATCCCAGTTTCTCGTCGCCAATAATATATCCTTACTATACAGTACAAATGCACATGAGGCCCATACTAGAGAGAAGGTCACTCTGTGACCAATAACCTTTATTCTCCAGCATTAAGTGATGAAGATGGGTGGAGCTACCCCTTTTATTCCTGAAAGTCCAGGTTGGGAGCGTCTCCCACAAATTCACCACCTAGTGGTCAGTGTTTTCACGGTGTACAACTTAGGTCAGTTTATACATGGATTACAATGACAGTTGAATACATGACAGATCCTGTCACTGCTTTCCAAATGCACTGTTATTTTATCTTTAATAATTGATTCCAACATTTTCCCCACTACTGATGTCAGGCTAACCGGTCTATAATTACCCGTTTTCTCTCTCTCTCCTTTTTTTTAAAAAGTGGTGTTACATTAGCCACCCTCCAGTCCATAGGAACTGATCCAGAGTCAATAGACTGCTGGAAAATGATCACCAATGCATCCACTATTTCTAAGGCCACTTCCTTAAGTACTCTGGGATGCAGACTATCAGGCCACGGGGATTTATCGGCCTTCAATCCCATCAATTTCCCAAACACAATTTCCCACCTAATAATGATATCCTCCTTCTCACTAGTCCCCTAGTACTTCCGGAAGGTTATTTGTGTCTTCCTTCGTGAAGACAGAACCAAACACGCACAAAGGACTGTTTATATACCACAGGTGCCCTTTTGGGATTCGCTCGGCTGCTGCCATCTTCCAGAGGAACATGGAGATTCTGCTGAAATCGGTTCCGCGCAACATTGTGTTTCAAGACGCTATCCTGATCATCGGTCGTGACACCACCGAACACCTGCATAACCTGGAAGAGGTTGTAATTCGACTAAACAGAGTGGGACTCAGGCTGAAACGCTCCAAGTGTGTTTTCCTGGAGCCAGAGGTCGAATTTTGGGGGAGAATGATTGCGACAGTTGGCATCAGACCCACGGACTCAAAGACAGAGGCCATCAAGAATGCACCCAGACCACAGAATGTAATGGAGCTGCGTTCATTCCTGGGACTCCTCAACTATTTGATAACTTTCTACCCGGGTGAAGCACTTTGCTGGACGTTGCACATGTTGCTATATAAGAGTGATGACTGGCTTTGGGTAAATCGCAAGAGACAGCCTTTGGGAAGGCCAGAAACCTTCTTTGTTCTAATAAGTTACTCGTACTGTATGACCCATGTAAACAATTAGTGCTAGCTTGTGACGCATCATCGTACGGGGTCGGCTGTGTGTTACAGCAATCTAATGTATCGGGCAATCTCCAACCAGTTGCATACGCGTCTAGAAGTCTGTCTAAGGCTGAAAGAGCCGACAGTATGGTCGAGAAAGAGGCGTTAGCATGTGTATATGGGGTTAAGAAAATGCACCAATACCAATTTGGACTTCGGTTTGAGCTTGAAACTGACCACAAACTGGTCATTTTGCTGTTTTCAGAGAGCAAAGGTATAAACACCAATGTTTCGTCCTGCATCCAAAGATGGGCACTAACATTGTCCGCCTATGACTATGTTATCCGCCACAGACCAGGCACGGAGAATTGTGCTGATGCCCTCAGTCGGCTACCATTGCCCACTACCGGGGTGGAAATGCCGCAGCCCGCAGGCTTTCTTTTGGTCAATGATGCTTTTGAGAGTGAGGGGTCACCCGTCACTGCTCGCCAGATCAGGACCTGACCAGCCAGGATCTTCTGCTATCATTTGTAAAAAGTTGCACCATCAATGGGAGCTGGTCTGCCATTCCCAGGGAGATGCAAGATGAAATTAAGCCATTTCACCAACGCAAAGATGAAATGTTCATCCAGTCGGATTGTCTCTTATGGGGTAATCACGTGGTTTTGCCAAAAAAAGTTCATACGCAACCTGCACAGTACCCACCCAGGCATAGTCATGATGAAGGCTATAGCCAGGTCGCATGTTTGGTGGCCCGGCATTGACTCGGACTTAGAGTCATGCGTACACCAGTGCAACACGTGCTCACACCTGAGCAATGCACCAAGGGAGGCTCCATTGAGTCTGTAGTCATGGCCCTCCAAACCGTGATCCAGGATCCACATAGATTTTCCTGGTCCCTTTCTCGGAAAGATGTTTTTAGTTGTAGTGGACACTTACTCTAAATGGATTGAATGCGTAATTGTGTCCTCCAGCACATCCACTGCTACCATTGAAAGCCTCCGGGCTATGTTCGCCATCCATGGCTTGCCCAACGTCCTTGTCAGTGACAATGGACTGTGTTTCACCAGCTTGCAATGGCATCAAGCATGCCAGGTCTGCCCCATTTAAGCACGCATCCAATGGTCAAGCAGAACAGGCAGTCCAAACCATCAAGAAGAGCTTGAAACCCATGACGGGAGGCTCCTTGCAGACCCGCTTACCTCGGGTTATGCTCAGCTACCAGATGCGACCCCACTCGCTCACTGGGGATCCCCCTGCAGAATTGTTAATGAAGAGAGCACTCAAAACCAGGCTCTCCCTAGTCTACGCGGATCTAAATGATCATGTGGAAACCCAGCGTCACCGGCAAAAGATATACCACGATCGCGCGGCTGTATCGCGTGACATTGATGTTAATGACCTGTGTTTGCCCTGAATTACGGTCATGGTCCTAAATGGGTTGCTGGCACTATCTTGGTCAAGGAGGTGAATAGAATGTTTATAATCAAACTATTGAATGCACAAACATGCAGAAAGCATTTGGATCAGACCAAACTGCGGTTCACCGAGAACCAGGAACAACCTGAAGAGGACATCACCATCATCGATCCACCAAAACACACCCAACCAGCAATCAACCTCGCTGTCAATCAAGAGGATGAACCCACCATTCCCAACAGTCCGGTCAGACCAGCCGTGCCGCAGTGCAGCAATGGTCCGACCAACTCACCCATGCCAGAGTTTGAACTCAGACGATCAACCAGGGAGCATAGGGGCCCGGATCATCTCAACTTGTAAATAATTTGTATCAAAGACTTTAGGGGGGAGTGATGTTATGTATGTAAACATTGTAACTATGTAAGACTTGCCACCAGTGGACGCAACTGCTGGAGGCCTAAGGGTCACCTGCACACCTCGTGTAAGGGAGTATAAAAGGTTGTCTGCCATGCTGCTTAGGCACTGTGGAGTTGTATTAAAGAGACTAAGGTCATATCAGTTTTAGCTCACACTAGTCTTGTGGAGTTCTTCCATACTTAACAAAAGGGTTTTCAGATCATTGGCTTCTCGCCCATTCTCAAAACACCGAGTTTACATATTTGAAAATGGGCGTTACCGTGAGCGATATCAAATGGGCGGTAGCGTTAAATTTTTTTTGACCTTCTATCATAAAGTGTGGCCGTCCTTTGCAATGACATGGCAACGCTTGATTTCCGCGATTCAGGAGGTCAAGGAGACCATGACATGCGCAGAAGAGGAGACAGAGAGCGAGGGAGCTCAGAAGGACTAAAGGCGTGGCTAGGTGTGGTGTGGCTGCTTTGGGAGGAAGGAGGGAGAGTTTAGAGCTTCACAGCAAGTAGGCAAACAAAAAGTAGCTGTTAACAGCCATATATATGATCGAATTTGCCCTATAATGGAGGGAGAGGAGGCATCACAGCACGTTGTGGAGACTGAAGCTGGAGAGAGTAGTGAGGTGGGAGAGGAGGTTATTGGAGGCCGCAAAAGAACCAGGAGGTTCTCGGACGAGGCAAATGCCTTCCTCCTGCAGGAGGCTGAGTCACGCTGGGGTGATTTGACACGGAGGGCATGGGAGGCCCACCCCAAAGGCCTACCAGAGGGTATCTACCGAGATAGCAGAGGTGGTCTCGTCGGTGACCAACGAGGTGCATGAGGGCAACCAATGCCGCAAACGATGGAATGACCTTGTGGGATCTGCAAGAGTAAGTATTACATTGATTTACATGTACTTATGTATTTATATAATTTGATTTGCAATAGTCATGAGTGACTATCAGGAGATGTGAGGTCTTGCACTTTGACCGAGAATGTTTTTTACTCAAAGCCTGCGGTCACGGTGTACGTCTTTAGGTAAAAAATGATAATAATCATAATAATCATGATTACGTCTGTCAGTTATCTGTTGCATCAGTGTCTGTGACAGTACCTAACAATGATATCATACAATGTCGTCCTGTCACCTTTTACAGAAGAAGCTATCGACGATGAGGTCCATGCAGAGGTGAATGGATGGCGGGCCACCAGTCCCCAGCGACATCATTGACATGGAGAAGCAAGTGCGAGCACTCGTGGGGAAGCACCCCCGGACAGCCACGGAAGAATCTGCAGACCCTGAAGTGATGCCATGTGATTAAAATTTACACCATTGCGTGATGTACAGTCAATAGATGCCACACCAACTCATATCCGACCAATCATAGAAACATAGAAAGATAGAAAATAGGTGCAGCAGTAGGCCATTCAGCCCTTCGAGCCTGCACTGCCATTCAATATGATTATGGCTGATCATGCAACCTCAGTACCCCACCCCAGCCTTCTCTCCATACCCCTTGATCCCTTTAGCCGTAAGGGCCACAACTAACCCCCTTCGGAATATGTCCAACAAACTGGACTCAACAACTTTCCGTGGCAGAGATTTCCACAGGTTCGCAACTCTTTGGGTGAAAAAGTTTCTCCTCACATCGGTCCTAAATGGCTTAACCCTTATCTTTAGACAGTGACCCCTGGTGCTGGACTTCTCCAACATCGGGAACATTCTTCCTGCATCTAACCTATCTAACCTGTCCAATCCCGTCAGAATTTTATAAGTTTCTATGAGACCCCCTCTCATTCTTCTAAATTCCAGTGAGTATAAGCCTAACCGATCCAATCTTTCCTCATACGTCAGTTCTGTCATCCCGGCAATCAGTCAGGTGAACCTTCGCTGCACTCCCTCAATAGCAAGCACATCCTTCCTCAGATTAGGAGACCAAAACTGCACACAATAGTCAAGGTGTGATCTCACCAAGGCCCTGTACAACTGCAGTAAGACCTCCCTGCTCCTGTACTCAAATCCTCTCGCTATGAAGGCCAGCATACCATTTGCTTTCTTTACTGCCTGCTGAAGCTTGCATGCCTACCTTCAACGATTGATGTACTATCACACCCAGGTCTCGTTGCACCTCCCCTTTTCCTAATCTGTCACCATTCAGATAATAATCTGCCTTCCTGTTTTTGTCACCAAAGTGGATAACCTCACATTTATCCACATTATACTACATCTGCCATGCATTTGCCCATTCACCTAACCTGTCCAAGTCCCCCTGCAGCCTCTTAGCATCCTCCTCGCAGCTTGTACTGCCACCCAGCTTAGTGTCATCTGCAAACTTGGAGATATTACATTCAATTCCTTCGTCTAAATCATGAATGTATATTGTAAATAACTGGGGTCCCAGCACTGAACCCTGCGGCACCCCACTAGTCACTGCCGGCCATTCTGAAAAGGACCCATTTATTCCCACTCTTTGCTTCCTGTCTGCCAACCAATTCTCTATCCACTTCAAAACATTACCCCCAATCCCATGTGCCTTAATTTTGCACACTAATCTCTTGTGTGGGACGTTGTCAAAAACCTTTTGAAAGTCCAGATACACCACATCCACTGGTTCTCCCTTGTCCACTCTACTAGTTACATCCTCAAAAATTTCTAGAAGACTTTTCAAGCATGATTTCCCTTTCATAAATCCATGCTGACTTGGACCGATCCTGTCACTGCTTTCCAAATGCACTGCTATTACATCTTTAATAATTGGGGAAAAGCTAATTTTACTAAGTTGAGGAGTGATTTGGCCATGGTGGACTGGAAACAGCTACTTGTGGGTAAATCAGTGTCGGAACAGTGGGAGGCATTTAAGGAGGAGGTTCCGAAGGCTCAGGACAAATATGTGCCCTTAAAGAAAAAGGCTGGGAAAAATAATTCTAGAGCCCCCTGGATGTCTAGGGACTTACAGGGGTGGATTAAGAAAAAAAGGGACGCTTGTGTCATATATCAATGGCTAAATATGATAGAATCTTTAGAGGAATGTAGAAAGTTAAGAGGCAATAGTAAAAAGGATATTAGGAATGCTAAGAGAGAGCACGAGAAATTCTTCGCCAGTAAAATTAAGGAAAACCCTAAGATGTTCTATAAATATATTAAGAGTAAGAGGGTAACTAAAGAAAGGTAGGGCTATTAGAGACTGTCATGTATGTAACCTTTATGTAACAACACTGCAATACAGTATATACGTAAGAAATGCACACCTTGACCACAGGGGGTGAATTTGTGGGAGACACTCCTCACCTGGTCATCCAGGTATATAAAGGGAGGTCCCACGCAGGGTCATCACTTCTCGGTCCTGTGAATAAAGGTTCAGGTCATGGAGTGACCTTGTCCATAGAATGTGCCTCGTGTGGATTTGTGGTATTGTGTAAGGACTTTACATTGGCGACGAGAAACGGGAATCAACGACCCACGAGAATGGCCACCGGCAGCACAGATGAACGGTACTGTGTTGGTGAGGACTGGGATGATTTCATTGAGAGGCTCCAGCAGAGTTTTGTCACGAAGGACTGGCTGGGAGATGCAGTGGCCAACAAGCGAAGGGCTCATCTGCTGACCAACTGCGGACCTAAGACTTACACGCTCATGAAAGACCTGTTAGCACCCGAGAATCCAGCAGACAAAACCTTTGAAGAGCTCAGCAAACTAATCGGTGAGCACCTCAAACCGGCGAGTAGCATACACATGGCCCGACACAGATTCTATACCCACCGGGAAGGACAGAGCATACCGGGTTTTGTTGCGGACCTCTGGCGCTTGGCCAGCCTCTGTAAGTTCACAGACGCCTGCAGGGGGGAGATGCTAAGGGATTTCTTTATTGAGGGCATCGGTCATACTGGGATTTTCAGAAAGCTAACTGAGACCAAGGACTTGACCTTGGAAGTGGAGGCGTTGATGGCTCAGACTTTTATGGCGGGGGAGGAGGAAACCAAGATAATATACGTGCGCAATTCTGCCTCCAATGGAGTCAATATCATAAACACGACACAGAGCACCGCAGGCAGGTAAGGGCAGTTCGACACACCCCAGGCAGCAATAGACCCCAGAGTAAGTCTCCAATAGATACAATGGCAGGCTGAACGGACATTTATGTCCCCCCAGTGGACAATGCGGCCCGGGATGGGGCCATTGACACCAACGAACAGGGTGCTCAAGAGCAGTCAAAGGGACAATCAGCGAGGAATACCTTGTAACAGCTCTTTCGTTCACAACAATGGGAATCTCAGTTCATGCTGGAGGTGTGGGGGCAGACATGCTGCCAGGACTTGCAGGTTTCAACAGTTCGTCTGCAGAAATTGTAACCTCAAGGGCCATTTAGCCAGAATGTGCAGAAAGCCTGTAACCAAGCTAATATACGAGGCGGATGAACCAGACGAGGGGTCTGCGAGGCAGGATGACGCTTGGGGCAAATCAATGGACGCTGAAGTTCAGCGGGTTCATGTGGCAAACATTCACAGCTCATATACCAAAATGCCACCTATGATGATGAAAGTCCTATTAAACGGCATCCCTGTACGCATGGAGCTGGATACGGGGGCCAGCCAGTCACTCATGAGTGTTAAACAATTCGAAAAGCTGTGGCCACTCAAAGCCAGCAGACCCAAACTAGACCGCATTGAGACGCAATTACGGATGTACACCAAAGAAATCATTCCAGTGCTAGGCAGTGCAATGTTGGCGGTCACACACAATGGATCGGTAAACCGGCTGCCGCTCTGGATTGTCCCGGGCAATGGTCCTGCACTGTTGGGGAAGAGCTGGTTAGCTGAGATGAACTGGAAATGGGGGAATGTGCACGCCATGTCATCTGTGGAGCGAAGTTCATGCTCACAGGTCCTACAGCAATTTGAGTCACTATGTCAACCTGGCGTCAGGACAGTCAAAGGTACCAAAGTAGTGATACGCATCACCCCGGATGCCAGACCAGTGCATCACAAAGCCAGAGCTCTGCCGTATGTGGTGAGGGAGAAAATTGAGAGCGAGTTGGACCGGTTGCTGAGAGAGGGCATCATCTCGCCCCTTGAATTCAGCGACTGGGCGAGCCCCTGTACTAAAAGCGGATGGCTCGGAAAGGATCTGTGGCGACTACAAGGCCACTATCAATCGGGTGTCCCTACAAGACCAATACCCGCTCCCGAGAGCGGAGGACCTTTTTACCACGCTGGCAGGCGGCAAGCTGTTCACCAAGTTGGACCTCACTTCACCCTACATGACCCAAGAAATGGCCGACGAATCCAAACTACTGACCATTATCACCACGCACAAGGGACTGTTTGTTTACAGCAGGTGTCCGTTTGGCATTCGGTCAGCGGCTGCGATTTTTCAAAGAAACATGGAAAGCCTGCTCAAATCCATTCCCGGAACAATCGTATTTCATAACGACATCCTCATCACGGGTCAAGATACCGAGGAACATTTCCACAACCTGGAGGAGGTGCTATGCCGACTGGACCGGGTAGGCCTGCAACTCAAGAAGTCTAAGTGTGTGTTTTTGCCTCCCGAGGTCGAGTTTCTGGGCAGGAGGGTTGCTGCAGACGGGATGCGGCCCACCGAATCCAAAACGGAGGCAATTCGACGAGTGCTCAGGCCCTGCAACACATCGGAGTTGCGTTCATTTCTGGGATTCTTGAACTATTTTGGGAATTTCTGCCGAACTTAAGCACATTGTTGGAGCCGCTACACATGCTCCTGCATAAGGGTTGCGATTGGTTTTGGGGGGACTGTCAGGAATGGGCTTTCAATCGGGCGCGGAACCTACTTTGTTCAAATAAGTTGTTGATCCTGTACGACCCCCGTAAGAAATTGGTTCTGACATGTTATGCATCGTCCTATGGGTTGGGTGCGTGTTGCAGCAGGTAACGCTGAGGGCCAACTACAACCTGTGGCTTATGCCTCCAGGTAGCTCTCTCAAGCTGAACGGGGATATGGGATGGTTGAGAAGGAAGCACCCGCATGTGTCTATGGGGTGAAAAAGATACATCAGTACCTTTTTGGCAGGAGTTTGGATTAGAAACAAACCACAAGCCATTAACATCCCTGCTGTCAGACAGCAAGGCTGTCAATGCCAATGTGTCAACTCGCATACAGCGATGGGCTCTTACGCTCGTTGCGTGTGACAACCCCATCTGACACCGGCCCGGCACCGAAAACTGCGCTGACGCGCTCAGCAGGCTTCCACTGGTCACCACTGAGCGGGCAGCGGAGCAAAGCGCTGATATGGTCATGGATGTCGATGCCTTTGACAGCGCGGGCTTCCTCATCGCAGCCCGCCAGATCAAAATCTGGACAAACAGAGATCCCCTCCTAACCTTGATTAAAAAATGTGTCCTGACTGGGGATTGGGCGCCCGCACACGGAGCAAGCCCTGAGGAGGTCAGGCCGTTTCACAGACGGATGGATGAGCTCTCCATCCAAGCCGACTGCCTACTATGGGGCAGCCGGGTAGTCATGCCCCAGAGGGGCAGGGAAGCATTCATCAGGGAACTCCACAGCAAGCACCCAGGCATCGTGCTGATGAAGGCCATTGCCCGGTCACATGTGTGGTGGCCAGGAATTGATTCAGACCTGGAACACTGTGTTTGCAGGTGCACGATGTGTACCCAGCTCGGTAATGCCCCCAGGGAGGCCCCGCTCAGCCCCTGGCCCACCAGGCCATGGTCACGTATTCACGTAGACTACGTGGGCCCATTCATGGGAAAAATGTTTCTCATTGTGGTTGATGCGTACTCGAAATGGATCGCGTGCATCATTTTGAATTCGTGCACAACATCCATCACCGTGGAGAGTCTGTGCACGGTCTTTGCGACCCACGGCTTGCCGGACATCCTTGTTAGCGATAATGGCCCATGTTTCTCAAGCTACGAATTCTGGGTGTTCATGTCGGGTAATGGCATTAACCATGTCAGGACAGCACCGTTCAAGCCGGCCTCCAATAGCCAGGCAGAACGTGCGGTCCAAATCATAAAACAAGGCATGTTCCGGATTCAAGGACCCTCCCTTCAAAGCCGCCGATCGCGCCTCCTGCTGGCCTATAGGTCCCGACCGCACTCGCTCACGGGGGTCCCGCCCGCGGAGCTACTCATGAAATGAACACTCAAAACTCGGCTGTCCCTCATTCATCGAGTCCTGTCCGACATTGTTGAGGGCAAGCGCCAGTCCCAAAATGAGTACCATGACCGAAATTCAAGGGGGAGATGTATCGAAATTGATGACCCCGTATTTGTTTTCAATCATGCTTTGGGGCCCAAATGGCTTGAGTACTGTAATAGACAAAGAGGGGTCATAGTAGTTAAACTTAACAATGGGCAGATATGCTGCAAGCATCTGGACCAAGTAAAAAAAAGGTTCAGCATGGTCACTGAGGAACCTGAGGAAGATCATGAGATGGTATTCACACCACCGCCAGTGAACGAGCAACAAGAACATTCAGCAGCATGCACAGTCCCTGCGGTCAGCCCGGACAGGCCGGAATCACCACAAGTGACAGACACGCATACCAAGGCTCAACAACCAGAGCCCTAACTGCGGCGCTCCACGAGAGAGCGCAGACCACCCGAGAGACTTAACCTATGATCCCAATAAGATGTTGACGGGGAGGTGATGTCATGTATGTAACCTTTATGTAACAACACTGCAATATAGTATATATGTAAGAAATGCACACCTTGACTACAGGGGGTGAACTTGTGGGAGACACTCCTCACCTGGTCATCCAGGTATATAAAGGGAGGTCCCACGCAGGGTCATTACTTCTTGGTCCTGTGAATAAAGGTTCAGGTCATAGAGTGACCTTGTCCATAGAATGTGCCTCGTGTGGATTTGTGGTATTGTGTAAGGACTTTACAGAGACCATGAGGGTAATCTTTGCATGGAGGCAGAAGATGTTGGGAGAGTTCTTAACAAATACTTTGTATCTGTTTTCACAAAGGAAAGGGGCAATGCAGATACTGCTATCGAGGAGGAGTGTGATATTCTGGATGAAATAAATATAGTGAAAGAGGAAGTATTAAGGGGTCTAGCAGCTTTGAAAGTAGATAAGTCCCCAGGCCCGGATGAAATTCATCCCAGGCTGTTGAACGAAGTAAAGGATGAAATAGCAGAGGCCTTGACCATCAATTTCCAGTCCTCTTTGGAACTGGGCATGGTGCCGGAGGATTGGAGGACTGCTAATGTAGTACCCTTGTTTAAGAAGGGAGAAAGGGAAAGGCCGATTAATTACAGGCCTGTCAGCCTAACCTCAGTGGTGGGAAAATTATTGGAAAAATCCTGAAAGACAGGCTGAAACTGCATTTGGAAAGGCAAGGATTAATTAGGGGCAGTCAGCGCGGATTTGTTAAGGGAAGATCGCATTTGACTAAACTGATTGAATTTTTTGAGGAGGTAACCAAGAGGGTCGTGAGTACGATGTAAGATGTAATAACTTTAGCAAAGCCTTTGATAAGGTCCCACATGGTAGACTGGTCATGAAGGTTAAAGCCCATGGGATACAGGGCTAAGTGTCAAGTTGGATTCAAAATTGGCTTGGAGGTAGGAAGCAAAGGGTAATGATTGATGGATGTTTTTGTGAATGCAAGGATGTTTCCAGTGGGGACCCGCAGGGCTCAGTATTGGGTCCCTTGCTTTTTGTGGTATATATCAACAATTTAGATTTGAATATTGGGAGTATGATTAATTAGTTTGCAGACGACACTAAAATTGGCTGTGTGGTTGATAATGAAGAGGAAAGTCATGGCTGCAGGAGGATATCAATCTACTGGTCAGGTGGGCAGAGCAGTGGCAAATGGAATTTAATTCAGAGAAGTGCATGGTAATGCACTTTGGGAGGGCTAATAAGGAAAGGGTATACACATTAAGTGGTAGGCCACTTAATAGTGTCGATGAACAAAGGGACCTTGGAGTGCTTGTCCACAGAACTCTTTTTTTTGGGAGGAAACTAAAACATTAAATCATTAAATCGTGTCCCCCCGATCTGGGGGACACACCAAACAATTTCGAGGCCCCTAAAACAGGGGCTGCAACCTCGTGCATTCAATAAAAACATGGAACACGGACTCTTCCAGACCGCAGAAATTGCAGGCGGCCTGGGAGCCCGTGAACCGGCTTAAAAATTTATTGCACGGCACTGCTCCATGCACCACCCTCCAGGCCAAGTCCCCGATAAATAGTGGGAGGACTCCCGCGTAGAGTGCCCTACATCGGGGACCCCCGCCTCCTCCGGACGGCAAGATGGTACGCCATGGCGTGTCCGGACAGCAGGCGAGGATGGCAAAGTTGAGTGTGCAGGAGCAGCCCATACAGGAAACCCCTCCGCGCGGAACTGAAAGGCACGGAGGGGATTTCCTCGAGGCGGCTCAAGTTGTGAGGCGCCGGCTCCCGAGGGAGGTTCCGGGGTTTGGCGCCGATGAGGAATTCTGTCCCCACGTGCTTGAGCCTCCTCGACACACCTAACGGAGTCGGGGCCCAGAGCTGTTTTTAGCGACTCGATGGCATCGGCCGCGTGGCAGACGTTGGCGGAATTTAGGCGCCGCGCCAGCATGTCTGCCGCCGTCCAGGCCGCTCCTCCGCCATCGAGCAGGTCCCTGACCCTGGTCACCTCACCAGCCACAGCCCTCTCGTCCGACCGCCACTTAAAACCTCGGTCGTGGAGGTACGGATTCCCGAGCAGCGGCTCCTGCAGGACAGCCGCCACTCCAGCCGGTGGAAAGTTGCGCTTGGTGGAGACTTTGTTCCAGACCCTGGTGAGTTCCTTGTAAAAGACAGGCAGCTCCTGGAAGGCGGTCCTGATGCCCCCCAAGCTCACAAACAGGAGCTGCGTGTCGTAGTTGAGGCCGTGCTGCTGGCGGAAGAAATACATCGCCAGAGCGCGCCACCTGGGAGGGGGCTCGACGTAAAGGTATCTCTGCAGGGTCTGAATATGGAAAGTCGCGAGCTGGGTGCTGACGCACACCAACGACTGACCGCCATCCCCAAGCGGGAGATTCAAGACCGCGGCAGAGACCCAGTGCTTCCTGTTGTTCCAGAAGAAGTCCACCAGCTTCTTCTGTATCTTGGTGACAAACGCAGGGGGAGGAGTCAAAGTGACCAGCCGGTACCACAAATTGGCGGCCACCAGCTGGTTTATGACTCGCGCTCGACCCCTGTAGGACAGCACCCGGAGCAGTCCTATCCAGCACCCTAGGCGAGCGGCGACCTTGGCCTCCAGCTCTTGCCAGTTCGCCGGCCAGGCTTCCTCGTCGGGGCTAAGGTAGACTCCCAGATAGAGGAGATGGGTCGTGCTCCAGGCAAAAGGCATGAGCTCCTCCGGCAGGGAGTCCACCCGCCACTGACCCACCAGGAGTCCGGAACATTTCTCCCAGTTGATCCTGGCAGAGGATGCAGCCGAGTAAATCTCCTGGCACTCACGCATCCTCCGCAGGTCAGCGGGATCCTCTACTGTGAGGAGCACGTCATCGGCGTAAGCCGAGAGGACAACCTCCACGCCCGGCCCTTGCAGAGCCAGTCCCGTCAACCTCGTCCGCAGGAGGCGCAGGAAAGGCTCCACGCAAACGGCGTATAACTGGCCGGACATGGGGCATCCCTGGCGCACCCCTCTCCCAAAGCGAAGGGGCGCTGTCAAGGACCCATTAACCTTTATCAGACACTCCGCGGCGGCATACAAAAGTCGGATCCGGGCGACGAAATGCGTCCCGAACCCGAAAGCGCGCAGAGTTCCGAACAGATAGTCGTGGTCCACCCGGTCGAACGCCTTCTCTTGTTCGAGAGATAGGAAGGCAACCGACAGACCAGCCTCCTGGGAATGATGGATGAGATCCCGGACCAGATGGATGTTATCGTGGATTGTCCGCCCCAGGCCCGTGTAGGACTGGTCGGGGTGGATCATGTGGTCCAGCACGGCGCCAAGGCGAGCAGACATCACCCTGGCAAAGATTTTGTAGTCCGTGCTGAGGAGGGAGACCGGGCGCCAGTTCTTAAGGAGGCGGAGATCGCCCTTCTTAGGCAGCAGGATGGCGACTGCCCTGCGCCAAGAGAGGGGCATCTCCCCGGTCGCCAGACTTTCCCCCAGGACCCGCGCGTAGTCGCCCCCCAGGACGCCCCAGAACGCCCTGTGGAACTCCACGGTCAGCCCGTCCAGCCCCGGGGCTTTTCCCCTCGAGAGCCAGTCGAGGGCGCCGGTCAGCTCCGCCAGGCTTAGCGGAGCTTCCAGATTTTCGGCGCCCTCCGGGCCGACCTTCGGCTGGTCCTCCCACAAAACTCTACGCGCTTCCTCGCTGGACGGCTCCGGAGAGAACAGAGCCCCGTAATATTCACGGGCCCTGTTGTTGACGCCCTCCGGATCCGAGACCAGAGAGCCGTCGTCGGCCAGCAGCATCAAGAGCTGCTTACGGACACTCTGTCTTTTTTCCAGCGAGTAGAAGAAGGGGGAGCCGCGGTCCAGATCCCGCAGGAACCGGATCTGCGACCTCACGAACGCGCCTCGGGACCCGACGAACTGCAGGTCCTTCAGCGCGGCCTTCTTCGCTTCGTACACCGTCCGCAGGGCCGGGTCCTCGACGACTTGACCGAGACGGGACTCCAGGTCGAGCACCTCTTTTTCTAGGCGCCCGACCCTGGCCGCCCGCCTCTTGGTCGACCCCCTCGCGTACTCTTGACAGAAGACGCGGACGTGAGCCTTGCCCACGTCCCACCATAGCCTCAAGGAGGGGAAGCCCCCCTGCTTCCTTCTCCAGTCGGCCCAGAAACGACGGAACGAGTCCTGGAACCGCACGTCCTCCAGCAGCTGGTTGTTAAAATGCCAGTACGCGGACCCCGTCCTCACGCGGAGTGAAGCGAGCTCGGCCCACACCAGGTGGTGGTCCGAACACGGCACCGGTCGCATGGAGGCCGCCGGGACGCAGGAAACGTACGCCCGAGACACGTAAAGGCGGTCGGCTCTGGACCATCCGACTCTAGGCCTCACTCAAGTAAAGGCGCTGGAGTCGGGATGGAGATTTCGCCAGACGTCCACCAAGTCGAAGGACCCGACCAGGTCCCTCAACTTCTCCATCGCCGTCATGCTCTGCAGGGCACCGGAGCAGTCCCTCGCCTCGAGGGTGCAGTTAAAATCCCCCCTGAGGACTATGCAGTCGCCGACGTCGACGGAGCCAAGAAGAGCGGACACTTCTTCGAAGAAACGCGTCTGCTGCGGGCCGGGCTGAGGGGCGTACATGTTCACGAGATGGAGCGGCACGTCCCCCAGGTGAACCGTGACGTGCAGCAAGCGGCCTGGCACGGGCTCCTCGACCCCCAAGATCTCCGGCTGAAAATGCAGTGCCAACAAGATGGCCACCCCACAAGAAGTGGTAGTGAGGTGGCTCATGCGGACCTCTCCTTGCCATTCCAGGAGCCCCAGGCTTCGTCTCCCGGAACGGTGTGGGTTTCTTGCAGGAAGCACACCGCATATTTCCCCTCCCGCAGGAGCGGAAAATTGTTAAATCTACGGCGTGCCTCTCTGCCGCCGTTGATGTTGAGGCTGGCTATGGTTATCTTCATGGCAAAAGCATAGTGCAACCTCTATCTAACCTATTGTGGGGGGGGAGTGGAGTCATTTGTTGACCTCCACTCCTTCAGCAGCCCAGCGAGGAACCTTTTGGGCCGGCGCAGCTCAAGACCTTGCGCCTTTGATAAGGTCCGCCCGCGGCCATGGTTTTAGCGGCGACGTGGACGGACGCGATGAGCAGCCCCAGCTCGGACCATCTTTCCAGGGCCAGATGGGCTCGGTTGCGGCGACCCTGGCTCTGGACCAAAAAGTCCCGAAGTTCCTTTGCAGGAATGAGGGGGAAATCAGCGGCGGGCACGAGGAGATCCACCGCCTCACTGGCGATGGACTCGAGGTCTTCTCCCTCGTCCCCCACCGAGTCCCCGTCCCCCTCCGGGAGGTCACCGCCAGCAGCCGGCCCGTCGACCGCACGAGGTACGGCAAACGGCCCGGCCGCTCCATCCGGCCCTGGCTCTGCCCCGATCCCACCCCCAGGATCGTCGGCAGAGGAGTCCCCACTGAGCTCTTTTAAAAGCGGTGCTGGGTCGGGAAGCGACAGCGGAAGGGGTTCCTCCTCCGCCCCAGGAGCCGGGGAACACGGAGAGACCCGGCCAAAGAAAAGTTCAAGGTCCTCCAAGTACCCCAGCTCCAAAGTAGGGGGCGAGGGTTGTTGTTCTTCCCCCTCCCCGCCGCCACCCCCCGGCCCAGCGTGTACAGAATCATTAAAATTGTTAACATTTTGTGTTTCTTCCGGGCCGAGCGACTCCCGGGGGAAGTTGGTTAATAGCTGGGCGGGCTCAGGTTCGGCCTTTTCGGCCCCGCCCGCCTCAGTCCCCGGGACGCTCGACCCGGCGGCTACGCATTCCTCCGCTGGCCCCACGCCCCCCACGGCACGCGGACGCTACTAGGGGGAGGGGTGGCGGCGGCGCTAGCCTTGGCCGCCCTCGGTGGTTTGGCGGCCTTGGAGGCGGGGCAGTTCTTACGAACATGCCCCACCTCCCTACAGGCATGGCACCGCACGCCGTCCGACGTCCAGAAGACATGGTAGGCAGTCCCCTCGTGCACCACATTAAAACTACCCTCTGTCGTCTCCTCCCGCGCCAGCCGGACAAAGAGCTGGCGGCGGAAGGAGAAGACGTGGCGCAGGCTGTTCTCCCTGATGCCGAGCTTTTTGGGGTTGATCCCTGACCTTACCTCCCCCAGTTGGTGTAGGTGAGGGAGGAGGAGCCCAGCGGGAACAAAGGGCGGGACGTTTGAAAGGATGACCCTCTGCGTGGTGGCCTCGAGAGGGTCCATCGGCAGGAACGTCCCGCCCACCGTGAGACCCTTTTCAAGGGCCAGGGACACCGCCCGCTCCGAACCCAGGAAGAACACTGCCTTCCCAGACATCTTGGAGGCTGCGACAATGGCCAAGGGGCCGACTACCCCAGCCATCGCCCGCACGCACTCCTCAATGCTCATTGTGGGGTGAGTGTAGCTCTTGACCCCGTGTTTCTTTGTTATTAGTCTGAACGGTGGCAGGGCAGCAGGAGGCGCTGTGGATGTGGAGGCCGCCTGCGCATATGTTTTTGCTGGCCCTGCCACCGGCGTGGATGGGGTCGCCCCAAAGTCACAGGCCTTAATGTTCTTAAATTGGCCTCGTTTAAGTGTATGAGCAGAGGAGCTCTCAATAAGGCACACCTCTCCCCTAGTTGACAATTGGGGAGGGAGTTGCTCCCTCTGCTCAGTTGTCGTAATTGTTTTTTCAATTAGGAGGAAAGGGCTCTCAGAGAGAGAGAGAGACAGAGAGAGAGAGAGAAAGAGCGCTGGGGGTGGGAAAGAGGGAAGCTGCGAGGGCAGGTCTCCCCTCACAGCGATGGGTGGGTGTCTTTCTGGGGTGCACTCCCCGGATGATGGAAAACAAGACACAGTCTTTAGGATGGTCTTCGGGTGGGGGGAGAAGATGCCTTCACCTGGGGTAGCTGGAGCCACCCAGGCACACACTCCCAACGATGTTAAATAGGGTGATTAATGATTCTTCAACCAGGTAGCTCCAGCTATCCCAGGCTAGGCAATTGGGGAGGGGTGCTTCAGTGGTGTGTGGGGCCTAGCTGTAAGCAAGACCCCCACACTCACTTCCACACACACACACCCCCCGCGATGTTCCGGCCCTCGAAATGGTCTTCTTTCCTCCCCCCACCGATACAACAAAGTCTTTAGGGGAATGCACCAAAACACACCCACCTTTGGTTGATGAAGTTTCTCCCTCCTTCCACACTGGATAGTTGTTGTTCTTTTTCCCCCTCTCTCCAAATCTCTGCAGCAGTATTAAAGGTTGTTGAATTTTCTGCTCTCCTCTCCCTCTGGATGGATTGGAATGTAGAAAGCACCTTCCTCCTCTTCCTGGGCTGTTTCACAGGTCTCATGAAGGCTTTCCAGGCAGGAGCAACAGCAGATAGCTCCTTCTCTCACAGCTCCAGGCTCCAAGTGAATAGGCCACGCCTCCAAAGCTCCACCATTGGTCCACAGATTCCCTGAAAGTAGCAGGCCAGGTGGATAAGGTAGTTAAGAAGGCATGCGGAATGCTTGGCATTATTGGCCGAGGCATAGAATATAAGAGCAGGGAGGATCTGCTTAAATTGTATAGTACTTTGGTTCGGCCACAGCTGGAGTATTGTGTGCAGTTCTGGTCACCATATTAAAAGAAGGACATGATTGTACTAGAGAAGGAGCAGAGGGGATTTACTAGGATGCTGTCTGGAATGGAGAATCTTAGTTATGAGGACAGATAAGGTGGGTTTGTTCTCATTGGAACAGTGGAGGTGAGAGGAGACCTCATTGAGGTGTACAAAATATTGAGGGGCCTGGACATGGTGGATAGTAAGAGTCTATTTCTGTAGGAGCAAAAACCTTAATCAGGGGAAAGTAATTTGGTAAAATTAAAACATAAAGCAAGAAGGCTGAGAGAAAGGTTTAATGCGTTCATGGTAGAATAGCTGAATCCCACATTCCAGCAATTAGGCTGAAACACAGATGATCAGAGAGATTCTCTGAGGAGATAACACTTTTATGACAGCTCACAGAAATAGCGAGATAAGGCCGCCATGTTCCAGTCACACGAAATAACAGAAACAAAGCCACTTTGAGCTGAGTATAGCCAGATGGCTATCAAGGACACAGTCTGAGAGCGACCTTGGGAACATGTTCACAGAAATGTAACACATAACCTATAGGGGGGCTTTTCCCTAGCAACAGTGGCCATAACAGAATGTACCAATGAAATTGCTGTAAACTGTAGTAACCAATGAAATTGCTGTAAACTGTAGGAACCAATGTATTAGTAGCAGGTGGGTGGGGAATGGTGGCAAATAACCAATGGAACACTTCCCCAGGGAGTTTCACCATTTTGACTGTATTTCGACTGTATAAAAATGTAACTGCGCAACCTGTCCCACGACACCGGCAATTAAGCACAGTAGGCTTACTTAGGCAATCGGTTCTCCCTTGATTAATCAGGTTTTAATAAACAATTCTTTTTTCTAGATGGACCTTTTGTGCTGAGTGTTATATTTTTAATACTCCACAACATTTTGGCGTAGTCAACAGAATACAATGGGCAGTCTACAAATGGGCGTATACGGATCCATCACGAGTGAGTGTATTTAAATTACCACTCATTATCTGATGTGAGCCGTTACGAGACATGTCTGTTGCCCAGGGTACCTAAATCTGTGAAAAGCCTGTTATGGTGTAAAAGACTTGGGGGAATTAGGAAGTCACGATAGACACTATCAGAAGGTAGCGATGTGAGAGTTGCCTCTAAGTTCAAGGGGAACCGGGTAGAGGGACGATCAGTATCTTAGAATACAGATAAATCGATAAGGGTGCCGATGGCATTGCAGGCTCTAGGTTTAGGGGTAACTGATTAGGGTGACAATCAGTATCTAAGAATATAGTTTAAATCGATAAAAAGTCGGTGAGGCCATAGATGAAGTAAAACAAAGTAGGGAGACGGTCAGTATCTGAGAATACAGTGAAAACGATATAAGGGTAGGCGTACCAAAAACTGAGTATGGCGTGTAAATATATGCTGGACACTGCTCCCTTATGGGGAGGCGGGGTGTGGGGGCGGGGGTGGGGGGCGGTGGTGGGTAGATATTTTTCAGATGACCATAAAAAACCTGATAGTGACTATGTTAAGTGAGGAATGGATCCAAAAATAGAGCCAGCTAAACAATAGAATTAATAAGCTTTGTTGAATGAAAAAAAACTGGTGAGAATGTCTGTCTTTAAATGAAAAGTGCTTGTTTGGTTTCATTTGTCTGAAAGCCTGTTTGAAAAAATGGTGCAGCTGTCTGTTTGTTTAAGCTCCACCCACTTTTTCAGACTGAGTGTAGAAGGTTTTTAACCCTTTGTAGTGTTGTCCTAGATATGGGAAGTTTTAAGGAAGTGTGAACCTAGAATTGAATTACATTTGAAGTTAGAAACGCAGATGCGGATTTATTCTGATGATAAGCTAGGATATGCACAAAGGATAGGTTTGTTTAACAAGAGATAAAAATGCGTAATCCGGTTTGTTTTTTAAAAAAAATTCCGATGCGCTCACTTACTTGTCAAAAAAAACCCCGTAATCATTGATTATATTGGGTTGAAAGACACTAAATTTAGTCTGGAAATGAGATAAAGAACGGAGAAGGAAAATTGTAATGCCTTTAAAAAAGCCTGCGTGGGTCTATCGAGGAAACCACGCCCCCAGTTTTCTTTGTGTAAAATCTTACATTAAATGACGTGAAAGCTTCTAGCTCAGTAAAAAGAGTTTTAAATAAAAGATTGACAGTACAATATTTGAATTGGGATTTTGAGATATTTCAGGTGATTCTCCTTGATTAACATTTTGGTTTTATTGGAAAATCTTGGGTTTGGAAGCCTTTTTAATAAAGTATACAACTACTGCGTCAGAAGCTGAAGCTTCAAAAGATGTAATTCATGAGATACTGTATCACAACCTATGTCTTGAAGTTACAGAGCAAAAGATTTTCTACTTATGCTATTCCTATTTGGATTGGAGTTTTTAATGTTCAGCTTCTAAAACAGAAGTTAATTACATCATTATAAAACAAGTACTTTGCATTCTGTGATCTGTGAATCACTTAGAAACTATAAGAATAAATGAGAAGTCCAATATTAAAAAAAACAGTATTACCATATTTGACATTTTGTAATCTAACAATAAATACAAATACTACAAGAGGGGAGCAGAAATTAGGATGGGAACAGTGAAGAGTTAATTTTGTTGTGAAGGTTTCAAGTACCACTGGTTAAGTAAGAAAAGGCACAACAAAATACTGAGATACATTTAAAATAAAAAGTTAAATCCTATCTCTTTAAAAGAAAAGAAATAAAACTGAAAGGTTTGGATACAATCTAGAAATGCCTTTGGGGAACAGAGTAATTTTGACGGGCATGCTAATGTGGGAAGTGGCCAACTTCTTGAAAGGGACTGGGGGGCACTGGGCAAGTGGGGAGCTGTCTGCAAGAGTGTAAAAGGAGTGGGGTCGACCTCAAAGCAGGACTGCGGGCTGGTAAAATGTGAGCCTGCAATGATTCCAGGACCCAAACGTACTTCCCACTGCCAATACTCGATAAAACCAGAAGCCGCACAGGCTGGGAGACAGACAGTGGGGGATTTACTGGAAAGCGGTATACTCCGAGAGGTAGAGGGAACAACAAATTCCCCTGTTTGGCCCATGCGAAAGTCGGGCAGATCATACTGGGTAACTATTGATTATACTGCCTTCAATAAGGTGACTCCCCATCAACATCCTATCATGGCCAGCCCAGCCACAATATTTAATGGATTGCAGAACCAATACAACGGCAATTGAAAGGGGGGAAAACCATCCTTAGAAACTATAGAGTGGGGATCCGAACAAGAAGCTGCATACGGTAATCTGAAGGAAGCCCTAATGTCAGCTCCAGGGCTGGGACTCTGGAACATGGATCTCCCATTCCATATATATTGTGAGAACCAGGGAGGCTTCTATGGAGCCGCGGTGACACAAATGCATGGGGATAGGATGAGATCCGTAGCTTACTACTCGACACAGCAATCACCAGTGGCAGCCGGTCTGTCCAGATGCCTGGCCGCACTGGATTGTGCCACTTGGGCAGTCAAAATTAGCGAGCCTGCCATAATGACAGGAGAAATAATACTACACACAAAACACACACTGGTGGAAATGCTAAATACAGGGAAGCTCCGGGCCGTCTCCAACGTCCGTCGGAGGCAGTTCTATTACCACATGATTGACTCGGATTAAGGAACGCATTTCACTGGTCAAGTAATGAAAGAAATGAAGAATATTTGGTATCAGCAGGAGTTTCACAACCCATATCACCCCCCCCCCCCCCCCGAGTTCAGGGATGGTAGAGAGAATGAATCAGACCCTTAAAACCACCTTGAGCAAGGCAATGAGGTTACCAGAAGGAATAGTGACAGGAGGAGCTGACTTAGGCCCCCTACGAGACAGAATCAGAAAGTATGTGAGGGAATTGAGTGAGCAGTTGAAAGGTATGCGACAGGAGGTCCGAGAAAGGCAGAAGGAGGAGGACGAAGGCGGTGAGATAACCGCCTCGGCTATAATCCCCGAGGTGGGGGGCGAAGGTGATGGTTAAGGAAGTGGCAGAGAAACCAGGGTTCGCACCGAGGGGGAGCAGACCATATGAGGTATTAATTAGTGGAGATACGTGAATATGAAAGGTAGGGGCCTGCGGAAGCACTGGTCCCAGCTGAAATAATATAAAGGTATGACAGATGGACTTTTTAAAGAGGACTAGAATGTATATTTGCAATATTAGGGGTATTGGCGATAATAAAATGGATCTGGAAAAGGGCACATGCCCGGAGAAATGGTGCAAACAATCTGGTTGAATTAGAAATGATAAAAATTTAACCCCTGGGACACCAGGCTGCAATCTCTCAACAGAAAAAGAATGTGGCTCGTTGCAAGGATTCTGACAGGTGCCTTAATCCTCACTAGCTTGAGAAAAGCTACCGGGACACTAACACAGGGACAACCAATTGAGGGACAGCAAGGCGTGTATTATGTGGATTCGGGTGACGTTGGGTGAGACCGGAAAGCTAACGGTGGTGGTTGAAACAACAATAGAGTTAAGGTGCAGCGTCGGAATGCTGTACCTAAAAAAATGGACAAAGGGCTAGAAAAACCTGTGGAAATGGGGCAGTATGGAATTAACAATTTGGGTAAATGAGACCCTGGTGTGTCAGGTAGATTACTGGGGGTGGGAGAGAGAAAGATGGGTCCAGAGGAAGGGGTGCAGATAAGGTGCACACCACGGGACATTGAATTCTCAGGAATACCTCAGCCAGGAGAGGACAAGCAAAAGTTGTGCCCGCCCTCCAAATGCACATATGGGACCAGTGATGAGTGGTGCTGGGAGGATGTTCTCCGAGGAATACCCACCACCACTGCCCACCAACTATCACAGCCTTTATTATTACTCTCCCCCCTCCCCCTCCCCGACAACCCCACCCCCCATCAGAACCCCTGGAGTGCCCAAATATAACCAGGGGAGCTCCAGGAGGGCTAGTAATAAAATGAACAAAAGACAGAATCCACTTCGGGGTGCGACAGCAGGTGATTACAGTATTTTTAAACCTGACGGATATAAGTATCAACAGTTTCTGCAAGCCCAGAACAATTGCAATATATAAGAATCTGACATTACAAGCCTTAGAGGGGCCAGAGTCTAACATGAAACTTGTGGTGACCTGAAAGACGAGGAGGAAAAGGGGCATATTAGAAATGGTAGGCGTGGGCTATGTGGCCATGGTCGCAACAGTCAACACGGTAGACCCTCAGGCCATAAATGAACAAGTCAGTACTTTAACCCATATCTTAAAGGGGCTGTCAAAAAGAGGAGATGATAACAACCAGCTACAGGCTCAATTAGGGGATGGGACCGAAAGAGAGATATTGCAAGTAGCCCAAACTTGAAAAGACTACGCAAGGCACATTAACCTGCTAAACGACCGAACCGCTAAGGCAAGTGGGGCCGGTGTGTGTGCGGGGTATGGAGCATGGATGCTGGCCTCAGTGAAACATAATTTGGAACAGTTACAGAATGGAGAGGTCCCGGACTGGATAACCAACAACATTTTTAAAACTTGGATGCTGGATAAAAATCCTTTTCAAGCCTGTCAGATTTGGAGGAATAGCCACGCATGGGTCCCTGAGAATAGATGCATCACTGGCCACCAGAATACAGTAGGGTTCATAGTAAGCATTCCCAAATATAAATTTACTGAAGGACTAAGTCGAAACAAAGTTACAAACATAGGGGAAGTAAGAAACAAAACACGAGTAAGGTATCACAAGCTGCATCAATATGTTATTAAAAATGGGAATAAGAACATAAGAACATAAGAATTAGGAACAGGAGTAGGCCATCTAGCCCCTCGAGCCTGCTCCGCCATTCAACAAGATCATGGCTGATCTGGCCGTGGACTCAGCTCCACTTACCCGCCTGCTCCCCGTAACCCTTAATTCCCTTATTGGTTAAAAATCTATCTATCTGTGATTTGAATACATTCAATGAGCTAGCCTCAACTGCTTCCTTAGGCAGAGAATTCCACAGATTCACAACCCTCTGGGAGAAGAAATTCCTGCTCAACTCGGTTTTAAATTGGCTCCCCCGTATTTTGAGGCTGTACCCCCTAGTTCTAGTCTCCCCGACCAGTGGAAACAACCTCTCTGACTCTATCTTGTCTATTCCTTTCATTATTTTAAATGTTTCTATAAGATCACCCCTCATCCTTCTGAACTCCAACGAGTAAAGACCCAGTCTACTCAATCTATCATCATAAGGTAACCCCCTCATCTCCAGAATCAGCCTAGTGAATCGTCTCTGTACCCCCTCCAAAGCTAGTATATCATTCCTTAAGAAAGGTGACCAAAACTGCACGCAGTACTCCAGGTGCGGTCTCATCAATACCCTATACAGTTGCAGCAGGACCTCCCTGCTTTTGTACTCCATCCCTCTCGCAATGAAGGCCAACATTCCATTCGCCTTCCTGATTACCTGCTGCACCTGCAAACTAACTTTTTGGGATTTTGTGTCCCTGGAGATGGAGCACGCGGTGTCCACCGGTACGCTCGCGGCCTTCCGCGAGAGGTGGGCACCGGAGGGACTGGAGTGCATCATCACGCCCGGCAACCAAATTTTAATTTGATTTTATGTTTTTAAGTTAATTTGTTTTAATTGCCGGTGCTTTTAGTGTCCCCCTCCCCTTTGATAGGGGGCACTTGGAGAAAAATATGTTTTTGTGCCCAAAAAACCCCCCAAAAAATACCACAAAAAAATAAAAGGGCCTGTAAATGTTTGGTGTTTCCCCCAGATCGGGGGGGCACGGTTTAATGTTTTTTGTTTACTCCCAAAAAGAGTTTCATGCACAAGGGTGCATCATCACGCCCGGCAACCAAACTTTAATTTGATTTTATGTTTTTTAAGTTAATTTGTTTTAATTGCCGGTGCTTTTAGTGTCCCCCTCCCCTTTTATAGGGGGCACTTGGAAAAAAAAATTTGATTGTGTGCCCAAAAAAAACCCCCAAAAATTTTTTAAAAAGAGCCTTGTAAATGTTGGTGTTTCCCCCAGATCGGGGGGCACGGTTTAATGGTTTTTGTTTACTCCCAAAAAGAAAACATTTCATGCACAAGTACCCCCAGGTCCCTCTGCACCGCAGCATGTTGTAATTTCTCCCCAATCAAATAATATTCCCTTTTACTGTTTTTTTTTCCAAGGTGGATGACCTCACATTTTCCGACATTGTATTCCATCTGCCAAACCTTAGCCCATTCGCTTAACCTATCTAAATCTCTTTGCAGCCTCTCTGTGTCCTCTACACAACCTGCTTTCCCACTAATCTTTGTGTCATCTGCAAATTTTGTTACACTACACTCTGTCCCCTCTTCCAGGTCATCTATGTATATTGTAAACACTTGTGGTCGCAGCACCAATCCCTGTGGCACACTACTAACCACCGATTTCCAACCCAAAAAGGACCCATTTATCCCAACTCTCTGCTTTCTGTTAGCTAGCCAATTCTCTATCCATGCCAATACATTTCCTCTAACTCCACGTACCTTTATCTTCTGCAGTAACCTTTTGTGTGGCACCTTATCGAATGCCTTTTGGAAATCTAAATACACCACATCCATCAGTACACCTCTATCCACCATACTCGTTATATCCTCAAAGAATTCCAGTAAATTAGTTAAACATGATTTCCCCTTCATGAATCCATGTTGCGTCTGCTTGATTGCACTATTCTTATCTAGATGTCCCGCTATTTCTTCCTTAATGATAGCTTCAAGCATTTTCCCCACTACAGATGTTAAACTAACCAGCCTATAGTTACCTGCCTTTTGTCTGCCCCCTTTTTTAAACAGAGGCGTTACATTAGCTGCTTTCCAATCCGCTGGTACCTCCCCAGAGTCCAGAGAATTTTGGTAGATTATAACGAATGCATCTACTATAACTTCCGCCATCTCTTTTAATACCCTAGGATGCATTTCATCAGGACCAGGGGACTTGTCTACCTTGAGTCCCATTAGCCTGTCCAGCACTACCCACCTAGTGATAGTGATTGTCTCAAGGTCCTCCCTTCCCACATTCCTGTGACCAGCAATTTCTGGCATGGTTTTTGTGTCTTCCACTGTGAAGACCGAAGCAAAATAATTGTTTAAGGTCTCAGCCATTTCCACATTTCCCATTATTAAATCCCCCTTTTCATCTTCTAAGGGACCAACATTTACTTTAGTCACTCTTTTCCATTTTATATATCGGTAAAAGCTTTTGCTGATATATAAGACCAAGGCAGTATCTTTAACAGATTGTTATAAGAATAACGAAGTTGTGTTATGGTGAGAGTCGTTTCAGGAGGGAAAAGGTGACTCTGGATACAACCAAAAAGAGGGATGCATCCTAAGCATCACCCCATGGGCATTGGACTATGCGACTATAGCGGCATCACAAGGAGACTGACGGTGGCACATCAGCGCAACAGTCGCTAACCTGACTGTGGGAGGGGTGATAACATAGAAACATAGAAACATAGAAAATAGGTGCAGGAGTAGGCCATTTGGCCCTTCGAGCCTGCACCACCATTCAATAAGATCATGGCTGATCATTCACCTCAGTACCCCTTTCCCGCTTTCTCTCCATACCGCTTGATCCCTTCAGCCATAAGGGCCATATCTAACTCCCTCTTGAATATATCCAATGAACTGGCATCAACAACTCTCGGCAGTAGGGAATTCCACAGGTTAACAACTCTCTGAGTGAAGAAGTTTCTCCTCATCTCAGTCCTAAATGGCTTAGCCCTTATCCTTAGACTGTGTCCCCTGGTTCTGGACTTCCCCAACATCGGAAACATTCTTCCTGCATCTAACCTGTCCAGTCCCGTCAGAATTTTATATGTTTCTATGAGATCCCCTCTCGTCCTTTTAAATTCCAGTGAATACAGCCCAGTCAATCCAGTCTCTCCACATATGTCAGTCCTGCCATCCCAGGAATCAGTCTGGTGAACCTTCGCTGCACTCCCTCAATAGCAAGAACGTCCTTCCTCAGGTTAAGAGAGCAAAACTGAACACAATATTCCAGGTGAGGCCTCACTAAGGCTCTGTACAACTGCAGTAAGACCTCCCTGCTCCTATACTCAAATCCCCTAGCTATGAAGGCCAACATGCCATTTGCTTTCTTCACCACCTGCTGAACCTACATGCCAACTTTCAATGACTGATGCACCATGACACCCAGGTCTCATTGCACCTCCCCTTTTCCTAATCTGCCGCCATTCAGATAATATTCTGCCTTCCTGTTTTTGCCACCAAGGTGGATAACATCACATTTATCCACATTATACTGCATCTGCCTCGCGTTTGCCCACTCACCTAACCTGTCCAATCACCCTGCAGCCTTTTAGCATCCTCCTCACATCTCACACTGCTATCCAGCTTCGTGTCATCTGCAAACTTGGAGATATTACACTCAATTCCCTCATCCAAATCATTAATGTATATTGTAAATAGCTGGGGTCCCAACACTGAGCCTTGCGGGACCCCAGTAGTCACTGCCTGCCATTCTGAAAAGGACCCGATTATCCCGACTCTCTGCCTCCTGTCTGCCAACCAGTTCTCTATCCACGTCAGTACATTACCCCCAATACCATGTGCTTTAATTTTGCACACCAATCTCTTGTGTGGGACCTGGTCAAAAGCCTTTTGAAAGTCCAAATACACCACATCCACTGGTTCTCCCTTGTCCACTCTACCAGTTACATCCTCAAAAAATTCTAGAAGATTTGTCAAGCAGGATTTCCCTTTCATAAATTCATGCTGACTTGGACCGATCCTGTTACTGCTTTCCAAATGTGTTGCTATTTCATCTTTAATAATTGATTCCAACATTTTCCCCACTACTGAGGTCATGCTAAATGGTCTATAATTACCCATTTTCTGTCTCCCTCCTTTCTTAAAAAGTGGTGTTACATTAGCTATCCACTAGTCCATAGGAACCAATCCAGAGTCGATATAGACTGTTGGAAAATGATCAGCAATACATCCACTATTTCTAGGGCTACTTCCTTAAGTACTCTGGGATGCAGACTATCAGGCCCCGGGGATGTATTGGCTTTCAATCCCACCAATTTCCCGCCTAATAAGGATTTGCTTCAGTTCCTCCTTCTCACTAGACCCTCGGTCCCCTAGTATTTCCGAAAGGTTATTTGTGTCTTCCTTCGTGAAAACAGAACCAAAGTACTTGTTTAACTGGTCCGCCATTTCTTTGTTCCCCATTATAAATTCACCTGAATCTGACTGCAAGGGACCTACGTTTCTTTTTCTTTTTCTTTTCACATATCTATAGAAGCTTTTGCAGTCAGTTTTTATGTTCCCAGCAACTGCAACAATGGCAATGGGAGAATTTTGTAACACAGCAGAGGAGGACAAAGGGTTTAATTAAGAGGAGGAAGATAAAGTATCATACCCCCTCCTAATTAAACCCTTTGTCCTTCTCTGCTGTATTACAAAATTCTCCCAGTCCTCAGGTTTGCTGCTTTTTCTGGCTAATTTATATGCCTCTTCCTTGGATTTAACACGATCCTTAATTTCCCTTGTTAGCTACGATTGAGCCACCTTCCCCGTTTTATTTTTACTCCAGACAGGGATGTACAATTGTTGAAGTTCATCCATGTGATCTTTAAATGTTTGCCATTGCATATCCACCATGAACCCTTTAAGTATCACTCGCCAGTCTATTCTAGCAAATTCACGTCTCATACCATCGAAGTTACCTTTCCTTAAGTTCACGACCCTAGTCTCTGAATTAACTGTGTCACTCTCCATCTTAAGAATTCTACCATATTATGGTCACTCTTCCCCAAGGGGCCTCGCACAACAAGATTGCTTATTAATCCTTTCTCATTACACATCACCCAGTCTAGGATGGCCATCCCTCTAGTTCCTCGACATATTGGTCTAGAAAACCATCCCTAATACACTCCAGGAAATCCTCCTCCACCGCATTGCTACCAGTTTGGTTAGCCCAATCAATATGTAGATTAAAGTCGCCCATGATAACTGCTGTACCTTTATTGCACGCATCCCTAATTTCTTGTTTGATGCTGTCCCCAACCTCACTACTACTGTTTGGTGCTCTGTACACAACTCCCACTAGCGTTTTCTGCCCTTTGGTATTCTGTAGCTCCACCCATACCAATTTCACATCATCCAAGCTAATGTCCTTTGTTACTATTGCATTAATTTCCGCTTTAACCAGCAACTTTTCCTTCCTGTCTATCCTTCCTAAATGTTGAATACCCCTGGATGTTTAGTTCTCAGCCTTGGTCACCCGAGAGCCATGTCTCCGTGATGCCAACTACATCATATCCATTAACTGCTATCTGCGCAGTTAATTCGTCTACCTTATTCCGAATACTCCTCGCATTGAGGCACAGAGCCTTCAGGCTTATATTTTTAACACACTTTGCCCCTTTAGAATTTTGCTGTAATTTGGCCCTTGTTGGTTTTTGCCTTGGGTTTCTCTGCCCTCCACTTTTACTTTTCTTCTTTCTATCTTTTGCTTCTGTCTCCATTCTACTTCCCTCTGTCTCCCTGCATAGGTTTCCATCCCCCTGCCATATTAGTTTAACTCCTCCCCAACAGCACTAGCAAACACTCCCCCTAGGACATTGGTTCCGGTCCTGCCCAGGTGCAGACCGTCTGGTTTGTACTGGTCCCATCTCCCCCAGAACCAGTTCCAATGTCCCAGGAATTTGAATCCCTCCCTTCTGCACCACTCCTCAATCCACGTATTCATCTGAGCTATCCTGTGATTCTTACTCTGACAAGCACGTGGCACTGGTAGCAATCCTAAGATTACTACTTTTGAGGTTCTACTTTTTAATTTAGCTCCTAGCTCCCTAAATTCGTCTTGTAGGACCTCATCCCGTTTTTTACCGATATCATTGGTACCTATATGCACCGCGACAACTGGCTGTTTACCCTCCCTCTTTAAAATGTCCTGCACCCGCTCCAAGACATCCTTGACCCTTGCACCAGGGAGGCAACATACCATCCTGGAGTCTCGGTTGCGGCCACAGAAATGTCTATCTATTCTCCACGGTGCCATGAACTTGGCTGCTGCTGCTCTCCCCTGATGAGTCATCCCCCTCAACAGTACCAAAAGTGGTGTATCTGCTTTGCAGGGGGATGACCGCAGGGGACCCCTGCACTACCTTCCCTGTACTGCTCTTCCTGTTGGTCACCCATCCCCTATCTGGCTGTGTACCCTTTATCTGCAGTGTGGCCAACTCACTAAACGTGCTATTCACGTCATTCTCAGCATCGTGAATGCTCCAGAGTAAATCCACCCGCAGCTCAAGTGCCGCAATGCGGCCTGTCAGGTGCTGCAGGCGGATGCACTTCCCGCATATGTCGTCGTCAGGGATACTGGAAGCGTCCCTGACTTCCCAAATAGCACAGGAAGAGCATTACAAGTGTCCGAGCTCTCTTGCCATGACTTACCCCTCAGATTAACTTAATTTGGCAACAACAATGCTAAAAGATTACTTACTGATAAACAAAGGAAAGAGAAAAACTACTCACCAATCACCAGTCAATCGCTTACCCCCTTAGCTGTGACATCTCTTTCGATTTTTTTCTACTTCTTTTTTGCCTCCCTGCTGCAGCTGCACTGGCTGGCCTCTTGTAGGCCTCACCACGCTGCCACTCCACCTCTCCGATGTCCCGCTGGCTCCCGACGCCTGTTGGGCCTCTTGTAGGACTCACCACGCTGCCGCTCCACCTCTCTGACATCCCGCTGGCTCCCGACGCCTGTTGGGCCTCTTGTAGGCCTCACTACGCTGCCGCGCCGCCTCTCCGATGTCCCATTGAACACCCTGACTTCTGTATGAAGCCTAAATACAAGATCAACGTAAAAGGATATACAATACACTAGAGCTGAAGGAAGAGACCATCGACGGAATGATGAAGGATGTGCTAAAAGCAGAGTATAAGGATTTTGGACAACCACGAGGACAATCTAAGCTGAGGGAAGAGTAAATGGCACTGGAAAGGAGTGTGTTTGACCAATGAAGGAAATACATTGTCTTAAAGGAGCAAATAGACAAACTACAAAAAGACACTGTTAAAGAACTGACTGACCCGCCGTGGTATTTGCGACTTTACCATTTCGGACTGAATCTAAACATACACCCTTGCATCTGAATAATATCCCATGTGTTGGTCCTAGTGCAGCTGATAGTGGTGCTGATACTCCGGGGAGAATGTGTAGGCAGATACAAGAAATGCAGAGCGAAGACGTTGGCCAAGGCTCTTAACCAAGAAAGCAGAAAGCCTTTGCTAGATCCAAAAAGGAATAATCAAACACAAAGATGGCACAAGTACCCGATATGAGTTGTGAGTGTCCCAATCCTATCGCCTGATCAACGAAACCGGGGCAGGAGGCACATGAGACAGGGAAAGGCAGGCAAAGGAAAGTTGTTGTTCATGGTGGGTATTTGGGGTTACCACCTGATCAAATGGGGGATTGTAGGAGGAAAACCTTAATCAGGGGGAAAGTAATTTGGTAAAATTAAATCGTAAAACAAGGCGGCTGAAAGAAAGGTTTAATGCATTCATGGTAGAATAGCTGAATCCCACATTCCAGCAATTAGGCTGAAACATAGGTCAGAGAGATTCTCTGAGGAGATAACACTTTTATGAGCACCCACAAGATTTATGTAGACAGCTCACAGAAATAACGAGATGAGGCCACCATGCTCCAGTCACACGAGATAACAGAAACAAAGCCCCTTTGAGCTGAATATAGCCAGATGGCTGTCAAGAACACAGTCTGAGAGCTAGCTTGGGAACACGTTCACAGAAATGTAACCTATAATCTATGGAGGGGATTTTCCCTAGCAACAGTGGCCATAACTGAATGTACCAATGAAATTGCTGTAAACTGTAGGAACCAATGTATTAGTAGCAGGTGGGTGGGGACTGGTGGCAAATAACCAATGGAACACTTCCCCAGGGAGTTTCACCATTTTGACTGTATTTCGACTGTATAAAAATGTAACTGCGCAGCCTGTCCCATGACACCGGCGATTAAGCAACCAGTAGGTGTACTGATGCAACCGGTTCTCCCTTAACTTATCATGTTTTAATAAACAATTCTTTTCTCTATATACAGACCTTTTGTGTCGAGAGTTATATTTTTAATACTCCACAACAATTTCCATTGGTGGAGGGGTCTATTACGAGGGGGCATAGTTTTAAGGTGGTTGGTGGAAGGTTTAGAGGGGATTTGAGGGGGGGGCTTCTTTACGCAGAGGGTTGTGGGGATCTGGAACTCGCTGCCTGGAAGAGTGGTGGATGCACAAGCCCTCACCACTTTTAAGAGATGGTTGGATGGGCACTTAAAGTGCAGTAACCTGCAGGGTTACAGACCTAGAGCTGGTAATTGGGATTAGACTGGATGACCTTTTATTGGACGGAGCAGATATAATGGTAAGTACTGCAGGGAATCGAATACGGCCAGGGTGATCTCCTGGACTAGTTTCGATCGCCTGGATGGGTCGGAGAGGAATTTTCCCAGATTTTTTCTCCCTAAATTGTCCTGGGTTTTTATCTGGTTTTTGCCTCTCCCAGGAGATCACATGGCTCCAGTTGGAGTGGAGTGTAGAATGTTTTAGTATAAGGGGTGTTGCAGTTGCGGTGAGGCGGATTGGTTGGGCTGGGTGCTCTTTGCCTTTCCGTCATTGTTCATAGGTTTATATGTAACCTTTAGGGCTGTTGACCAAGGGCAGTTTAGAACAGAATTTTTTCTTCAAAAGGGGGCGTGTCCGGCCACTGACGCCTGATTTGAAAGTTTCCACAGTGAAAATGTACTCCAAACTAAAGTAGAATGGAGCCAGTGAAGATTTTTGTAGAACTGAAAAAAACCTGTTCTACACATTAAAAATCAGGCGCAGGTTACAAATTAGGCGTCCAGAACGAGGGGGGGAGGAAGGGAACTCATTAAATTCGACAATAAATCCTTATTTATACTTCTACAAATATTATACAAATAAATCCAACCTGAATAAACATTTATAAGCCACGAAAAAATTAAATAAACCATCTTCCGACCTGTGTGAAAGTGCTTCAGCCAGGGAGAATTCTGCAGCCGTTCGTGCCGCTGAGCGGGAGGGGGGAGAGAGAGAGAGGGAGGGGGAGAGAGAGAGAGGGAGGGGGGAGAGAGAGAGAGAGGGAGGGGGAGAGAGAGAGAGAGGGAGGGAGAGAGAGAGAGGGAGGGAGAGAGAGAGAGAGAGGGGGGGGGAAGGGAGAGAGAGGGGGGGGAAGGGAGAGAGAGGGGGGGAAGGGGAGAGAGAGGGGGGGGGAAGGGAGAGAGAGAGGGGGGGGAGGGAGGGAGAGAGAGGAGGGGGGAGGGAGGGAGAGAGAGAGGAGGGGGGAGGGAGGGAGAGAGAGGAGGGGGGAGGGAGGGAGAGGGAGGGGGGGAAGGGAGGGAGAGAGAGGGGGGGGAGGGAGGGAGAGAGAGGG